>NC_092427.1:11469375-11772406 GCF_036169615.1 Heliangelus exortis
ATTGGTACACTGCTGTTGAGGAATATACCCAACAAAATGCAGGATGTGTACAGGGTAGCTACAACAGAAACAAAAATAGTTATTAATTTCACACTGGTATATTTTCCCCTATTCAGAGCTGCCAAGAATACTCATACCTTAGTAACCAAGAAATACATAAATTTGTTTTTATCCTCAGTGTATCACAAAGCATTTCACATCCCACTACTTTTAGGCAGAATGCATGCATTGATTTGGAAAAAAAAAATTGGAAATACTTATCTTTTTTTATCTTTTTTTTTTTAGTAAACAGACCCATAAAGACACATCCAGGGATATGGAATTAACTTGTAAGTAAAACAAACAGCAAAATTATGAATGCAAAGCATCACTTACAGTTTAATTTACCTCTGAAATGAACAGAAACTATTGTCAAGGACAATAATTCATGCACTAAATTGGAAATGGACATGGATTAACCTTTTGACTTAGCTCTAAAGGTCAAAACTAATTTTCCTTCTGTTTTACAAGCAAATACCAGTGATACATCAGATATCAAGACATTAGTATTCAGCATGGCCTGAGCTGCAACGTGTTGAATCCCTTTTGGCTTCAAAAGGAAATGAAGGGCACCCAGTGCCTGGCAGGAACAGGACATATTTGATAATACAGATTACTCACCACTGTACAACAAATTATTTTTCTTGGATGCAACAACAGAAGAATACAGATATTTCTTCAGTAGCCACAAACGTTTTGTTCTACAATTTCTGACATTGCCAAATTACTTCACAGTGCTTAACATCTTGATATAAATTATTATTATTATGCCCATACTATCTATTCATTGACCTATTATATCTATAGCTGAAAAAAAAAATAAAAGAAAACTTTGAAAGAATTTAGTACCTGTTGAGAAATTTAAGGAAGTCTCTGATAAGAACTGTCTTGGGAAGTAAAGATTTTCTGTTCTGCAGCCTTAACAATCTGAACCTACTGATCAAGTAAGAAGTATAAGGAAACAGTAAGAAGACTTGGAGGGGGGAAAAAAAAAAAAGTCTGGAATTTCTGAAGGTTTCACAAACATAATAAGAAAACAAAGAAAATTTTCTCATATACAGAAGTGTAACCAAGTCACAGGGATATTATTTATTAAAAGTATCTATTCACTGCAGGATAGTAAAAAATATTTAGACTTTTTTTTTCCATGTAGATATATATGTTTACATAAAACAGAAACTGCTTTCCAGTTTAATTTATGTTCTTCTGTCTTGGAAGAGGAGAGCTGAAACATCTCTGCTTCACCTTCTGTTAAGCATTGTTCAAGCTTTCATTTGAGGAACTGTTAGAAAGCAGGAAAGTTCCAGCTTAAAAAATTAATTTAAAACAATCACTGTTTCTTAAAATATGAACAATCATGGAAAAAAGATAAAGCCATTAAGAAGCAGAGAGGGCTATCTGTCAGATCCTGTGTTTGATGTGGTTTGCTTCCAAGGCACAAAGACATATTTATTTCTCCACAGAGGATTTGCTTGGACAGAAAAATGAGGACAGAAGTCCCAGCCAGAAGATGATATTGATGGCACAATTTCAGGAGAGACAACTGGCCCCCTCTTTTTTATAATATATCAGAATGTTCTGAGCTGGGAAAAGAGAAGACAAAAAGAACAAATAAACCATGACAACGTTTCCAACTCTCAACTTTTCTTACTTTCAACTACAGAATAAAAGAAATTGATGCAAGACATGTTCAAGATTTGTCAAAGAGGAAGGAAAAAAATGAAACCAATATTAGGATGCTTATTCCTAAAGGATTCTTATAGCTAATACTGAAAAATTGATTCCCAAGCTCCATAGATTTTTGCTGCAGTTCCTCACCAGTATTTAAAATTTCATGAACCTCTCTTCAAACTCGAGCACCCCTGCATCTTGCTCTGTCTCTAACTGCTGTCAGGTGTAACCAGATAATGTGAACACATACAGCTATTTGAAATATTTGTTTTGGCTTGAGAAACCAACATGGAAATAAACCAGAAGAATCTCTTAAGATATCTATAGATACTGCCTGTCGCTCCTTGAGAAAAATTTCAAAATTCTCCTCAAAGAAGATGGCAGCCAGCTGTAACTCACAATAGAAATAGTTGTGAAACTGGAAAACCACAACCATCACCATCATAGTGGGGCTGTGAACAGAGTGCCAGAGGGAAGGAATTCATTTGCAGGAAAAATGGAAACTCCTTCAATAAGCAGCAAGAGGCAGGAGAGGGGAGCCACATAGCTCTGAGCTGAGGGGATCTCTGTTCATATAATTTTCAGAAACTAAGATTCACTTAAGGTGAATGCAAAAACATGCATCTAAGATTAGGAGCCACTGAAAAGATCAAGACCTCAGATTTTAGTGAACATGGAAGGTGGATAGGTTTCCATAAAGCAAATAGAAGCCTTCAAACTAAATTTGATAGTTTAAGATATGCTGCTCCAATTACATCATTGCTCATCACTTACTAAAAGGTGAGACTAGGCTGTGAGCAAATACAGACAGTAACTCAGTACTTTAGAAACTACACCTCTCTTTGTCACAGTAGTTTGCTTCAGCCATGCAAATACCCCCACTGGCACACACCTCACACTTCCATACCCCCACCAGAAAGCAGCTTTAGCATTACCTTTGGGGTTTCCCCTAAGTATGACCCAGTTCCTGTGTGCATGCCAAAAACTGCCAGCAATGACAACAATGATTAGCAATGACAACACCTCAACTGAGATCACAGGTAATATCTAGATGTATATACATTTGTTTGGAATTAGAAGCAGAAATATCAAGACAAAAAGACCTGCAGAATATAGTATCTGATAGATGTTAATTTAAGTTCTAAGATCTAATAGAAGTAACAGGTTTTAACTGGTAAACCACAAAAAGAAGCCATAAAGAAGCTATAAAAGTAAGGGAGATACACACATCTGAAAGTCTCCCTAAGTGGGTAGACATTGTAGTGATGGGAAAATATTTATTTCATGTTTCTGTAAAGCACCTACAGTCTTCCTGAGTGCTATAAAAAGAAGCTTATTCTATGAACTTGGCAATTAATTCACAAGTCCAATTGGTCAACTAGACAGAAAGTCAAAGATAAGATACACAGTTTCAGGAAAGTAAGTTGTGGGAAGAAGTCAAATATAAGAGTTCGTAAGTGTTGAAAAACTAAACCCAAAAATGAGTAAGAGATAATTTACCAAGAAGCTAACATTATGGCCTGAAGTCCAACAAGGATAAACACAGATAACCATACACTGGGTGTGTCATGCTATTAGTATAAAAAAAGATCATTTTTTATTAGGAAAAGGTACCAACTGCCTACAAAGCTATGCACAAAGTTGTGTGTCTGAGACTGTGGCAGCTGCAGACTTATTTATTGGGCTGGGATCCTTTAAACCAGTTTGATTATTGACACATTTCAGAGATGCTTGTGCAGATGAAGCAGCTATTTCACAGGCTGGCCACTGCACAAAGAGCAGGAAAAGCAAAACACCCACCCAAAGCACAGCTGCTTCTGTGAATTGGCCCGGAGCTGCCACAGCAGGAGGCTCAGGCTTCGTGTTCCTGCTTGGGATGTGAGGCAACATGAGGGATGCTATTCCCTCAGTGCTCCTTCTCCTTCTGGCCTGGAGGAAGGCAAGGAATGAAATGTGCCTTGATAACAGCATTAGTGATGTTATCAGTTGGAGGAAGCAAGGTACCAGCTGGGCACAAAAAGGAGCAAAAGCTTTAATAAGAAAGGTTCTTGCCTGGCTTCTCATCCCCTGCAGCTACAGGACAGCAAACACATGCCTGTGTTCCAGAAACAGACTTTCTTGTCTCTCAGCCACAAGCTGCGGCTAAAGCTTTATACCAATCACACACACACAAAAAAACCACAACCCCAAAACAACAAAACTAACAAAAACCCAAGCCAACCTAAACCAAAAACCAAAGCCCCCCACCCCCCAAAAAAAACCAAACCAAAAAAAAAGAAAAAAACCCTAGAAATTCAAACAGGGAGGTGATGCAAATGACAGCGAGCACTTGCTGGCCCCAGATGAGCTTGCAACACAGCAGCAGGAGTCTGAAGTGCCTCTGACATCCAAACAAGTTCCCAGAACTTCCCAGGACATTCTGCAACATGTTTAGCAATTTACTCATTAAATTACATCATCACGAAATGGATAACCACAGAGCCTCATCCAAACCAAAATTAATTTAATGGAAGGACCCAACTGGTTCTTATCAGCGTATTGGCATGTATATTTTGGCTGATTTTAAACAACAAATATGAAGTATCCTGCTTTTTCTAAAAAATTAAAACTACTTTACAGATAAATTTACAGAAGAACTACAGATAGCCTAGAGCAGTGTCAAGCCCAAGCAGGTGGTAGAGTATCTTCTTCCAAAGTACTTTCCCAGAAACTGTGTCGAACTCTGTACATTTTGCAATAGTTCTCTTTTCAGACAAACCGAGCCAAGGCTCACACAAATTTCTTATGGATAAAGAAGAAAGTAAACACAACTCACAACTGAAGAGGTTCTCTTGGGAGCAGGATACAATTTAAATTGAAACCTTCAGAAATCTTGGGAGTTTTCCTACTGCCCATTAAAACAGCATCCCAAATGCTCAAATGAAAGGACGATGCCTCACATGGATGTATGTTTCCTTGACTTTAGTTTCTCCATGAATGCTTTAAACAATTCAAAGTTAGTTCTTACCAAACTCTCTAAAGTCTTTTGAAGTGGAATTAAATTTTAATATAATTTAATTCTTGCTACTGGTCACAGTAAGAATCATCATGGAAGAAGTCACCCTTAAATTTTCCATGAGAAATGTGACTCCCTCAAGGTAACTCACAGTAACTTTTACTGTAATTCTCTTACAGGAACAAAAAACACAATAGAAGAAGGCTGTCTCTGTAGTGCATGTTTATTACATCAGTATGTTTTATTGCCTCAATTTCCATTCCAGCAAGCACTGATCAAATTCTTACCTCATGATATAGTTATGAAAGTAACCAAAAATCTGATCAAATTGCATTTGTTCTCTATAGTTCCCAAGAGAAAAGCAAGTGGACCTCACTTTGACAACAGAGCATTCTCTTTGGAGAACTAAAAAGTGAAGAATTTACTGAGTGATCCTCAAGAAAAAAAAAAACAAAAAAAAAAAGAACCAACCAACCAAACAAAAAAATCATAATTACTTGAAGTTTGCTATTGATGGGTATTTAAAGTGACCAGATTTCTAAATTTTCACTCCTGAAATGCTCATCCCACATTTCAAGAGTTAGACACCATTTAACACTGGGGTTTTAACTGTTTTTAAATAAATCCCTTAAATTAGTCCTTTAAGCACTCTTCTATCTGTGGATTTACAGAAGCCTTCAGGAAGACAAAGTTCACTGTGCCCATCTCATGAGTGGGTGAACCACAACAGGAGGAGGGGTAATGGTATGTCCTCAGCCAGAAGCAGGTTAATGCTGAAGCTAGAAAAAGTCTCAGTTTCCATGTTTTTAGGCCACTGTTTTATTCTCTGGGTCCCCCTGCTTATCAAGGATGTCTTGTTTATAATGAAGAAATTAAGCTCAAAGAATAAAAAAAATCAGTATTAAATAATAAACATCTCTCTTTTTCAAAACCAGGATGAGGTTAGGGAGACAGATGTGTTTGTAAGGTTCAGCTTATTGAACCTGACAATAACATGTAGACTGCTCCACCTAAATACAGTCATCAACTCATGGAGTTGCCACCATAATCAGAGTATCTGCCAGGCTGCACTAGAAAAGATTTTGTAAAGTGAAATTCTGCTGAATGTGCTCATAAATATTAGAATATTCTTGACATGCTATGCTGAAAACATTCAATCTAAGCTGCAAGCAACCAGTGCTGCATATCAATTTTTGGAAAATGTTAGTATTTGTATCGAGATACTACCAGCAATACAAAGTGGCAAGATACTGAAACTGGCATTACAATGCCTTACACAATTATTTTGGGTCAGAGTATCCCATTGTACATAAATTCACATAATGAAGTTCAGTACAAAGCAGACTAACAATGGATTTGGCACAGAGAAATAGATCAGCAGCTGCACTGGAAATTCAATGGAGAAAACTATTTTAATGCTCACTCTGTACACAAAATTGTCTTTGAAACTTGAAGAAAAAAATGCAAATAATATACATTAAAATTAAAATTTCTTACAAGAAAATTCAAGCTTCCTTAAAATGTAAACCAATTCAACAATCAAGGGATTTTAAGAGCTGTGATTAGCTGATGAGAGGTCTTTTAGATAGATGATATAGTAGATATGATGGCACCACATCATTATTGCCTTGCTTTCTTTTTTTTCTTTTTCACACTAGCAGCTATAGTTCATACACAACTTCAAAATATACTTTCTATAAAATCTTATAGAGATCTATTAAGAAGTCAGCAAGTGACAGAAAACTTGTCTTGCTCTGCAGCAGGAAGAAAACCAGAGCATATTATGATAACACAGAACCATGCAGGCATTACACAAACAATGCTAAACAGCATTGCTTAAAGAAAACACAAAGCAGTCATTGATTTTTAATATCTGCATTAAAGACCCTCATTCTAAGTAATTACTTTTTGTAGAAAATATCTTCAGATGATGTTGTGTCTATTTACAACAAATTATGAGAACATTACACAAGCAAGTGCAGGAAAAAAAACCATTTTGCTGTGACGTTTTTTTTGAAATACAGTTCCTCCCTCAATATTTAAACCAGACATGATACTGCTACAAAGAATACAGATTAAAAGATAGTGGCAGTTTGTTTGTATTTTAAAGACAAGTCATTAGAGATTTTCTTCCCTCTAGGATGAATAATTGGCCAAACTGATCTTTTTAGCATTTCAAAAGCCTGCTTGCATGAAAACATTGCCACTTTGGTGCTCACTCTGGAGACAAGGTGAGTGACAGGCTGAGGGTTTTCAGAAGAAGGGGCCCAGCATGTAGGCACATAATATCCACCCCGGAAAGGAAAAGACTATTTTGAACCTGGGGAAGCCACTGGCAAGGTGGATGCAAACTGTATTTGTGGATCAAGCAGCTGCCAGGTGAGATGAAGCAGAGGACTGGAACCAGTCTGCATCTCTAGGGTGATTCCTGCCTTAACACCTGAGCCAGTGCAGACTCCCACGAGATGGTGTTGCTGCCACATCAAAATGCCTGTTCTGTCCCATGGCATAGCCCCCCGAGAGCTCCTTTAACTACCAGCAGTCCCCCAGGTCCTATGGATATTCTACCTCTTTCCTGGTATTGCTGAGTATGTGGTTTTGTAGGGCAAAGTCTGCCTTGGCCAAGGTAACAGGATCAGAGGCAGGGTAAAAGAGAAGGGGGAGGCTCCCAACAAAATGGAAGGGAAAAAAAAAAAAAAAAAAAAAAAAAAAAAAAAAAAAAAAAAAAAAAAAAAAGAGGGGGGAGAAAGGACAGACAAAAGGACATAATAATGGCTGATTTTGTTTTGTGGATCTTCCAGCTCTACAAAAACATAGAGAGGACAACTACCTAGAAGTCCACATCAACACTGGTCCTCTAACTGGGCAGAGTGACTTTTACCTTATCCAGCTACCTCAAATCACTTCCCAAAGCTGCCAGCCAACAGCCTCCATTTGACCTCCTATTCTGACATACTCTACATTTCAAACTTTTAATTAAAAAAAAAAAAGATAAGTTCATCCAAATCAATTCAAATGTACCATTTCTCCCAATTACTGTGGAATGCAGAAGTCATCATCATATTGCATCATTACACTGAGGAATAATCTAGCATGAAGTCCTATAAATTAGCTTAAATAGCTTGTGTGTTTTCATCCATAACAACATATTTCATAAAGATATATCACTGCTTTTCTGTGTACAAGGATCTAAATTGAACAAGAGCACTGCATCTATTTTATATTAACTTTAATGAGAAAAGGCTGATATGAAACTCTCCACAACCTATCTATGAAGTCTGCACATTATGCTACTGAAGAAGAGAGATCTTATTTGTTGGCTGTACATTAGGCCCTGATGCTTTAAATTGCCTTTTTTTAGAGGAATGCACCATACTGCTGGCATTTCTATCAAAACAAGCTTGTGTTTTATAGAAAAGGGTTCAACATTTACTGTGACATCTATAAGAACAGCACAGACTGAAAACCCTAAAATATAATTTACAACTCAATCTAAGAAATCATCCATTTTAAAAGAAACAGTAACTGCATGAAAAGAACAACCCAGTCTCTAGATTTTTATCAAGGGATGTTTAGGATACTTTATAGCAAACTGCAAATATCTTTTATGTGCTGACATTAGATTACCTTTCAAAGAAAAAAAAAAAAAAGCCCACATAACTTGCTACTATTCTTCTAGAACCTACATGGCAAGCAGAATTCTTAAAAAAATAAAAAAAAAACCAAACTAGGAGATAGAGTTCCATCAGTTTTTGTTTGGATCACTAGTGAGTATACAGGTAATGACTTTCACCTCTTGAAACCTCTCTGCTTCATTCTTATGCACAGAATGGAAGGGACATTTAAGTGCTTGGCTTACATTACTGCAGGATTGTAGTGATGAAACAGGCAAGCACAAGAAATAAGATTTTATTGCATTTATTTTAGTTTTGATGGAAAACGAAAGCACAGTCATTTGGTATGACAATAGCCACCATGAAATTTAATTTGTCTATTGATTAAATTACATTTTATACAAGGAGTTGTTTTTTATCTTTAAAAATTTGAAATTTGAAGATAAATCACAAATTTGACCTATCCATCCAGATGGTATTTCTTCTGAATTGATTATGCATTTCCATTTGCTGTACCAACTTCAGTTTATAGTTGTGACATATGCAATGCACCAAGGACACTAACAGAAACTCAAAAGTTAATTTGAGTAAAACAGTATTATATATCCTACTCTCCACAAGAAACTCTTTATTAAAAATGGGGGAAAAATTAATTTATCTTATAATGCATAAAATTGCTTATAAAAAAGGTGATACTTTATTCAGACTGGATTTACAGAATTCTTTAATAAGTAAATACTTTTTAAATCTCAATGTCTTAGTTTCACTGTACCTTATTACTCTGCTGAAGGTTTTGGAATCACAGGTGGTTAAATCCTTTGGTGCAGACAGGAAAGCAAAGGACAGATTTTTAAGAGCTACGCAGTGCTCATTTTCAGCCAAGGGCACAGCTCACTGGAAGCCTGAGTAGACCTCTGAGCTTTTTCCCTACCCCTGCCAACAGCTTTTTTCCCATCTTTCTGAGGTGCAGGCTGAGTTAATTTAGACCAGAAGAGTTTCCTGAGCCTGCAGGTGCAAAGAAGTGAGCAGCACACTGCAGGGATAGATTTTGATGGCTGAAAATACCATGGGTCACCTTGGTTTGAACTGCGCTGCGCATTTCCAGTAATTAATGCAAGTCTCAAAACCCTAAAATTCCAGACATGTCACTGTTTGTTATACACAACAAACACTACTCCCAGTCATCTATTTTTTCTTGAGTTGTAAATTATTATTTTTTCTCACCTTTGTTATTCCAAAACACTCAAAACAGGTTCCATACACTGAGTCAAAATAACCTTTAAATTTATTCTGGGTTCTTTTTATTTGGTTTTGTTATTTTTTATTCAGGATGTAACTTAAAGCTGGTAAAGAGATTTCAGATTCATTAAGTTTTCTACACATTGTGGTTTTTTTCTTGGTAAAGCTACTGCATTACTGAAGATACCAAACTAGGTTACAATATGGTTGATTTCAGACTGCAAGTATTTGCCTGCAATAGCAATTATAAGTAGTGGGAATTAAAATAATTGTAAATACCTGTGGTTAAAGGCAGATGAGTGACAGTAGTTAGACAGGTAAGAGTGAACCACGTTGATGCTAATGTTGCTCCAGATAAAAGCAGCAGCAGTATAAACTTCAGCATGCCCCTGATAAAATCTGCAAATCTAAAAAACAAAAAAAACCAAACCCAGCACAGATCAGAGCAGTATAAATGCTGATTTGCACATTATTAAATGTAATGCCTGCCAATTAATTCAGAATATTTTCATTACACATTTTGGAAACTATAAAATCAATTTTAAAATCATTCATCATTTTCAGAAAGAGAAAAAAGGTTTTTAGATAACAGTGGTATTTCTAGCTATCAATCTGAAGAACCATAGATTTTTTAGTTGTCACAAAATAACAATTGAAAAATTCCCAAGGCATCAACTGTATATCATCAACCTATACACCTATATACAACCTATACACATCAACCTATACACCATCACTTGGTATATAGGAAGGTTTTTTTTTTTCTTCTGCATTTGTTGGACACAAGATGACACCACTACTCACATCACTGTTCTGTCAGCATTTGCCAGTCTCTCTTGGCAAGCATACAGCTCAGCATATGAGGAGGCTGCTGCATTTCACTCAAAACATAGTTAAGTGTCAAGATTCATTCCTATGGGAAATGACAAAATTCCAAATACCAGAATCCCTAGATCAAAGATGAAGGAACAGCTTCTGAGCCCTTGGATGCTTTGGCAATGTAGTTCTTGGTGGTGTGGTGGCATTCTACTGGTGGCTGGTTTGGGTTGTCACTCCTCACCTACACACCTGCCCCCCTAGAAGTCTGTGGTAAAACAACTCCACAAGCCCTTGGGCAGCCTGACACAGAGGGAAATACAGTCTTTATAGCACCTGATGGTACAATTGCTTTTAAAATCTTTTTTTCCTTCTTCTTTCAAGGAGAAAGAATGCATTTGAGCAGCACTCACACGGCATAATTATCAGTGCAACCACTCTCCTCAAAAGGGAGCTACTAAAAAAGATATATTAGAAAAGGCAATGCCATCTATTCACTAGTAACTTTCCATAATCTCCTGCTTAGGAGATGTGATTCTGGGCTGAAGGGCTTAGGCATGTGTGTTTAAAAGATGTCCTCTGCCCTCATAGCCTCCTACCTCAATTAGGCTGATGGCAGCTCAAGCCACCTATGCTGGTCCATGATGAAATCAGTCCTGTCTGCCCACTAACTGCCTTTTCTCCCCAACAAATATCACTTTACAGGAAGACACCATATAGTTTAATTGAAAAAACAGTTAAGGAAGCCAACATTTGGAGAACTTGGAAGCCCAGCTTTACATTCACCATAAGATACGTACAAGTAACGCAATTAGAAAAAAACAAAAACAAAACCTCATTTCTTTCCTCTATTTTGATTCTCCCTGTCCTTTAATTCCACATTGTATTTAGCAGTGAGTAATTCAATAAGCAGCAGAGGAAGATCAATGCTGCATATAATCTTAAAAGCTTCTGACTGCAGTGTTCAAGTGGCTTATGCATTAATGTCTAATAGCCAGAGGTTAGCAGTTTCTGTTAGGCTTATTTCTGACAATCGAAATCCAGCAATCAGGATCACCTCTTCTCAGTGGTTTGCCAGTTTCTTTAATTATTCTTTGGGATCACTGGGGTCAAAATCAGCAATTTTAAAAGCTGCTCAGAAGCACCTCAAAATGCAAACTTTAGATTTCTTCCAGAGACTGCCTGCTTTGCCTGCCAGCAGCATCACAATTCCCTGTCCTTACAGGCAAGAGCAGTTAGGTACAGCCTGTCTAAGGAAACAGGGTGACAAACACCAGCATCTAGGAGGGGACATCCACAGACAACAGGTCTGGAGGGGATTTCTAGGGTGTCCTCCACCTCCATCCCACCACCAAGGATATGAGGGGATAGGAGGACACATTAAACCATAGAGATAGTTAAAAGGAGCAAATATCTGCCTTTGCTGAGCAGTTGCAACTCCTTTGGGCACAAAGGTCCTGGTCTGGGAACCAGCAGTAGCAGTGTGCTCCAAGGAGCTCTCAGATACCTCAGAGGACTCCCAAAGGGAGCTTATGCAGCCACTGAATTCAGCCAGAACAGAAATGATGGGGAAAAAAATACATAGCAAACTAGCCTGAACTTGGTAATAGACAGAGTTCTTGTTCAGTAACAGGAGAATAAAGAGTACTGTATACCTATACAACTCTTGAAAATACTTGTTTCAATCAAAAAATAAGTAATTGTTGTTGTTCTTTCATCACAGTATCTGCTTTCAAAACTGTCTGTTCTGTTTAAATCCTTCTTCATCATCTTGCATGTTGGGGGATGCCTGCAGCTGCTAAAAAAGTAGGCATGCCAGGAGACAAGGTGTGTGCTTACCCAGACACAGACCTCTGAGCCTACTGCTGGTAACACTTCTAGGCTGTATCCTACAGCTAAAATCCCACACCCAGGCTGCTGACAACGCTGTCTCTTGCTAAGGGAATGCCATAAAGTTTCTGCATTTAGAATACAGTGCAGGTTAAAAGCAGGAAGAAAAAAAACCTGAGCTGTGGAGGACAAAACCTCAGAAACATTTATGATCATTAGCAAATGTGGGAGAACAAACAAATCAAAGCAACAACAACAAAAACCAAACTGAGAAAAGGGAACAGATTTATGTTTCCGTGCAATGATACTACTGTTGCTCTTTGACATTGCTTTTCTTCAAACCAGTACCATTTGAAAGCTGCCAGGAAAGGGTACAGCACCTGCCAGCTGCCCAATATAGCCCAGGCTTTTAAATTATAAAAATGCATTGCACAAATTAGCTACACATATCTAAGTTCACAGCTATAGGGTGAGTAGTGAGTGGGAGGATTTATGTAGTGTGCTGAGGAAAACATGCACCATTTTGAAAATGAGATAGATAAACAAATTTCCTGACTGGGCATTACTTTAGATATAGATGATTTAACACCTACTGTGACATGCAGTACCAAATGCTCCAGGGCAAAGCTCAGGTTGTTACAGTTCTAAATGGTAGATTCTGCACTGACAAAAACAGAAGGAGCAAATTCTTTAACTGTGCCACTTTTGCTTTGATAAACTTGTAGGAAAGAAAAAAAAACAAAAAACCAAAAAAAATAAACCTCAAACCAACAGCTCAGCTTCCTGAGAGGTGGTTAAGGGAGAGAGCTGCTTGCCTGGCAAATCACAGTTCTGACACTGAAATACATCAACTTGTCAGCCTTGACAAGAATCATTACTTAATTTTCCTAATTACAACTTTCAGCAGATTACAGCCAGACTCATCATTGATTCAACCCTACACAGATAAATGCTGAATAGGCCTAGGAGGGAGAGTCATCCATCAGGACTGACAAATCACCTCCTCCCTCCCTTTCTGTGTGCAAACCCTCCCATTTGAACTGAGCATTGCCCAAGTTAGAAAGACATATTTTGAGGCAGAATGTGCTGGTATTTTTTAATTTACTCAAAAGCAAAGCTCTAAATTCTACAACATACTGGTATTCAACAAGGTTTGAAATCAATTTTGAAGCAGTTAAAGAGACTGTCAGGATGTCCTAAAACTTAAGCCAGGCAGCATATTAAATAAATTAATCTACCATAAAGATTGAGATTTGCATGTTGGCATTGAGTCAGCAGATTCCCTCCTAACAAAGTTAAGTGAGCTCCTAGGGGTGCCCCTCTATGACTGCAATGTCACAAGTATAAGAGATTAACCCATGATGGAAAGGATTAAACCAGCATGCTATCTGTGTCAGCATGTAACCTGCTACAGCATCTCTGTCTTTTACAGCAGTGGATTTTAAACACCTACCTCCTCTCTTGGAGAGAAAGATCTCATACCTGATCTCAGCTAATCAAAAGTAACTCTTACTAGGGGAAAACAGGGTGTGAACTTTGTTTCAATAGATTAAGTCTCCTGGCCTGCAACTGGAACAGACAGGAGGGAAGTGCTTGCTTCTTTTCCCGAGGTCAGAGAGGTTTTTTTCCTCTCCCTCTGCTGCAGTTGCTAGGCAGCCTGCTAAATGTGAGGATGAGAAACCTCACATTTCTTTATGCATTGTGTACTCTGATGATGCACAGCTAACGAAAAAAAAAAAAAAAAAAAAAAGAGCTTCAAGCTCTGCCCTAAAAAGAAGCTTCTCTGGGTTCACAATCCCACAATGACTGCAACAGTGACAGACCCCTGCACTTGAGCTAAACTCATTGCAGAAGTAGAGTCTACAGAGTAGACATAAAGAAGCCAGGACAATGTTTTGATATCCACAAGATGCAAAGGGAACATGCGAATGGTTTTAATTAGCTTTATAAACTCACTGCTAGAATATCTCCTGAAAAACTTTCACTCCCTGCCCCCTCCCACTACAGGTTTTTCTTATTATTAATTTTTTAGAGAGATCCTCAATGAAGAAAAAGCAGGACTCTCTTGGGAGGGCAACTTGTTCCTTGTGTCCACTCCCCATGTCATCAGCATTCATGATGGCCAGAGAGAGCTATGTCTTTCTGAGAGCAGAGATGTAACCATGTCACCCATAGCAGTATCACAAAAAATAGTTAGACCTTACCAAAGTCTAAAAACCTGACCAAAATGGGCCTAGAATAATTTCTCTGTTGAGTAATGTAACCTTATCGTGGGTAGGCTGCTTGTGCTAAATCCCCAGTATCCCTCTGGAAATCAGTATACCCAAAAGTATTGATGGAAGGAGACAGATTCTAATTTCTTCCATGTTTTCCAAATGTGCTGCAATGGGTTCTCCCTCACACCAGGCAGCTGAATTCACAAGAACTGCATTTAATAGGGGCATACAGGAAGCACTGTCAGGAGTAAGAGCATGGCTTGCCACAATCAGGCACTTGCTTGTGGAGTTTTTAACCTCCAGTGACCACTACCATGGAATATGCAAATCACTGCTCTACAAGAAACACAGCAAAACCCCAGGACTACACTTTTTCAAGTATGTAGAAGATGAGAGAAAACATGTTATGAGGAGGAAAAGCTCAGTGACAATTACAGCTGAAGAAATAGAGACAGATCTGTAATTATTCCTACCTTGCCATTGCTATGCCAACAACACAACCTCCAACTATAGACCAAAATCCAATCCAGCCTGCATCTACCTGACAGGAAAAAAACAAAACAAAACAAAACAGAGAAATGTGTTAAGGCTGAGAAAATAAGATAAGATGTTACTTTCAAAACAAACGGTATGCAGGAACTGCAAACTGCTAGCAACAGCCCTGACAACAATCTGAAGTGCAAGATTTTTTCCAAGATATATAGAAGGAAAATAATTCACTTAAAAAGAAGTATGACTAAGTATCCTACTCTATAAAAGTGATGTCTCTTTTAGAATCTGAGTAGTGACCTCTGGACTTTTATAATACTCTATCAAAAGCTTAGAAATCCTTTTCTCCCACTCTATCTTTTCCACCTGGTAAACATTATCTTCTTTTTCTAAAGGTGCAGCAGCCAAGAATGCTCTGGTTTGTTTACCTGCCTCTTCCTTCTTGTCAGTAGGTGTGTACTGTTCAGAAAATACCCACTGATGGTGGACAGTCAGGCAGGGAGAACAACGACAGCTTAAGATGCCAAAGTTACAGTTTATTTTGTTTAAAAAATAAAAGCAGTCCATATGTATTAATAGCAGCTTAAACATAAAACCTGATAAAAGTGTATGTTAGAGCAAAAAGCAAGTGTATCACCTACAAAATAGCTGCTGATTATCAGTCAGGAGGTACTTACTTGGCTCACATGAACTGGGGTTAGTATCAAATCCAGCACACCAGACCAGCCAGAGAAAACCCCCAGTGGGATAGCATAGGCCAAAGCAATCATCAAGAATCGGAAATTGCTGTGAAGACAAAACACAGGCAATTAGCTGCAGCTTATATTAGCAACTGCACCAAGATTACCTGCTAGATCAAATGACACCCTAGAACCTATATTCTTCCCATCAAGAACAACAGTAGAGGTCTGCAGGAGTGAGCCAGGAAAACCAAGAATGGTATCTGGCCATGTCACTGGAATTCCAGTGGCTGAGATGTCACTGCTTTAGCACTGTGATAATAAAAAAAGCCTGTCTCTCCACATAGTTCTGACAATTTTTCTAAAATGCTGGCCTCATCTGTTTCTCATTTCTGCAAGGAACTCTTCTGCATTTGCATGGGCAACCTACTTAGCTTCTGTGTACGTTAGGAAAAATAAGGACTAATCTAAAATACAAAAAGCTTATTTCAGGAATAAAATCAAAGATTTACTTTGTGAACTGTACTTCTTTTCCCCCCTTTTCTTTTAAAATGTTTAACTTTTGGTGAAAGGCAAGGAGAGCTCTGCGAATGAGATGGGTACAGTTGCAAGAGTGGAAATTTTTGACAGTTTGAAGAGTCAAAAACCAGAGACAAGTACAATATTCTGCTCTAGACAGTCAACACGTTTGCTTTTTCCTCCCAATTAAAATTATTCAAACTTTAGTATTCAGTGAAGACGAAGCAGTCAAGGCTGTGTCATAAATCTTCTTCATACACAGCTAAACAGGAGCTGGTAGACAAATACCACCACCAGTTTCACTCACCCACCATAACCAAAAGCAAATGTGAAATCTTTGATAAGAGACATCCAACTTTTCCTCAAAAACATTTCAATTTGGGAATAAAAGCAGAAAATACACTTTGGACTCTACTACACTGATATTTTAAAGTTAAGAGATTTTACTATGATTTCAAGGTTAACCCCTGAGATATCTGTGTAACCACAAAATGTGTCTTGCCCCATTCTCAAAGAATTCCCATTAAATTGATCCTGATCAATAGCAGTTCCTTGGCATGCAGCAGAGTTATGAAAGTCAGAGGGAGAGAAAGAGCTTCAAATGCTCTCCAAAACATTCAGAGGTTTGCAGTTTATGCTGCTTTCCTCCCCTAGAAGATCCATGCACAGCACACCAGCCAGTGTTTTTTTGCACTATTCCTTTTCACACATTCTCTTCTTGAATAACACATTTCTATCACATGAACACATCCTCCTCTTTCAGTATCATTCATGTCAGATTTATTTTTTAATGCATAGAAAAACAACACCCAAGCTTTCAGCTCTTCCACACACTGCTTGTATTTCTCTGACTGCTAAAGCATTTACTGTCTTCCCTACAACTTCTTTTCTCTCTTAAGAATGCCATAATCTTATCCCAGGCTATCTTGTAACATCTTGGCATGTCTCAAGGCAAGTTTTCTGATGCTGTTTAATACTATCCATTTAAAAGCCATTCCAATATCTGTAAAACAAAATTAAAGGGAAAGTGCCCATTTTCCATGGACATTATATAGCTCTGTCATAGACTGCAAAGAGGGAACAAGCCTGAGTGTGTTGTTCCAAAAATAACACTTGCTCAGTATTCATAACCTCTGGGTATCTCAACCTCATGTCCATTAAAGAGTTACTTCTTTGGGAGTGAGCACTTTGAACCAAGCTCTTCCACGCTGTATTTGTCCTCTCCAAGTCAAGCCAGGAGATACACGGGCACAGGTGATAGCTGCTCTCTGCCACATGCAACTCCCAATACCAGAGAACTAGCTCTGTACCATGACACCCTACAGGGACAGGGGCTCCCATGCTGCCCCTCTGCCCATATTAAAGAAGGTGACCACAAGAAAGGGGCAGTGGCAGTGACAAAGGGGCACCGACCACCAGATGCCCTTCTGTCCAGCAATAGCTAGTACTGCCTACATTAAGTGCTAAAGCCATTTGAAATATAAATCTTAAGGAGCAGCTCTGCTTTGCACAGCTCCAATCACTTGTATTTGTTTTTGCAATTTTGCAATTGTTCCACTGAAAACACAAAAATGTGCTGCCTGTCACACCATCAGCTGGTGAACCCACACTGTTTTCCATTGTATCAGCCCCTATGACAGGATATCCCCTCTGTGAAATCATTCTGCTGGAGTATGAATTGGCTTTTTCTTATGTTTCATTTGTTTGGTTGGTTTTGTTGTTTGGTTTTGGTTTTTTCCTCCAGCAACCTACTTAATGCCACTGGAATCTGTAAGACAGGCTGGTTCAGAGGGGAGCCCTGTCAAAGTCAGGCAGCATTTTCAGAATAACTTTGACAGTGCCTATTAACATCGGGCACACTCTGAGCAGCTCCCATCACTGGAGGGTGATGTCATATGAAAGTTTCATTACAGAAATAATGATGCACAGAAACCCTATTATGAAATTCCAAAATTCCTTACATAGTCCCTAGAATATACAAAAGGCATGTAGCAGGCCAAAAGTATTGAATTATTTCAAAGTAAAAATTCACAACACGTTTTCTCAATGCAGGTTTTAAGACTTGCCAACCACTTACTTGTATTAGTATTTATTCCATGGCAATTTGTGGCACATTCTGAAAGAGGAGGGGAAGAAGTTGTATTTGCTTTACCCAAGAAACTGGGAAAGGGCACTGTACTTTTTCCAGTGGATATTCAAACCACACTTGTCACAGTGTGTGATAGACTGTTAAAAGATTTGGGCTTAGCTCCCAAGCCATGACTAATCTGTCGTCTCCCACTGCAGGCTGAGAGAGTTGGTATCAAGAGATAGCAAGAGATGAGCTAATTGTTAAAATCTGTCAGAAGCAGGAATCCTCCAAACCAGGAGGAAGAACCAAGTTCCTAAGCAAGTCCCAAAAAAACAGCCTACAGGGGATAGCTGACCCTAAGAAGACAGGTATAATACAGCTCTGCAAGAAACAGCTCCTGAAGATGAGCAGCTCAAGGACCCAAAGGCATGAAGGAGTATGGGAGTTGCAGTGATGAGATAGATCCCTTTGGCCTCCAAGGAAAAAGGTCAGTGACTTCAATGGTGAGCTTATGCTCTGCAGCCTTATTTTGAAGTAATAAAAACTGTAGCCTAGGGGAGAGAAGAGGGAAATTATGAACATCTCAATTCTCACGAGTGTTTTTTGGTGCATCGTTGGGTCAGTCCAGCAGCTCACACACATCCTAAATGCCCTACACACAGTTCTTGTACCAAAGGGTAAAGTCATAAGGGGGAAATCATGATTTCCTGGTACTCATCAGCTGATTACTTTCAGTCTACACCACTGAGTCAAAAGAAAGCCTCTCTGTGCCAAGAATTATGAAGCCTAGATTAGGCAGGCAACAGAGCCCAGAAGCCTAATGAACCAGATGATGGATTTCTCTTGAAGCACAGCAGATACTATTTTATTTTATAAAACTCTCTTTTTTGATGGATTGCTGCTGAGAGGCTCCCCAAGATAAGTGGCTTTAATGATGAACTGTTGATTATTTCATGTACAGAGGCATGAAGAAGTGCCCTTGATAAGCAGTAGCATGGAAGAATGAATAAAGAGCAGAGGGAAGGGAGATTTAATGATCTACCTGATTGCATTTTTAAAAACTTGTTGGCTTTTGGAGACAATATGAACTATGTCTGTTATTTGAGCATCCAGTTTGTTTTCTTAAGTTGCATTAATTGTGAATACTAGGTCAGCTTTGCTGTTCACCTCCTGACCTCACCACTGTCTCAGGTTCACCATCTGCAGCACTTTGAACAAGAAGTTTTATGGTTATAGAGCTCCCAAATGGAGCACTGTCAGCAGAAATTTTGCATTTCACCTGCATAGTAGGTTGCTGTTTGGATTTCTGTTCAACAGCAACATTTTCACAACACAACCCTCAGGCAGTGTCTCCCCACACACCAGCTTGGGTGTGTAACAGCATTACTGTGCACTAAATGTCTTTAGGGAAATTGCTGGTTTTTCATATCCTGAGTAGGCCACTTTGCAGACGAACCAGCCAGTTGCTCTGACACCTTTTCCCAGCTGCCACCCTACTCCAGGATGAACACATGGGATTAAGCATCTTGTCAACTATTTACTCCTACAAACTGAAAAAAGCCTCCAAAAACACCAGGAAAAAACTCAAATGACAAGGGATGAGTTGTTTTTTCTGGCTCTAAATAAACTTCCAGAAAGTACAGACCCACACTAGGTCTGTAATAACTAAAGGCTTAAAAAGCTCCACTATTATCAAGTTTCCAGCAGCCATTTGTATGCAGATTCAGCTCCTACTACTGCATCACTACAAACAAGTACAGCAAGAGTTTGAAGGTCTCCAATGAAGTCAACCATACCCCACAGCATGGGAGTGGTTCTTTGCCCCAGGAGATTCACCTGTGCAGTACAACACAGGGCACGTGCCTTCACAATTATTCAGGATTAATATTGCAGTTGCTTTAGCTGTTCTTCTGAGAGCAGATTCCTATTACACAAGACTTTCTGGAAACACTGGGGGGACAGGACTGTGTCTTACCAAAGCAGTCCAACAGGGAGAAGTTGCAAAGCTGAAAGTGTCATCTTCTTTGTAATCTTTTTTTTCCCCACTTGTTTACCTGTCCAGAAACATATGTGGAGATACTTCTCCAATCCCCACTTCATATTTAACATACAATTAACGAGACTTAATAGGTAATATATTATAATTGATATTTAATAGATTTTATTCAGCCATCCATTGCTCTCATGGCTGAATGAAAGCAACTGGATAGTTCTCTGAATGACAAGAAAACCTCAAATGCATTCCAATGTAAGAAGCATGGAAGAAAGCAGCTGATTAGTTGGTTATATCCAGTGCTGTTAATTGTTATCTCACAGCTAGCAATACACACACTGTTAACAATCTTGTGTAACCTGATGTAACAGAAGCATTGCATGAAAAGCCGTGCTAACAGGATGACTAAAAAGCAGTGTTGGTGCTGAAGGACTCTGGCATGAAGGCTTGAGATATACTCAGTGATTTAAACAGTACTGCCTGCTTTTTAGCAGTTAGCATCCTTTTATGTCTCCGCATTAATATTTAATTTGATTTTGTTTAAGAGCACTACAAACCAACTTGTTTGTTCAATGAGAAGATTAAAGCACGCTTGTTTTTATTTATTTAGGTGCTGCTCTGCTTTGAAGTGGAAACCCAATGGAGAACCTACCTCAAGAGTCTGCAAAAACTTCTCCTGTAGCTGAGCCGCTCACTCGCCGCAGCCACGCTGGGAGGGAACGGAGGGCGCGAGGGGAAGTAGGCCAATGCTGCAGAAAATATCAGGGAAACCATTCCAAATTCTAAACAAGAGGGCAAAGAAAAACAAAACCCAGAACAGATGTTAGCATCAGAAGACTTGTTTCAGCACAGCACTGTTATCAGCTGGCCTCTGAGACATAAATCCCACCACAAGTACTTTACTGCTCCTGACAAGAGAACTCCATAACTTGGAGAATTTCTTTTCTTCCTCCCCAAGCAAGACTTCAGCTTGAGATGGAGAATCAATGAGATGGAGAAATACTGGCAGTCCATTCCAGTGGCAGGAGCTGCATGTTCCCCATGTGCTCACACATAGGGAACTTTCTCTTTAAAGAGAACTGCCTTCTGAAGAGATATTTCCTTGCCATGGAAGTAACACAGTGCAGGTAACAGCATGCTGGAGACTTCAAACAGATGGGACTGGGGAAGCCCCAGGGCATGGAATGACAACTACTCAGCAGATAGGATGATAAAGGCAAATGAAAGGTCAACCAAGGCAGCATCTCGGACACAAACAGTATTATATGGCAACAGAATATAAAGAGAAAAGTGTAGGAGCAGCCATGGCTTGGGAATAGAAAGAGCAAGGGAGAAAAATGAAAGGATACAGCTGCTTTTTGCAGATGCTCTTCTTGTTTAGCAGCAGGTATTTTACATCTTTGAAAAATCTCATAGCAGAAATTTGGACCTGAACTTGAGAAGTGTTGAGCACTTCACAGAAAATACTCAGCAAGCCCTGTGATCAGACATTCTGAGGCAAAACAACTCTACCCAGAGTCAGTCTAATTAATTTGGTTTACAGGCCTTTTACAACGTATATCTTGTTCTCCACAGTTCTCAACCCCAGTATTTCTCCTGTCTCCTTTGTAAACAAGCTTCTTTGCTGCTGGAGAGAAACACATATAGCTGAAGTGTGTTATTGTAAAAGAACCTGTGATCTTCTAACAAAGAAATGTTCACTGACACAACAAATAAATTTCAGCTGAGCTGGATACCCAATTGCGTTAATTTTCTTTTTTCCCCTCTCTTTCTTAATAAATTGAGAGGAGCATGGCACTTTGCCAGCTCTTCTGCTAAACCAGAAGAAAATAAATCCAGGAAACTGGAAAGTAATACTCAGAGTCTAAATAGATCAGCTGGAGATGGGAAAAGCAAATAAATGCTTCTAATCAGTATATGGAAAAAAAGTCTACATTAAATTTCTTTTGAAGACATACCAAGAATGTGACAATGCCATTTTTCAGGATCACATTTTGAATTATGTGGTGATTCCTTTTCCTGCAGTGGTCTAAGATTTAAGTCTGCACATAGGTATAGCTGATAGGAACGTGACCACATAAAATCATAAGCTTTGTCTGAGATGCTTATTATTTAACTTCATTATACTGCAGTGCTGTAAGGAGAAAGGCTGGGACTTTTCTCTAAAGAATGTAAAACATGTTGATAATTTTTTGAGAGTTACAGTAATATTTTATAACAGGTGCCCATCTGGGCTTTTTTCTATGCATTGCCTCAAGATCCCTGCCAGTCAAATTGCTGCAGTAGGAGCAGTACAGTAACACTTCATTTTTTTTTAATTATGAAATGCAGCACGCAGTCCTTGTAGTACCTTCTAGCAACTCTTTAATGTTTCCCAGTGTTATACTTTCCAGACTAACAAATTTGCCTTGCAAGCACTGCCCTCATGCACAAAAGAAAAGAGCAGAATTCACTTTGGAAACTGAAGTAGCTTCCTCTATTGAAGAATAAAAGGCTTCAGTGCCATCTCAGCTTTGTGCATTGTGCTTGCATCTCTATCAAAAGTTCGGGTACTGCCAAACACATCCAGCTTCTTACATGATGCATTTCTTCCTCATTAGGAAACCCACACCTTTATCTCCACCATCATTTACTTCACCAGACTAGAAAAAGAAAATATACTCCAACAAAAAAAAATTAGCTTTTAAATAGGGTGCAAAAGTAAGCAAGAGAAAAGGTAAGAAATAGGTCAGTATTGAGATAGAGGGAGCTGCAGGTAAAGAGGAGCTCTTCCACAGGAGCTATCAGCTTCTCAACAGTGCAAAGGACGCAGCAAAGCACTTGGAATTGGGCAAGTCAGCATAAATTAGTGTGCAAAAAATGCAGCTGTGTCTATCTCTTGTTAAGGAGTGAATCTGGAATGCTTCACAAAAGCTGAGTACCACACCACAGTGACCTGTGACTGTCAAGGTGGAGAGGTGCCTGCATCTTAGCCTAGGAAGTAGGCACACTGCTGCCTGTGAAAGTCCCAAACAGGAAAAAAAAAAAAAAAAAAAGGTTTACAGATACAGGAGCCTCCTTGACGCAAGGTCCTTTTCCTTAAGGTAGGCTAAGTCATAGCACAGAATCCTACCCAAACCCAGAATCTCCTCCCCACCTTGTCCAGAAAAAGCTCTAGCTGCAGTCCAGATGAATTCAAGCTTCCTTATGCAGTTCAGGTTATACAATTCAGCCCTGACTTGCTACATCTGTACTATTTGGGCTGTGAACCAGAACCTGCAGTGACACAGCTGACACAGAAGAGGCTGCGGTAATTCAGCTGAGCTCTTAGTCTGTGTTTGAGATAAAAGAACAGCAATTTTTTATAACACTGAAGAGACTGGAGTTAACAGAGCAATTTCAGAATGTGTTTAGAAGCAATTGCTTCATAATCATGTTTGGGGTTAAGTCCTTGGAAAATTAGCACGCTCTTGCCATGCTACTGATCCCAAGTTAACAATTTGCATCATTACTGTCTTCTGAAAGTCATCTCCTAACTTTTGGGGGCTGCTTATCTAACTCTATCACAAACACAACTTTGTTAGGAATGTAGAGTGCCCACCCTGTGAAGCTGGCTTTCCCATAGTATCTGAAAGGAGAAGTCAAACCAAGCCCAGAGGTACTGGCTAAAGAAGTGGGGAAGCAAGTCACTTGGATCCAACTCTCTGTTCTACCACATTCTGTCACATCTTTACTAAGTTATCTGTGAAGTCAATTTGAGCTTCATTTGAGCTTCATTGCCCAATTGACTAAAGGGACAAAGAATAGCCTACCTCATTTATCAGGTATTTTTTGGTCCACAGAAGAAGAGATGTACAACTCCCCTGAGGTAGTCACCCATCCCAAGGCAGCCTGCCTTCCAGCTTGGGAACCTACCTGGCACAACAGAGTCCAAAGGGAAGCAGAACATGGGGACCTTGCTCCTTCCACTCTCCAGGGGAAACAGGGCTGAGGTGAGACACAGCAAATCCCACAAAAGACTCAAAGCAACCTCCCCTTTGACAGTTCCTAACAATTTTAAACCAATGGGATATTTTACTACCATCCCTGCAATTCACTGCAGGACAATAAAGTCCAGAAACCACTTTTTTTCACTGCCTGAATGGTAAAAGAGGCTGCAGCTCCTGAAAACACACACCCAACCCTACACAACACAGCTACAACCACAGCAGCACCAAGAAACCCACCTCTGTTTTAATCACTTCTAAACACTCAGTAAGAGCTACTGTTGCCTTACAAAAAACATTTTCTAGGATGGTGAAGACCTGCTGTAAGATCATCTTATGCTGGGACCAACAGTCCCAAACAGGTCTGCAAAATGTTCCCAAATCCTTGTTGGCTCAGAAAGGCAGAAAGAGCTGTGCTGAGACATGGGGCCAGCAACCCACACCTCTGAACCTTGGTGGCATGCAAGATCCATCACAATTTCTGAAGAAAATGCTTAGGAAAACCTCCCAGAAGAGAACAGAGGGAAAAGCTAATCTAGTGAGCTGATGAAAGCAACATTTCTAGTGCTACTAGGCTCAAAACAGTGGATTTAGGCACAAAACTGTACTTCCTCTGGGCAGATGAATTGGTTTTTCTCCACTGATAATCTGGAGTGGGAGAGCTAAAGCACTTCTATAATTGCTCCATTTTTTTCCTCCCCTTATGTACTGCTCTCAGAACAAAAGCTGACTTGCCTTCATTTGTCCTACTTTCACACACTGGCCATTTTCATCTGCCATAAGATCTTTGGAGTCTAAAATCATATTTCTTCTGAAAAAGGCCTAACCAAGCCCAAATTTCCAGTAAAAAGTATGTTATTCAAAAATACTTGATGAAATAGTTACTCAACTTCTACTACGCTTTCCTGAAAACCAATAGTAAAGTGGCCCTCACCCAACAGGAATATTAACTTGGCAAAATTTCCATAAGAATAACAGCCATGAATAAATGAACACAAACAGTGAAATCCATCCTATAAACCTCTGTATAAACTACACAGTATATGTATTTTAAGACTTATGGAACACTTAGGGCTAATTCCTGGCTGAATTTCAGAGGCTGAAGTTACAGGGGAGGGGGGAAACCAAATCAAATGTGCAACTTCCATGACACAGTAAAGCTCAGCTGCTTTTAATGCTATAGCAATGTATATCCACTGAGAATCAGACCACAGACTCTTATGGCACTTAAGCAACTCTTTTTCCATAAAGATTGCTGGTAATTTTTTTAAGTGACACAAAAAGCTGCAGGAGCTGCAAGGATATTAAATCTAGTTCTATCAGGTGAATTTTATATAAGGGTTTTTTTCCACCAGGCTGTCCCTTCATTGAAATTGCTCACCACACAAGAATGATGTGTGTTTAGATAAAAATAATATTATCTAATCACATTTGAAAGGCATTTGCAAGTAATAAATTAAGGCTGATTTAATGCAGGCAAGAACTTAATGATGAAAGACTATTGGTTTTCCATCCTTACAGAAACTAAGGAAAAACAAAATAAAAAACCCCAAACCTGTTATGGACACATTTTTAAAATGAATATTCAAGAAGCAAAAAACAGTTTGGAAACTCAGGAAAAGAATAAACTCTCCTAAGAGCAGCCGATACAAACAACTGAAATACTTCATTTGGAATCAGTCTGTAAAAAAGGCTGTTTTAAAATCTTTCCTACACAAAAGGGGGAAAAAGTAACACTTCTGATGGTACAACGTTTTACCACTTCATTATTTTCCACCAGCCACTGTTTTCTGTGCATGCAGGCCAGCCACTAGAGGGTAGTGGTTCACAAGCACCAGACCCACACATGAAAGGATGCAAATTTTAAATGTTTTCTTTTCTTTTTGTTTTTAATTTTTCTTTTTAAACCCCACCTGCATACAGCACAGCCTCAATCCGATCCTTGATGTGCTCCGTGTTGCTCTGCGATACCAGCGGGAGCTGAGATGTCCCATTAGGAGGTGGCACTACAAGAGGCCCCACCAGAAAAGCACCAGCAGCTCCCAGGTAATTGAGCAGAGAGGCAATGGCTGTGGCTGTGGCACGTTCATCTGGAGAAAACCACGTCGTGGAAAGAAATGGTGCTGCGTTCATCACAGTTGGCCCTGCCAAGCCATTTAGCAGCTGCCCTCCGTGAATCAGCCTGGAAGAGAGAACAAAGCCCACAATCATTGGGATGACAATTGCTTGCTGCTTGAAATTAAAAAAGCATGTAAGATATTGAGTGACGGAGATGGAGAGACTGAACAAAGAAATGAAAGTCCTGTGAAAAAAAACCCAGTATTCTATACATTAAAAGAAACCAAATTAGACTGATTTAAAGACTCCAGAGCTACTCCGGTTCTCATTACCTCAGATAAATGGAAAAGCAAATGTTCTTTACAAAGCAGAAAAGGGGGAGGGAATAAAAGGAACTTTTTTTTTTCTTGTGTAAAGAAAGATCAGATGTAAAAGTAAAAAAGGTGTAGGAGGAAGAAAGGTTTAAATTACAAATGCCTTAAAGCTGTCCCCTTATCTGCATAAATCCCAACAGATTGGAATTCCCAACAGAAGATTTGAATTATTTGTGGCCGAAGCAAAACCGAAACACTTCAGCAAAATACTCTGCGTATTGTTTCACTGCATTATTTTTATTTACACACTCAGGTGACCTCTGTGTGCCCACAGACATCAGCATGATGAGGTTTCCAAGACAGTTGTGTTCTCCAGCAATCTGGCCATTCTCAGCACACTGTTGAAACAGCCAAGCAAACCCAGGTTTTTCTCATTTTTCACACTTCCTGGGATTTAACAGCTAAGACTGGTGACAGAGAAGAGAGAGTACCTACAAGCAATGAAGTCTCTAAAAACTTTGGATTAAGGAGTACATACAGAAAGGACTTTTTGAAGGCTCTTCTACACATGGAAGGCAGCCAGAAACCCTCCACTTTGACTTTTCCAAATAGCAATCAACCACAGAAGGCAAAAGAATTCTGGAATTTATATATAAGCCTCATGTCTAAAAAATGGTTAGCAAGTCAAACAGTGCAGCCCTCAAAAGTAGATCTATCTATTGTGCAATAAAATGGTGGCAGATGGTATTTTTAAATAGGTGGTGTTTTTCTAAGCATAGCAGGAACTCAATGTTATTGCTGCAAGACTTGAGTTGTCAGACATAAAAAGGTAGGGCCTGAAAATGGGGAAACATAAGTTAGCATTTAGGCAATGTTTCAAGCCACAAATGGCTGAATAATATACAGCATAGCTGGAGTTTTTACAGCACACAAAGGGATAAAATATGCAAAAGAAATGCTGACAGACTCTTTATCAAATTAACAAGCTAGCTTGCAATAAAGAGGAATAGATGCTACTGATTCTCAGTGGATGATAAATTTGAAAAATACAGGAAAAGTACTGGAAAAAAGCAGCTATTACATATCATCTGAAGGAAACTTTCTGAGCTGGGACAGAACTAATAATATCCACTAATAAAGAGTATGATCTAACTAATGATGTGGTATAGTTCTTTCAAAGAGACATTATGTGTACCTCTTACTGTTACTCTCCAACTCAGTGGTTTTAGACAAACCAAAATAACTCTGTGTACTTTGGTATTTTCATTCTATTTAATTCACTACAGCAAGTTACCCTCAAACTTATTATAAACTGTCCCAGGGTATTTGCATCCTGAATATCTCTGGAGAGCTATGCTGCATCCCCACAAACAACTTCATTTTAGTAGCAAGTGAGGCAACAACTTTATATAAAGATTTTACTTCAGTGTTTCCTCTTGCTCTAAAGTGAACTTAATGCTTAAATTGTGGATTTGTTATTGTGTGCTAGGAAAACTGCATTACCACAAAATAACTTTTATAGCCAAAGGTGTCATGCTAACATTTCTGTTCATTTATACCACTATGATTGTTTTAATTCAAATATGCGTACTCTACTGAAATCCTAAGGGAAAATAAAATTCAGTAAAATCAGAAAAAAGAGTAATAGTTCTTCTGCAGCACCTATGGGCATGCAGGCACTTCATCTGGTACAAGCAAAAAACTTTAGTTAAAAAAAACAACCAAACAAAAGGCACAATTTATATATTTGGAGAACCATAGATACTCTCCATGTACTCTACCATCTGAATAAAGTTCTATTAACTGACCTTTGTCTTTGAGGGAAAAACAGATGTTAATTTTACTTTGCAGATCCAAAGGGAGAATCTTAATCCAGATTTTTAATTCCACATTATTTTTATTAGGTTTTTTCCCAAAGAAAGTACCAATTTTTGTCTCTCTGTGGGTCTCTTCTATTGGTGTTCTCCTGCCCTGCCCGGTGTACTGGATGCCTCCACAGATTTGCCTTTCCACATTTCTGGCATGTACCAAGGTTGGCATTACCAACCAGGGTAGAGCATCTCTGATCTTTATATTGCTTAATTTTTCAAGTCTAACATATTTGGATTAATAAACGTTTTTTTTCAGACTACATTGCCACTGATACACAAACTACTACCTCTATCATCTCCGCATAGGATAACAGCCTAAACCTTATTTTATCTGTTTTTCAATACTGGCTTGTATTAAGCTACTTTTTCCTAAGAAAAGGATTATTTGCTTTGTGCCTCTACACATCCTTAAACCATTTCCCTAGAGAGGCAGTGATGAGAGATTCAAAATGCAATTCAAGGAATATACTAAGCTGCTGCTCCAGGAGACATATGTAGCAGCCTCTCCATCTGACAGAGAAATATGAACACACCAGTGTTGGTGGCTTTTTTGCTGTTTGTTACAACATTTTATCACCACAGCAGCAGATTTAGGTCTCACAGCCCCACAGGAGGCTCCTCGTGTACACCATCAATGCTAAAAATTGTTCCAACACCACACAACATTTGTTTCTGATTTTCTTGTTTCTGCTACTGAAAAGGTGAAAGAGCAACTGCATTTTTCCCTGCCATTATTTCAATCTCTTTCTGCACAAAAAGACTTCTCTTCCCTGAGAAAAGGAATAACAAGATAACTTAAACTCAGGACACACAGATGGTAAAATATTTTTCAGACTTATTACACTAACAGGGTAATTTTCACCTCCAATTTATCCAGTTCTGCTCTGTTTTCAGATGTGTTACTTATCCAATCATCACCTAATTATTTTCATGTATCAAAAAGTACAAAGTTATTGAGTTCAAATAATAGAAAATAACACAAGAGCAGAGGTTTTTTTAATCACAATCATGAAAGAGAAAATTGGAAAATGATACCAGAAGTTCATCCCTGACTTACAAAATAATAGATGACTGTCTTAAAGCAAAAGCTGGGAAGTAAATGTCTACCCAAAATATCTTGCCTCTTGTCATTTCAGAAGCCAGGTCAGAGACTCATTTCAAGGTTTTTTGCACACCTGAACTCTGTGCTAATGAATGTCCACTCTGCCAAACTTCTAACCCATAGATGAACACGAGCCCTTTACAAAAAAAAATAAATATTTAAGGACTGGTAGCAAGTGCTAGTGTGAAATATTATGTGCCAAAACATCACAGTTATGGATAACTGACACATTTACATTATGTATATACCTATCCATATTTACACACACACACACAAAAATACACAGATGTCTATACATACACCCCTTTGCACAAAATAGAGACCACATTTGTTCCTACGCTGACCTCTGAATTGCAAAGACAGAACAAGGGATAGTTCAAACACAGCAACAGAAATTAGAGAAGAAAAACTCTTACTGTATCATATTGTAATATCTTATCCTAATATTTGTCAAGTCACATTATAAATAATGTAGATTATATGGTTTTCATCAATTCCCTGAGAGAAGACTTTATGAGTACTAAGAAGTAACCTGGTTATATCTCCTTCATTCAGTCCCTGATGTCAGTGTTGCAATATCCCACCAGGCAACAACAATAAAAAAAAAAAAATTTAAGACTAACAGTGCTGAAGTTACAGTATCACTGAAAAGGTGTGTATGCAAAAAGAAGAAAAAGTGAGATTAAACTGGAAGAAGGTTTCAGCAATTAATGATAATACCATACAGTTAAGATGGAAAAGAGGTGCCATTTACAGTTAGATTTAGCTTTTCCTCCCTGTATGGGTTGAAACTCTTCATGCATGTCACTGCCCTGTCAGCTATTGGATTTAAGCTATTTAAAAGCTGGGTATTACATAAACACTTTTTCTATCTAAAAAACCCTAGATAGTTAGTGTCTCAACCACAGTATATCTCATGCCTGGACGCAACAGAATTTTAAATGAATTAAAATTTCATTTGGACCCATACTCAGCTGGGGAAACAAAGGCAACAGTACAGGGCAAATCACTTACTCAAAAAATTGCTCCTAATAAAAGAGATTCTGACCACAGCACTTAAATAAGTCCCCAAAGCCCAGCTGAGATGTGTTAATTGAGCTTGTTTGAGGAAGGCTTGGGACTGCAGAAGTTGTATCAGTACTTTAACACTGATTAGGAGAGTGGAAAAAGCATTTTCACGTTTTCTTTGGCAGGCACAGGGGACATGTGAGGCCTCTGTATTGCTGTGAGACTCTAAACATCAATTTTTCTCTACCAGCCTCTGATGAGCCCCCAGTTATCTGGGAAATACGGTTCCTCTGGGCCCTAGGAGGGAGCAGAACTCACCTCAAGAGCTTTGTGAAGGTGAGATTTTGGTGTAGGGCTTTTTCATGAAGCCTTCACCATGCTCTTCACACAGCTGCCATGAGAACTGACTGCTTAATCACTATTCAAACTTCCACAGAAACGTAAAAAAAGAAAAATGTTAATACAGTTTTGCCACTGTTTGGTAAAGTGTGAGGAGCAACGAAGCTCCTGAAAGCACCAGCCTGCTGTTGCATGGAGGCAGCACTCTTCATGCCTCTCAGTCTGGAAAACTTTAGTAAATTAATTGCTGATCCTAACAATTAACACAAAAAGGGATTCTGGATAAAGAAGTTAATGTTTTACAGAAACGGGTGGCTGATTTTTCTTTCACCTGCCTGATATTTTCATTCACTGCAACTGGATTGTTCAATTCCAGCTAATTTGGAGAACAAGTGAGTTTATATAGCAATTAGCTTATTGTGGGAACTACTTGAAGCAAATGAAAGAGACCTTTCACTGTAGGACTTCAGGACACTTTCCAAGTGCTATTGAATTTAGTTTCACCGTAACACAAATAAATACTTTCTAGAGTACCTACTTTGATGTATGATGCACGTTGCTTGCCCAGCAAAAGGAACAGAAAAAGATAAGGACTTAATCCACATTATACATTAGGAGATTTATTATACCTCAGAGGGAACTGATACCAGTTTTGTAAAGAACAAACTTTGGTTTTTCAAGTTACTAGAAAAGGACAGAATTTTTCCTTTAGAGTCACAAAATTACACAATAGAACCCTCTAGTAAATGGAACCTTTACAGGTACTTTTAAAGACAAAGATAAAATTAGGGAGGTCAAGCTCATGCTTTACACCAATTCACAGCTACAGAGAATGGAGAGAAACTTATTGAAAGGCTGTCTTATTCATAACCTGAAAAGAGTGCCATAAGGCTCTATGTCTGGAAAAGACTGGAAAGAATGATGATATGTCGGGTAAAGCAATGAATTGATCTATTAAAAATAATATTCTGAAAGATGAATTTCATGGAAATGCACTTCCTTTCAATATTTTCATTAAATGATATATTTATATTACAAAAGCTTTATGCCTTCTGGATATTCATGAATTGAGGCCATTAGCATTTCTTAGTTTGTTTTTGATGCACACAACCATTGATATGTGGAATAATTTAAAGCTGTTTTTCCCCATCAGTAAGAAAAATTATTACAAGCAGAAAGCCTGAGTCACTGTGTGGTAGATTATCTCCAGCAATAAAGTTAAAAAGAAAAGAGAAGAACTTCTGAAAATGTACTGTCAACCACTTTCATCAGAAATTGGGTTCACATCACCCACTGCACATCATCATGGTAGCAGACTTAGAATGAACCAAAGCATCTCCCAGGCATCTCAGCCTCATGGCTTTTCTCCCACTCTTAGAGAAAGCAGCAAACACATTTGCAGTGGTCTGAAAAACAGAGTTTCAGTTTTAAATTCAAAACGACTGGAAAAGCAGCACTACTCCCAAACTATTACTACGGAGAGCCTACCAAGAGAGAGGCAAGGGTCTGCAAGGAGAGGAAGCAACAATCTCAGACCAGGAGCTGATGTCTCCATCAGACATCCTTGACAGAAGAAAGGAATGAGGTGGGTGTACAGAGATCCCTGGCAGAAGGGTGAAAAACTCTTGTGCATCCTCACATCATTACGCCCCGTGATTGTGCAGCCAACACAGCTGTCACATGGCTTAGAAGAGAATTTCTTCCCATAAAGCTTTATCCAAGTTTGAAGGATGAGGACAAATGAAATCAAAGCTTCTTTTGTCTTTTTACATTTATTTATTGCTAAAAGTATTGGGGTTTTTTTTGTTTTTTTATTAAAGGTAACCCACTCTACAAACCCATTACTAAAAGTAGACATCTTTAAAGCAGCACTAACAGAGGACACACTCATCATATATGAACAGCCCAAAAATAAACAACACTGCTGTAAACATAAAGTAGGCAATTATATTATGAACTAATGAGGGAAAAATATACAGAAATACATTATCAGAGAAGGGCACCAGGACTGGCTGCTATCAGGGAGGAAGCTGATGGAGATTACTTAGCACAAAATAGGTCCTAAGGAGGATTTTTTAGTAAAAGAGCAAGAACATACAGGAGATACAGCAAAGTAGGGAATGGGAAAAACAAGAGCTATTTAAACACTCCCATGCAATTTTTCAGTGAAAGAGGAAGAGGGTGTTTTGATTATAATGCAGCAACTTCATTATAAACTCAATTAATATGAATTCTTCTTAAAGGACATAAATCAGCCAACATAATATGAGTGCCAAAAATAAGGCAAAGAGCTCCATATGATGAAAAAATTAAAAGCTTTCTACAGTTGAGGATAATACCTGCCATTATAAGAGATGGAGCTAAATAGGAATATCCACAAGGAATATAAATTCACTTCCCTTCCACCATAGATTTACACTAACTGAGACCTTGTAGAAATGCTGCACACTAAATATTGCTGCAATACCAAATCCTTTCTGAGATATCAGAGTTTCTTTTAATGTATCTGCTGGTTTTATTATTCCAAGGATTTACACAGCATCCGTAAATTGCTAATTCAACAATTACCTCCAATGTTGGGGCAGGCAGATGGGACCCACAGCACCACTACTGAAATTCAGCAGAGGAGCAAGAAGAAAGAGAATATGTCAGTGTCAAGCTGCCTCCAATTTCCACTAAGGCTGTTTCAGCTGAAGGAGAAGCCAATTTGGCTGCCACCTCAGCAGCAATGCTGATCAGTGGCTGCTGGCACATCACAGAACAGGCAGCTCAGGCAGGAGCAGGCAGGACAGCTGGGCAGCCAGCCAGACACCTCAGGACCCACCAAAGCCACCACTCCAAGGGACAAAGAAGCAAAGCAGGAAAAAACTGTCACCACTTAGAAAAAACTTACAGGACCTCTCGCCTAAAACAGCGGCTTTGGTGCAGAGGTTAAAAAGTAAAATCTGCATAGAAAGTGAAGCTAGCAAAAAACAACCTACACTGCTAAATTACAGGTGTATAAAGATTAAATACTGCCCGTGAGAACTTATCCATGAAAAACCTGTTTCCTTTTTCCTCCATGTACCTCTTTTTTGGATACAATGGATTAAACTGACCCAGTCTTCCCCCACCCCTGCAGTCAAAGCACAAAACAGCACGTGTCACCAGTGCCTGTCCAGTGCTCCATCCTAACATCCTCTTCCTGCACTCACTGAGTTACAGCATATAAACAGGTACATGTAAACAGGTACATGTACTCATCTTTTTACTCCCAGAACCACAATTTAGATACTTTTTTTTTTCCCTAGTGAGTTAGGGAGTGCACAACGTGCATCACTCTCTGTCTTTATTTTCTGCAGGCAGATTTTTCTACCCTCCTCCTTTAAAAGAATCTTTTCATTCCCTGGGTTGTTTAATCCATTTCTTCACACCTGCTCCAATTTGGGGTGTCTTTCTGAGCACAGAAGTATGTTCAGTATTGCCAGGGAATATGAGAGTCCTAACATACCATTTCTTTACTGAATTACCTCTTCTGAGGTGTCCCTTGGCATTTTTCATACATGAGAATGGTAGCTCGTGGTCGCATACTAATGAGATGTTCTTATGTCATTTTTCAGGTTTTGGGGGATGAAAAAAGGAAAATATGGAACTATTCAAGAATATACCTAACAAGAATAAAATTGTTGATACAAACTAGGTTGCAAATAGCTAAATGAAACAAAATGTTCCAACGCTGTGGTAAAAGCAAATCTACAAAAGAGGAAAACTCAAAAGAGGAAAACTCAACATCAATCTTTCTAAGAGTAGACAAAAAATTATTAAAGAAAAAGCCCTTTTACAGGAACTACCAATTACCAGTGTGTCCTCATAAAAGACTTAGTAAATAATCACTTCTATCTCCAGTGTCATTTTCTGTCATATTGTTTTGCTGCCTTCCCAGCAAATGTTTTAGGAGTATTTATTGCCAAGCAGTGCTCCCTCACTGTCGTGATTCGAGGTCCTCGTAACTACTTCTCTGTTGTGAAATCTAATATAAAAGCCAAACCCTACCAGGTCACAGCACACTAAGTTCTAATGAATTGCTTAATTAATATATTCAATATAAATGACAAATTATGTTACATCCTTTACTTCCACATCTTTAATTATCCTGTCATTCAAAACATTTTAATAAGTCTTACATCACACGGTCAGTCTTAAAAGCCACAGATTTATGGTTATGGGCTGAATTTATCATTTATTTCCTTCTTTCTTACATGCTTCAGCTCATAAAGCTTTTTGCCTAGATGTATTCTTTTACAATCATATTGAGGACTTAAGCCATATGTAAATCTACCCCTAAATAGAGAATGAGATAAATATGAAGTCTTATGTGGGGGAAAAAACAATCCTTCTTTTGTCTATAAAAAATTGGCCTCCTACTAATGTTAGTGCTTAGGATAAAGAAGTCAAATTATAAAGCAGTCCAATGAAAATATTCATTCAGTGCCAAGCAGTAGTCAAAAAGGACAGCAATGGACAAAATGCAGGGAAAAAACCATAAGTATTGTTCTTGTGACCTCCAGGGAAAGGAATAAGGTACAAGTTCAGGAATGGTACAATTTGATAACATTTTTTTTTTTTTTTTTTTACATTCTATATAAATTACATTCACTATGAACAGAAAACAAGTGTGTCAAGTGAGGTCTTCATAACATTTGGAAAGAAATAATGGGTTGGGGGCTTATTTTTAAAAGTCAAATTCATTGTCACATATCTGGCACTTTTGACAAACCCAGAAGTGTGTGGTACATAAGAAAAAAAAATTTTTAACCTTGTTATCTGTGTGATCTGCACATTAACTTCACAGGCTAGAGGGCTGGGAGAGGACAACAGGTAAGTAACAGAATATGTGCACATGAGAGGGACTTTACTAGCAGATTTATATGATTGTTATTCTATATCACATGCAAGTCCATACTTCCACATTTTCACCATGCACTCTCATTTCAGCCTTCACTGAATTCATGCAGCTGTGACATGGATTCCCAGTACAGTTTTAGGTCACACGGTGGCAGAGAACAAAAATTCACCATAAGGAACAGCTGCTTCAAGAGAGACACTCAAATGTGCAACCTGATTTTTTCTTCATTCACATCATGCACACACAGTGGCATCAGATGAACTCAAAACCAAGTTTAAGGTTTGTTCTTAAACCACACTTGTACAACTGAAGATCATATTAGTCTGCTATTACATGCAAGAGCCAAATGAATAATTACAGACTAGACTGGAGCTTAAGAACACACTTGGATACAAGTCTGTGTGAAATAAGGAACATAAAGCAGTCAGAATTAAATGTCAGCCTTAACCATGATTTCCTAGTATTTGTGACTGCTCTGATAGGCAATGGGCTTTAGTAGGTGTCCCTAATGTTAAATTACAAGAGCTTTGGGAGCAGAGACAGCTACAAAGTGGAAAAAAAACCCCTCTAAACCTGACAAATCTCATGAACATTCTTCCAATTTTATGTATCAACTCTGACATAACTGTCCCATGGAAATCCTTCACTGTATTACTGCAGCTTACCCAGGAAATGAAGAAACAAACTACAAAACATGCAAAAGCATTTAAAGAAATTCCAGTTACACTGGCTTCTGGAATGCTATATCCAGTATTAGCTGGTGTGTGTTCTTGTTCATCTGACTGGCTCTGTAATGTTCAAATTGTCATATTAATGCAAATACACATTCAAAATAAGTGCATAGTTTAGTGCTCAGCCAGCTGTTGCTAATGCATTAAGCTGCAATGCTCATCTCAAAAATATTATTTTATTTGGCATCATGTTTCAAGCAATTGATGAAAATTGACCTTCAGTCCTAGCCCTCAAAACAATGCAAGTTACCTGGTATAACATCACAGTGTCTATATTTACAACCTCTCAAGAAATTTTCACTGTAAACCACCCTTTTGCTTCACACAGGTAGCCATTATAAATTCTCTGCAGACTTTTTTATATTGAGCTCAAATTCTTCAAATACTTCCTGTTGGGTTTTTTTGTTTTTTTTTTTTTTTGATAAGCTAAGTAAGCAACTCTCTTAGTCTCAGCTGAGGATTATGCCATTAGGATTCTGCTCATGGGTTTTTTGGTGGTTTTTTTTTTTCTTTCCTTCTTATATAGTTTTCAGTAAAATGTATCATCCTATTTTATACATCTTGTCAGACTCCACACAGTCCACTCCCCTTCTTTGCCTAAGCTGAAGAAGCTGTTTACTAAATGTTTCTTGTTAGGCATGTTCCTCACTGCAGTCACACTGGAAAACCTTGTTTAATAGTGATCAGAACAGGTGGAAACTCTCCTTCCCACTCCTCAAATAATACCTCACATCTGAATTTCATTTGGGAATTTCTTTTTAGGTTCTCAGAGTCTGCATCCTTGCTTCAGTAAAGCCTAGGGCAGCACAAATCTTTTGGCATAAATCATAAATGAGAAGCTACATGAGACATCACACTTCCTTGCATTTAAGCCATCCAGCCCATTTAGAAGACCTGTAGATTTATTTACTCAAAGACTGGTCAGAACAGATGAACTAGATGTTGAGCATTCTTTGGCATCTTGAGGAAAGATAAAACCAGGGTACAATGAGGACACCACACTGAAGTGGACCTAACATCAGGTGCACCTTGGCTGAAATTGCACCCCCCTACTAAACTATTAAACCCAGCCATCTGCCTTCTGCTTCACACCAAATGTTTTCTTTCTCAACTTAAAGGTTTCCAAGCTGATATTCAGATAAGCAATACTAAGGGGGAAAAAAAAAAAAAAAACAAAACAGGAAAAAAAGGAAAAAAGGAAAAAAGAAAAAAAAAGGAAAAAAAAAAAGAAGAAAAAAAAGGGAAAAATAATTGCTGAAATAATAGAAGGACTGCCTGACTAGAATTCAAGGGGTGTGGAGGGAACCAAAACAAATAAAAGCCTTTAATAAATACATTTTTTATTAGTGTTTACATATTGTGCAAGCATAACTAGGGAAGAGCTAGTGCAACTACTGCTTTTAAAGAAGCAGAAAATATATAGTTTTGCCTGTAGTCCTTCCTCCTTCAGCATTAAGAAGCAACAGAAACTTAAGTGAAGAAGTGACCCATATTCCCTGGCTGCAACTGCACTTACTGCCAGTTCCCAGGTTCTAGATACATTGACAGAACACTTTGTTTGGATTGTGTGATTTTTAGGAAAGAATCTGTCTCTTTCACAAACTCTTAAATTGTATGTATACAGAAAGCACATTTCAACCACAGAGAAAGCACTTCAGAATGCAGACTGGAAAGGACTGCATGAAAAAGGCCATTTTGTGTAAATTCATCTGTTGCACTGCACAATCCTGTACATCCAGTATGAGAAACATGAACTAATTATTTAATATTTGCATACACACGATGGATTTTTTTTTTGTTTGTGGCATGGTTCCCTCTGTGATCTTAGGCCAGTTTCTGAACCTCTCTACATCTCTGCTGCCTTATTTGCAAAGCAGATTCGTGTTAGTTATGTAGGATGGGGCGAGGCTTAATTAAATCCAGTTTGTAAAGGGCTTTCTGATCTTCAGATGTAGAACCAGAAAAATCTATGTAAGAAGCAAAGAAGCATATCCACCCTATTTGTATCCACATCCACACATTTGGTTTATCAAATTCATACAGAAAATTTGTACCAACATTTCTTTGCAGTGGCAGCAAAAATTACATGAGCAGAAAGAACAAAATATGTATATTTAAGATAACAAATTCACTTACTTCTTCCTGATTTCTGGGTCTGAAACTGGAACGCATCTCAGGCCAGCTCCCAATACCATGAGGGATGATGTTAGTAACACAGTTACTCTCAGACCTAAGATCAAAGAAGAACAGCATCTTACAAGTTATGTCAGCAATTTTCTAAAAAAAAAAAAGGTTGCCTAAATATGTATGTTTACATGAAGTCTCACAGAAGTAATGCATATTTCTTTCATGCCACAATAACTTGGGTACAGCTATGACTTACAGACACATCATGAAATCCTATGCTATTTCCTATACTTACACTCCAGAATTACAGACTTACTCTTGGCACACTCACACAGGACTCTACCCAAAATCTTAGAGGCATTCTTGGAAGTGAAAAGAGATAATAAAAGTACCATCAAAATGTACAATGTTCCCTTTAGAATTAAAAGCATCACGGAACACGCTCCAGTGAGTGAGCGGAAATCTAGGTAGAGCCAAAGAAAAATCTGGACTTGTGGACTCTTTTCCAACCACTTAATGAGCACAGACATTGAGCTGTTACTGTGTTCTTTCGTAATGAAGATACACATTTCATCCTGAAGAAAGAACCATTTATTCAGGGGAAAAAAGTCTAAGTATTTTTTTGCAGTCCTTGCAATTAGGCCAGGTTTTTGCTGTGCTCAGCTCAAATTGTCAGAGGTTGTAAATATAACACATTAGAAAAGAAAGCTACAATTGACTGATTTCTTGAACAAAATTTCTTGCTGCTGTTAAGGTGTTTCCATCAGCAGCAAACAGAAAGAGAATGGCGACAGCTGCAGGGCTTAACCTCCAGAATCTTGTATAACACCAAAATTATAAATATGCACAATTAAAAACTGCTTGATACAGTCTGTATTTTTTAAGTTGTGAAACTCGAAACAATGTCACAGCAGCAAATAGAAAATAAAGGGCTTCCATGTTGTAGCAGAACATAATAAAAACAATTACATGAGACAAATACAGAGTATATCTAACATTTAGGTGAAACTAACAACTACCCAAAACACAGACAGAAAAAGAACAAGTCCCTATGATAATTCACCTAACAAACAAACAATTTTGATTATAAGCTTGCAATTTTCAGAAAAGAATTCCATGCTAATGACTCCTGTAATCAGCACCATTCAACCAGCAGTCACATTAGTATTTTATCTCCATGTGAATTTTAAGGGGGTATGTTACCAAAATGTAATTTTACAGAACATCTCTTTGCTCTTACTGAAACAACTTTCAGTGAATCTCACCCATGGGTATGCAACCCCTTGAGCTGCACACTGCACAGCCAAAGAGGGCTCCTCTCTCAATCAACAGAGCCCAAGACAATGAAAAAAAAAAAGTTGATGCTACAGCTTTTCTGAAATGGAAGTATGACTTCTTTTGGCATGGCTCAGTCATTAACAAGATGAGTGCAACCCACAGTCCTGAGACTCTGAAGGACACCTCACGTCCCTGATGCCCTGAAGAAGCATCATCATCAGCCAAAAATATTTGTTTCCTTAAAGCATTTCCAGTGCCCGCCCAAAATTAACTTGCTTGACTCTGCAGCCAACCAGTACATGTTGCTGTTAAACTGGTTTTTCAGGTGTGTGTGAGCATTCAGAGAGCAATAACTAAATGTCTGAATAATACAGCTGTTCAAAATCTTGTTGTTCTTCATGTTTGCTGGGCCACCACGTCAGCCCTCACATGGCTTGACTGACCCAGTATGACCATACTGCACACACTGGGGGGCAATTATTTGTATTAGGATTGCATATGTGATGCTTTTGTCTTTTAGCCTGGGAAATGAATCTTTGTTAGCATTGATTTTGGGCATAATGAGAACTTGTACACAGTAAGTATTAGAATTTACTGACAGCAAATTGAAACATAGGTTTTTTAACTGAAAAATCTCATGTTTTCCATTTGGAAATGCTATTGTAATGTTTCAGGAACTCTCTAGATATTTATATATCACCTTCATATATTCCATGAAAACCATGATCTTTCTGAATTATGATTCACAAACACTGCACGTTCTGCCTTTCAGAAGACACAGGGACAGAGACAGACTGAGACCTGAGGGTCCTGCTCTCAGGGCACCCCAGAGGCAGAGGCCAGGTGCAAGCCCAGGGCACAGCAGTAAATTAGTAACACACAGAAACTTCCGTCTAAATGACCACAGAATGTATGAAAAGTGTTTCCAAAAAAACCAAAACAAAACCCCAAACCCAAAAGCAAACCAAAACAAACACAACAACACTATTATTTTATTTTTTATTCTAAAACTTTTTCTTGCTTTGTTTTCTGGTGTGGGAACATTTTTAAATTTAAATATGCAAAAAAGTTTCCAAAGAAAAAGCTCACATGATTCAGTGAAAAATAAATTGGACACCAAAGCCTTCCCCCACCCCTAATTCTTGTTTTATCTGTAATGTCAACCTTATATACTGGGTAATAAACAAAATTCTCAGTTTAATCCTCACAATGAAGTATGTTTGATCTCCCCAAACATTCTTTTAAGTCCTCATCTTGAATATTATACACTGTAATGTACCTCTTCTAAATGTTTTGATCACACAGATTATTCTTTGGCTTTTTTGTTTTTTCCACATTAACGTGTACATACACCCCTAAAAATGCCTTTGGTTAGGGCTGTATGTTGAAAATTATGACACCAAAGTGAACAGGTACAAGACTGTCATGCAGGCAGCATATCAGACATTTTCTTTCCTAATTACATGATGTATTTCTAACCTTCTAGCACCTTCCCCTTTTATTTTGCCTTACATTTTAACTCTCAAAATCCATCCTCCATTTCATCTTTGTCAGAAATTTGCCTTTAATGATATTTTTATAATAATATAAGTATTTTTGCTTTGAACATTGCAGTGGCCCTTAATCTGAACTGGACATCTTGTATTACTCTAGGAGATACAGCTCAGTGTTTCAGATAGCAGCATGCATCATGGGGACAAAAGCCCAAAGTATCCAACCAAGCCTGACAAAAAGCCTATGACCCCTGCAAGAAATTATTTATCTCTTTTAAAAGATCTAAGTACCTCACACAACCAAGATTTTGAGTAGGTGGAATCAACTTCATTAATTTTAGTCTGTAATGCAATCAGTAAATGATGGTAGGGAGCTACAGCATCTCAAAATCCATCATCTAGTTTCCAGTCCCTTTCTATGAGAGGTTTCTGACATATGACTAAAAAGAGAAGAAACTCTTTTAAAGAGATTTTCTGCCAATGGAGGAAGCTTTCTGTTCTTTCTCATTAGCTGCTCATCCCCATGCACTTTTGCCAGAGGTTTCTGGGCCCCACAGGCTGCACTGAGTGTTGAGCATAGTGTGGCCGTGATCAGAATGGCCAAATGTCACTGACAGCAATAGAAAAGTCTGATTTGGCAGCATAAATTGAGTCAATAATAAAAAGTCATTATCATTTGTGAGTGAATCGGTTGATGTTTAACTCTCCTGCAGCTAATAACAATCTGCTTTACAACTTCAGCACCCCACACTGCATTTTCTGGTTCTCGTTTCTTTACAAAACAACTGCCCCCAAGCTCCTGTCACTATTAGAGATTGCACACAAACTCTCAGCCCACAATCCTCTTAACTCTCTTGGCTAAACACAGACTTTTAATCCAGCCAGGATGGTCTTGTACTAATAAACCTTAACAGTTACCTATTTTGTCAGGATATGTTGACCAGATCTGGCTCCTGAGACACTGCTGGCCTGGCCCACTAGTTTCCTTTTCTCACTGCTAGGAAAAAGCAGTGGCTACAGCAATGCACAGTGTGATGAACCCAGGGCCCACCACCCACAGCCCAACACCAAAAAGAAAATAAAACCCAACAGGTCACAACACAGTCTCACATCAGCATGGGAGGCAGCAGCCATCCCTGGCACCCAGCTGCTCTTCAGCTGCCCCATCCCCACCATAACATCAAGGTGTAGCATCCAAGACATGGGTGTTACATCCCCTAACACTCCTCCAGCATGCCTTAACTTTCAAAATAATTTTTAAAGTACATGAAAAGAAAATTCTTTCCTCACACACACACTGCAATACTGACTTGTAACCCAGTTAAGTGATTTATTATGCCCAGCTTAGGAAGAAATTTAATAGAAGATATTCTACAGTCACAATGAACTCCTCATTCCAACTATTTATGTATTATCACTCTGTCATTCAGAAAGAGAACACTATTAACAACTGTTTAATGCTTTTGTAAGCTCTAGAGAAGTAAGACTGGGTCTTCTCTCACCTGTCAGTCACTCGTTATGATAAAACATCATAAAACAGGTGACTGACAGACTGTAAAAACAAATCCTTCCTCTCACAAAACACACATTCAGGTAAAAATTGTCTTCCTGTCAAGAAGTGGAAGTTTTTACTTCTGCTGTCTGGTGGGTGGGAACACACCCTGAGCATCCCTCATCGGGCAGGACCCAGCTTCCTTCTGCTGCTACCGACCCATGGAGAACAACATCATTCTAGTTCAGAGCATCACATACATGGCAGATACTGTGTGGGTTTGTCTTTTCCCCTCCTTTTGAAGCACCTAACTTGGGGGAGAAAATTCCAGCTGGATGGACACTTTTTACCTTTCTGCTAAGATTAATGGAAGTCTGGCCATGGGAAAGGCTGCTGGACTCAGCCCTCTGCCTGGCAGGGCAGCAGTGGATTCCCTTCAGGTAGCTCACACACCATGTTCTGGGATGTACCAACACTTGAGGGTTTTCCTTCCTTCAGCTGAAGATACTAAAATCAGTCCTCACAATTACAGAATACAACAAGGCTCCAATTAGAAATGAGTGATATCAGCTTGCACACTTGCTCACAGTTTTTGAAGACCAGGCTGGAGGCACGAGTGGTCTCTTCTAACGTTGAACTAAGAGAACATTTGCGTAACTACGCTACTATTATTTTGACTAAACCATACCTAGCTAAAAAAGAAAATAAAAAAATAAAGTCCTGCCTTGATGCACACATACCAGGAAATGAAACACTCTCTAATCTTAACAGCCACTCCAACAATTCGCTGTTATACTGTGATTTTCCTTCCAATTTAAAGCAAACGGAGTTTTCAAATAAGTTCTTGTTTTACCTGTCTTGACAAAAAACACAGGCTTTAGCATTTTTCTTTCTATGCATTTAACCTACAAAAACAAACCTTTACCTTTGGTTTCAGTAAGCAAAGCACAGGGCTCCAAGTCCATCACAATTTTTCTTCAGTCCTAGAACTGGCTTTGTGTGTTGTCTAGATACCCTCCTTATTGTCCAAGCACCCTTTTTGAAATGGATTTCTTCTCTGGATACCAATTCTCCATTTTGTAGGACAGGTCTGTGTTACTCTTTCAAGTTAATGTGTGCCTTTACAATTTATCCACAATAAAAAAAAAGCTTCATTAAACATCTCACTTTATCAGGAAACAGTGAAAGCTTTGCAGAGTCCCTGCTTCATCATTATCCACTGCTCCAGATATCTTTGTATTTCTTTGTAAATCCCAGCAATATTATACTAATAGCTGTGCCATTTCCTCTCACAAGATCAGTTATCTTTGTCATTATCAAATTATCAAAAATGTATGCTAACTTTCTCCTGAACACAGTGAGTAAAACTTCTGCTGTGCCTGCACTTTGCAAAATTGACTAATATCATTTAGGAGGATAAGCAACAATCAGAAGAAACATCCCTGAATCAACCAATGCCATTCTCAAAAGAAAAGAACCTTCTCACTGATGTAAGAATGAGATGCAGCCCTGATCATTCTGCTAACACATGGAACCAACTTGAAAAATCAGTGTATGGGGCCTGCCTCGGATTCCACAAAAGCACTTGATTGCAGAGGAGCATAAATTGTGTTTGTAAATTCAATGGAGAATAAATATGTTATCAAGAATAGCATCAACTACAGTTGGAAGCCAGAAAAACTGGGAACCAAATACAAAGGCTACATGCAAGAGAGATTAACTACCAGGTCATAAATCAAAAATTATTCCTAGTTTGACAGCCAAGATGTCATGGGGTGCTATTAAGCACAACCAGGATCTCCCTTTCTCTCTGGCTACATGATTCTGATGCTTCTGTTACTGCTCTGTCTTTCATAAGTTGTGTTTTTAAAACAAACTGAAGCCAAGTGTTACCATTCTTTCCTTTGGCTCTATGTGGCAGTGCCAAAATAGCATCTAAATTTCAATTGAAAAGGTTTAGGACTTGAGTATTTTTTTTCTTTCTGACTGAAAACAAAGCAAGCTCCTAATGACTTCATTTATGCATTCTGCAAGTCAGCTGACAGCATCCATCTGGCATCAAATAATATGAAACAAGCTCTATCTTATAGGATCTGATTCAAATCAGACTCAAACCTACATTTCAATGCCCAGTCTCATGTAGGAGAGAAGTAAGCTTTTTCCTGTATGGATCCTACAACATGGCCCAGTTTCACCCCACAGTGGAGGAGGCAGTGGCAATGGCAGATTCCATGAGACTCCACTGTGCTCCAATTTCTGTCTGACATAAACAGGAGGCACACTGAGATCCCCAGGCAAAATCTATACTAGTAATCACCTGAAATGTACATGAAGGAGGTTATGATCTTCAGAAGGGCACTTTCTAATTTTTACAGCTGCTGTAACAGAATGTCAGCTGCCCCGTTAATACTATCAGGCTGTCAGGAGGAGTTTGAAATTTCTCATAAATTACCTTATTTGTAAAATTTAAATTCAAGGAAACCAACTTTGTAGGTATAAATATGGCAGCTTCAAGGAAAATAATTCTTGTGTTTTCATACAGACTTTCTAATAAGAGTCAGAAATTCAGAAGGGCCAATATCCCAGAACTGCCACCACCAGCAATACAGGGGGAACCCACAGAGAAGCCCTTGACAAATAAGGAAGGAAGAATGGTGTCAGGGCCCAGATCTGACCCAAAGGTAATTTCTCCTTCCAGCACTTGTTGGACAGACACAGCAAAACTGCACACACAACTGAAAATACCAGGGCCAACACTCATCCCCAGCAGTCCTTTTTTTCAGTATTACTCAGATTAAAAACATGCACTGTCTGTGGAAATGTCACAAGTCCTTGTAAGAAAAATGTCACTCTTAAATTTTGAGGTGAGTTAGGAATCTTGAAAAAAATCCTTCCAAAGAATAAAAGGCTCAAAACAAAGTTTAGCTAGCCAAGTGTTTCAGGAAGATGTCAGTCATCTGCAGGAAAATGACTGCACAAATGTAATGGCTAAAACAAATACAGAGGCTGCTAGGATATAATTGTGAGAATCAAAGGCAAATATAATGCATTTGGGAATTATTATTCAACCACACAACCACCCCAGAATTCCTGAGCTGCTGCATCTGTCTCTACATGCATCCTATTGTAAAAGAAACAAGATACTTGTGTATGAACACTCTATCTGCTCTGCTCACTTCTTGTTTGTATCATAGATACTCTTCTTCTGTTATGGGAGTCAGGAGGGGTGTTGGTTGGTTGGTTGGTTTGGGTTTTTTTGCCTTAACGTTGACTAAAGTATATTTTAATTAATTCTTTTACAAGAATTTGAGTGCACCTGTTAGCAGGAAGACCAAGCTATCACAACCATGTCAAAAGGATGGCAGTGTACTCGTCTCATTGCACCAATTAGGTCAAGACATTATGATCAGCAGACTCATCCCATCTCAGCATATCAGGCAAGCACATAAACTCCAAAAAGATGTCAAGGAAAGTATAGCTTAATTCTCCAACTCCTTACTCCACTAAGCTTAGCTGTTACAGACTTCATGGCCACAAGTTCTTCTATGGTGTCTTACAGAGTTAGCTCCACTAACATGGATTTAGCCATGGCTGGTGGCAGATTGTACCTGCAAATACAAAGCAAGTATTTCAGAGTTTGTGCAGCAGTTTAAAAGTTTGGTTCTGTAAACAAAGTAGTCTTGATTTTAAGAGCTGAAAAGACTTAATCTGAGCTTTTTGATATATAAAAAGGTATATACAAGTTTTGAAGTCTCCTTAAAAGTCAGCTAAGGATTTTGAAGCATCCTAACAGCTTAGTATCAACACGAGAAAAACCATGGCAAAAGATACAGATTAAAAATCTGCATCACAAGTTTCTACAATGTTGTAAATTCTGCTTATCAATTCAGAAATTTACATTTTGCCTGAGCAGAAAGACAAAGCACTGAGTGCAATGGTATTTCCCTTCAGGTCAAAATGCTGGTTTGAGAATCAGTTTTATACATTTCTTGACTCTTGAGAAATGGAATAATTTTAGCTGTTTATTACTAGTGTACTATATTTATTATATATGACATATTATACCATACTACAGTATTTTACTGCAGAGAGCATCCATTTTATCTGCAACTAATCCAAGTGCAATGAATCTCTCTGAATCCTTTTAGAGTGCTTCTGAGAGAAGAGAGCACTGGCCTGGGGCAGTGGAACCTGCATCTCTCAACATGCCTTCTGAAACTGGGCAAGCCACTTATCTTCTGCTTCACTTTTCTTTTACCCTCTTCTACCTTGTTTATTCAAGCTACAAACATGGACAAGGAGCCAGTTTCACCATCAGTATTGGAAAAGCTAGCAAATAAGGTATGGGGCCAGTGCAGTGATGGGATACAATTTAAAAAAAAAATAAAAAAAAATCTCTCCAAGTGCTTACTAAACCTGTGAAATCAATATATGAACACTTGCAAGAATTGTTATTTCTTTTTCACCTCAAGTGCCTGCTTTCTATTCTCAACTCCAATATTTACTGAAACTGGAAGATCTGGGTGAGTCATTTAATCCCTCTTTGTCATCCAGTAAACTGAAAAACTATGCAATGGGGCATGTTAGTGTATAAATACAGATAATGGCGTGTGTTAGTGTATAAATACAGAGATGCAGAGCAGCTGACAAAAATTGCTAATAATGCAGTCAGGATCTTCATTAATTTTTAAGCTAAATTGTGGATGTTCATTAACAAGTTGAAAGAAACTACAAGATAACAAGCCTTTGCTCTAACTCTTGCTGTTGTATTCCTGGATGCAAGCTGACAACCCCCAGCCCTTTCAGTCTGGAAAAGGGGGTGGGAAGCTTAGGGTTTTCTCTCTTCCCACTCACTTTAAGGTTTCCCCCAATGGCACAGCAGATTTAATTACCACACAACTAACTACAAATCCTTACCTGTGGGGACAGAGAGGAAAACCAAGCTGTCTTGTACACATCTATCAGAAAAGATGTTCTGTCATTACTTTCATAGTACTTGTCTGCACCACCAAACAGTGCATGAAAATCTTCATTTTAAGAAACACAGAGGCATTTTGCTTTGCCATGACAGGGTACCACAAAGCAATCAGGAAGCAAGGATGGGCAGCCACACTAAATACTGCATAGTGCATCTCCTAAGCAGGACACTAAATGCAGAGTTTCTCCTTTTTACTATCCCTGTTGTGAGCTGGGGGAAAAAGAGCCTTAAGATTCCCATTCATGTACTATCCGTGCAGGTCTCGTGACTTGTAGGAAAGGTCACTGGAGTAAGCTTTCAATTTTTCTCCCTGTGAACAGTTTCAATGTTACTTTAATATTAAAATGCATCAGGCACTATTTAGGGTACAGAGGTCATCCTAAAAAACACCTTTTGCAGCACATTAATGGGTCCTAAACCCATTTCATTTTTTAAGGCTCCTGTTAGATTCTTTAGGTTCACTTGTTTAGTCAATTAAAATGTAACAACTCCGCCTCTCTTAGATATACAAAATGGATGGCATTCATGAAAAATAACCAAATAAAACAAAAAAGTTTCTAAATGCAGTTCTATTTGACATCTTGTATTCCAGAAAAACATCGGTAGACTTTGCAAAAAGCAGAAGACCTCTCACTTTCAAAACACACTGCTCCCTCAGACCGAGTCATACAGTTCTCCAGCTTTAAAAAAAAAAAAAAAGGAAAAATCTAAAAATCCTCTCTACTACAAGAGAAAGCTTAATATGCAGCTTTTGAGGAAGTTGGAGCACTGATTACAAGGTTCTGCAGCATAATTATAGTTACAGCACAGCTACAGAGCCACATGCGCATAAGAAGCATTAAAAAATAAAACGATGGCATGAATGGAATAGTTCTGAATGTCACCAGTGAGAGACAGCCAGAGCATGCCACAATTTCCCTTGCCCCCAGATTGTAACTAAAAAAATTCCTAAAGAAACTTGAAGCTGTGAGGTCTTTGATCTGCTCAGCTGAGGCTACACTGGATTGCCACTGGGAGAACAAAAACAACATTCTCTAAGAAAAACTGCAAAATATTCTAACAGAATTACTGAAGCATCATGTGTCTCACATTTACTTCTGCTCATCTCAGCACTGACTGCTTTTTGGGTGGGTTGTAGCCCAGTATTTTTGTTTGGCAATGTCAGACTACAAATTTCCACAACAGGGAACTGTTTCAAGACCTGTGCTATGAACTATCTACTTCTTCAGCTCTGAAAAGACAAGCAAATACCATTGGTTTACGTGGCTCCTGTCTTACAATAGGACATTTCTCATAATTTCTCACCAGAAAAAAAAAAAAAAGGTAGAAATTGGCAATGCAGAAAATATCCCAACTTTATTAACAAGTAAAGAACCTCATTTTTTCATTCACTTCAGATTTGGTTTTCAGTCCTAAAATGTAAAATGAAACTAGCTCCTAAAAACAATGTCAGGTAAAAATAATGAATATGTTTTGTTTGTGCAATGGTAGCGCTGTTACTGGAATTTAGAAATCACTGAAGCTGGGTTAGATCAGCATTGCCAAAGCAAAATGGTCTTTTTTTCATATATAGTTTCCTCTGACAGGAAAAATAAACAATGTCATTAATTCTTTAAAGGAAACAGTCTCCATTTTCTTTAAAGGAAGCAGATTCAGCTTTCACAGACAAAAAAGAAAAAAAAGAGTAGATCAGGCTAGCAGAGTATAAACAAATAGCTAAGAATTATAAATACAGTATAAACATACAGCCAGCAAAACTAATGCAATACAGCTACCTTAAGTACTTCACTACTTCCATAATAAAAAGCTACTTGAAAGCCCAAGGGACTCTGTCAGCATTGGAATTATTGCTGTCATTTCTGTTGCAGAAGTTAGCCTCAGCTTCCTTTACATAGCACATTTGTAGCCAAACTCTTAATCTAAAAGGAGACTGACAGAATTTAAATGTTTTCAAAATGCAGCAAGGACCATATGACAATATTTTAGCATTTTCTATCTTGTTCCACGAGACTTTCCAGGAGGGGAGAGTCACCAGCCAGAATGGTCACACTCACCTACCACCCCCATCATTTGCTGCTGGATACCTAAGTCCTGGTTACTACTGTCTCTTGCTCAGAAGGGAAGACACGCAGAGTCCTTTTCTCTGTGTCTCCTACTTAGCTTGTTCCTCCACCTTTGTCATCCCCACCACTCCCTGCCCTCCAGCTCTTGATTCTGCGTCTGCGCCTCCTTTGCTTCACCCACTACTTTGTCCCATCCTCTCCTCTTTCTTTATAAATCTTCTTGCCTACCCAAGGGCTTTTCTCATAACTGCTCTCATTCCTTTTAGCCCTGAACTTCTCATATCCAACCTCTTCCACTCCTCAACAAGTAGAAGTGGAGGGCACAGGTAAACTGAAGGACAAGATGTGCAAACCCCAACAGCAAGGAGACACACCAAGTGAGGCAGGAGATAGAGAAGAGAAAGCAGTCAGAGTAGGATTTGAGTCAAGAGAAGATTATAAGGAGTAGTAAAAACATGTGAGCATACAACAGTGGAGATACCCGTGCAGAGCTGCCCAAGTATTATACTCTCTGTAGTCAACTTCTAAAAGCTACTGTTGACAAAATATATTCTTAGCTGGAGATGTGTCCTGACCCAGTTCTGGAATGCTTAAATCCTTTAAACCTGCTTGTGTTAACAGCTGCACAATAAAAGTAAGGGATCATATTTACACTAGTAAATTATTTCCCTATTCATCAACTTGTCAGCATCAAGGTACAGCAAGTTACACAGCCCACGCTCACCGTGCCTGTGTGCTCAGTGCACAAAAGCCTTGAGATAGCATTATCCTCAGATAACATGGTGACTGCTATTCTCACATGAGCCATGTAAAAGTTAGAATTTTACTTTCCATCATGAAAAACATGTTTTAAATCCAGCTTGCAGTTTCCTGATATTTTTCACTATGTGGTGTTTCAAACAGCTGTTGTAGCACCACCGCTGCAGCTGCGAAGAAGTGTGCAGAGCGTGGAAACTGTGTAAGGGGTATCAGTATAAAGAGAAATGCCTGTGGAAACACAATACAAGCAGAGACTAGGGTGATACCATCTAACAGAAAGAGGTCCAGAAGAAGATATCTGTCTACAGCCATGATTGATGCTTACAACTCCACCTGGCCCACCAGGAGGCATGGGCAGTGCTGCTTACAATCAGGGCAGTATCGCTCTGAGGATGCATGGCAGCATCAGGTTAACACAACTTATCAGATCCTAATTAAACCCCTCTGTGTTGCAAATCATTCTGTCTATCTCATGTGGTCATCTGCAGCATGTCTGACTGCAGTGAGGGTGGGCCAACCAGTTCTCTAGTGAGCCCTCATTTCTGCAAGCATTTGCACAAATGCTCTGAGGACTTTCATGTCCACTTTCATGTCCACAGTACCTAAAACGAAGCAACAAAAGTGAACAAACGTTCAGTCTTTCTTTTTCTTCAGATGATGTGGATGAAAAGCATGTCTATGCAAACACACACACACCAGCAACTCAAAGTAAGTTTTGCAAAATCAAGCTGATCAAATATCTATTCTATTGGGATTTACCTATATTCAGCCCTCTAATTGCCTCTTTCATCTTTCCACATGAAAAACAATACATCAGCTCATCTCTTCCCAGTTTTGTTAGCTTAGGAAATTTAATCCCTTCCATGGAACTTGATCAGAGTGGATCAGTATTACTTATAAGACATGTAACAGAGTACATCCACAGGATGGGAAAGGACAGGGGTAAAACTGGTGTACTTTGCTACAGTCCATTAATCACTTGCCTTTACACTAAGTATCTACAGCTTTCACTTCAAGTGAGTCAAGGCATTTTCTTCCTCTCTTCCTTTTTTAAAAAACAAACAAACAAACAAACAAAATAAATAAAGCACTATGTTCACATTTAGCTTTCATTAATTCCAAGAGAACCTTCTGTTTCTCCTGCTGGAGTTACCAAGACCTTTCCCATTAAGATAAACGGTAAAATCAGTTGTTTATTGTGAGATCACTCTCTAATCCCACCAGGTTTGGGTCAAGTACCAGAAACATCACACTTTCTTTTCTCACTGTCTCCTTCCTATTCTACCCACATTTTCATGCCTGTAAGTTTTCCCATGAGTGTTTCTTTGCTGTAGGCTGCACAAACCTACCAAACCCATAATGTCTGCATAAACCTTATCTAGTGCTTAAGTGTAAATTATTTTAGCTTTATCTCACAGATTATATTAAGGATTTACAGCCTCATGCTGTCTTATCCTAGGCATCTTTAGCTAAGGCTCGTGCTTGAACTTGACCTCAGAATTATCAAATTAGTCATTCTGAAATATTGGCCACATATCTTACAGTCATGGATCTGAGATAAGAAAAGTCTATTTCCAAGATCATGACAAAAAATGAGCTGAAAATGTGTTACTTTGCCACAAAGTGGAAACTCTCGGACTTCAAACGTTCATAATTCCAGTAGTTTTGTCCTTCTGTTAAAGTAAACCTCATGTTTATGAACACGTCAGACATGACAGAATTATCAATACTTCCAGTAAAAACTCTGCATGTTCTTGTGAGTGCCACCACGGGAAGTACTTCACACTGTTCATCTATACCAACAGTGGTATGTAGCAGCAACTAGACCTATCAGCAATTTTTCTAAGTTTTTGGTAATGTGCTCCAATTTATATTTACTACCACATTTCCTGAGAGCCTGACTGAGATACAAGGACCCTGTGCTGCCAAGCACAATGGAAACACTTAGGAGAAAGTCCTTCCCATCTGTTTTCTTCACTTTACCTTTCATGTTCTCTGACTTTTAGAATATCCTGCTACTTCTTTGCTCTCTGTAGCTACCTTCACATCTCAAAATAAAACCGTAGGCATTTCACAAACAGTTCCTAAATGAAAATCTATGGGGAGAACAAGTTCACTTAAAGCCATCTCCCTTCTGTCCCAGTGGGCCCAGGTGTGCATTAGAGGACTCAAAAGTACCTCTGAAAGCAAAAGCAGTATTTCCATGCATGCAGCACAAAGTGACAACTTCAAACCTGAAAGCTGCTAAGCAGAATTATCTTTATCCACTGTATGTAGTTTATTTTGTACAGAGAACAGTTATTAAGACATTTTTATTAGTAGTAAGGCCTGATTCAATACTCATATTCAATATTCATGACTGTTTTGTCAGACCATATTAAAGGATTTAACCTCAAAATTCCCAAATGAAAGAAGAACTACTAAATATCTCAGAGAAGAAGACTGAGAAGCATGAGTTAGGAGAGAGCAATGAAGTAAACAGTTTGATATTCAGGAAAGGATTAACTATTCATACATGTAAAAATAGGGTTTCAATAGACAAGCCAATCTCTACTAAAGACCAAAATCTGATTATGGAAGTTTTTTCTCTCCTTCATAATGTCATCACTAGGATAACAATGCTATGTAAATTTAATTTCAGCAAAATGAAGTTACTAAGAATGTCTATGCAACCAGTGTAAGCTGATACCATTTTATAAAAAAGGACTAAGAAGTACATCACATTTTACAAGTAACATCATATTTCTTCAAACTCAATATAGAACTCTCTTCACTGTATTTAAAAAATAATGAAAAATATCACCATTCTATTAAATTTCTTTAATGTAAATTATTATAAGGTATTTCATTCTTTATTGCTTCTTCTTGTTTATATGGAAACATTATGAAGACTGATGATATATATTCTTTCAAGGTCTCTCCTTATAACTATGAAATTAACTAATAAAAAACTTCCACTGAATGAAATCCATAGAAGTGTGAAAACTTTCAGTTTTGAGTCAGGTATACAAACATTTTAACAGTTCTGTATGCTTGTATTAGCAGTCCCCAGGAAATGAAGCACTCAAAGCACAAAACATCCATAAACACACTGGCATCACATGACAAATTGCAGCTAATTTTAATCATGTAAACAACAAGGGTCCATGCAATGGCACACTGGAGTAATTTCCCATTTAATTTCAGTCTTATTGAATCTGTAAAGGTAATTATCATTTAAAAAGGATTCCCTAATCCTACTGCTAAAGAAAATCCAACAGATAAGCCACATGTAGCTCCATGGCACGCTTCATCTTTGGACCTTTCTTCAGCAAGAAACCAGCCAACCAAGACAACGCCTGAAGTTTTACTTATGGAAAAGGGTTTCCAAACCTACTGGGAAATGGCACATATTCACAAATGATGCATGTAAACCTAATTCCCGAGTTTCAGTATGCACCCATCCCAGAACAGGACTTGGTTATGGATGCCTCCATTCAGCCAGAGAAAGCTGGGAGGCAGGAAGGGGAAGAGAGCTCACACTACAAAGAAGTAGTGACATGTGAGCCTTGCTAAACAGCTGAAAATGAATTTTTCAGAATAAGAGCTCAGCAAAAAATAGGAACTAGCTTTCAATTTACACACCTTACAGAAACACCAGGTAAATCAAGGCTTTCTCCAGTGCCTCAAAGACCATTTAAAATACAGTGTTAACACTCTTCAAAAATTTTTGCCTATGCCTGTTGAGTCTGTTCAGACCCTCAATTAATACTTTTCATAAATGTGGCCTTGTTTGTAATGATATTAAGACCATCACTACTCTCCTGATGAAAATTCAGCCTTAATTTCACGAAAAAAAACCCAACAGAAAATCCCTGTAATATCTACAGGAACATGGGCCTAGTAACAAAATAAGTGACAAAACCCTTACAAGCAGCACTGAAATAAGAAACATAAACAATACAAGAGAAGTTTGGTATGCAAACAGATTTACATTTCAAAATATATGCTACAACGATCAACTAAAAATCAAGGAGACAAATACTTTTGGATTACACCTGAAGCATTATAACACAAAATCAGACTTATCCGTCAGCAGACAGCTGTGTATCAGTACCAGTTAGATCTGCCTCTGCCTGTGAAGTACAGGACTATCTAAGAGCAGAATCTCCTCTCAGATTTTGATATACATCATCTACAGTGTCATACTTCTGATACATGCCAGGTTTGCATGTTGACACTTCACAAATACATTTTTATCCTGGCAGTTCCTTTACTAACTCCACTGACAGATGAATGAAGCCAGGAGAGAAAACGGTGTTGTTTCTCTATATTTTTGGTAGCATAAACCTGGTGTAACAACAACCACTTGTATCCCTAAGCAAGCAAAACACTGTCCTTGCAAGGTCACACCCAACCAACTTCACATTTCCCAAGTAGCAGAGCCATATTCCTCCCTGAACACCTGTGCTCCACAGGGCTGTTACCTCCCCACACTGTGCCTCCAGTGGGAACCTGCTGCATGGGAAAGTTGGGCAGCCGTGGTTCACCACTCCATGAGCCCAGTGGCAGGGATCCACCATAACTTCCAAAGTCAACAGCACCACATTCTTTGTGACAACCATCCGGACTCAGAAAACAGCATGAAACACAACAGGACCCCCAGAAAACCTACTGCTGTGCCATGAACACACTCGAGGGTCCTTATGTACTCCTTTTGCATAAATGCAATGAGTCAAGATGCTCTATTTAGGCTACCAAAGTTCTCCAACAAGGAAAACAACAAATCAAGACCAAAGGGCTAGATAGTATACAGTGAACTTGGAAATAAAAAAGAAAGACCTGAGCAACCTGTAGAAGTAATAAGAACAGTTGAATATATATTCTCATTAAAACAAAGAAAGCGTGAAAGGCAGAAATTCAGAAACTTTGTTACTATCACATTAAAGAAACAAAGCACAAATGTTTTCTTCTACCTCAAGAAACTTTTCCAGTATCTCAGAATCTTTTCACATCTAAGAATCAACTTTGTAGAAAATAAAAAATAAAAATACAGACTTAGTTCTACAAGCGCGTCTTCAAGATCAGCTTTATTTCCTTCATACTATGAGCAGAGACATTGTCTTCACTGTACAAAACAACTTACTTTAATTTTAAGATAATTAACAAGACTATTATGCAGCAGTCTAGACAGACATTGTCGACTTAAGACTAAATTGCTTGAGAGGAGACTGGCTGCACAGCCACCACGGACTCATTTGGAGAACGTATTTTCAGCCCAATAGGTTTTATTCCCCCAATGCCTCTTCAGTTTTAGGAAAAGCAATTCCAATTTTGAGACACAAGCCTTCTCAGCTACAACTCTTCTCCCTGCCTGACTTCACTTTCCCTTCTTTCCTTCCCCACAAATGAGCTATTAATTCCTAAATAAATGGAATGAGTAGCACTTAACATGGGGAGCCACAAGGATAGGCAGGCTCCTATCTCCTGTTTAGAGGCCTGTTTAAACAGGAATTAAAAGACTAAATGCTCCTGTAATTTTAGGCCCAGAAGCTCAGCTGTGCAAACAGAGGTATTTGACCTCACCAGAGCGGTCCCCAGTGTGACCGCAAAAAAACTGCACAGGCCCTGGAGAAGTTCTCCAGAGATAAATGTCGTTTTCAGAAGTTTGCTACCCAGACGCAATGACTCGAACGCCAATTAGGGAACTGCTCCTCGTGCTGAAACTCCAGAGCCCAACTTCTGGTTTATATCGCTGCCTGTGCATCTCCTTCCTTAGCGCAACTAAAACCAAACCACTGACTTCGTGTCCAGTCTGCTGGTAAAAATTAAGTATTTCTTTTAAGACAGAGTAGCTGCCCTGAGCACTGACATTACTTCATCCGAACATCAACAGAGGTGTTGGTTTCAAAGCTCATTACCACAAGACACGACTCTCTCCAGGTCAAACATCCGCACGGCAATGCTAGCAGGAAGCACACATCTCAGACCCGTGCGAGGCCGCAATTCCTCTCAGCCTTAAGAACAGCTTAAGCACCTTCCTTGAGAACACCCTTTGACGTGTCTTTGTGCGTGGACTAAAAACAGCACTCACGGTGCCTCTGAAGTTTTAGTCAATCCCTTTAAAAGCGAGGCCAGCAGCCCCAAAGGCAACGGGCAGCCCCGGGCTGGCGGACCGGCCTCAGGCCCACCTCGCCGCCCCTCACCGCGGCCTCGGGGGGACACGACCACGGTGTCCCCCGCCTGGTCCGGGGCAAGCCGTAGAAGCGGGTCGGGTGGGGGGTCCCGCCCCGCCGGCCCAGCCGCCCCCGGCCCCGCTCACCCTTCTTGTCCATGAGCCACATGAAGAAGAAGCAGGGCGCGAAGCCGATGGGCCCCCAGAAGACGAGCAGGGCGATGTCCCAGCCGCTGAAGCCGAAGGCCAGGCGGGCCGAGTTCTGGATGGGGCCCCAGCTGTTCCACACCAAGCCCTGCGCGAAGCCCAGCAGCGAGAAGAGCAGCAGCACCAGCCACCGCCGCCCGTAGACGCGGCCAGCCAAGGGCGCCAGCCGCCCCACCGGTCCCGCCGCCGGCTCCGCCGGGCCCCCCGCCTGCGGCCGCCGCCGTTGCTGCTGCTGTGGCGGTGGCGGCAGGAGGGGCTGCCGCTCCTCCGCGGTGCTCCAGCCTAAGCCCATCTGCGGGGGCGCTGACCGGGGCCCGCCGGGCAGGGGATCGGGGGAGCGGACACCCGCACTTCAACCCCCGAGCGCAGCGGCGCTGCCCCGGCCCGGCACAGCCGCATGCGCGGTCGGGGAGGGCCGGCGGCCGCCTCCTTCCTCCGCCGGCGAAGGGAGGAGGGAAGCGGTGCCGGGGAGGAAAGCCGGGTCCGCCGCCCGCGGGAAGAGAGCCGTGCCGGCGGACAGCTGCGGCCTGCGGGAGCTTGCGGGGCGGGGAAGCCCCCGGGTCCTGCGGGACGTGACTCGACGGGGAGAAGGGACTCGGATCCCAGGGCAGGAGCGGGGCGGCCCGCGGGAACCTCCGCTGCGGGGGCCAGAGGCTGCTCGGGTGTCACTGGAGGGAACAAGGGGAGAACCCCTGCCCTGGGGGCCGCTGCCACCGCCGGCCGTCACACCGCCACCGCGGCTCCGCCCCGTGCGGCAGGGCGCAGCAGGCCGGGCTGGTTCCCGGGGCCGGACTCCCCCTTCCGCTAGCGAGGGCGGTGCCGAGGGGAGCCCGCCAGAACCGCCCCGGAGGAGCATGGCCGGGGTGGGGAGCCGCCATCCTCCCGAGTCGGGTAGGTGCCCGTCGCCGCTCCGCGCCCACTCCGCGCCCGGCCTGCCGCGCTGCGGCCTAGCGGGGCCCGGGCTGCGCGGCTGGGCTGCAGGGAACGTGCGAGCGAAGGGCCGGGTAGAGCGGGGCCTCCGTGTCTCTCCTTCAGCTCCTCCTCCTCCGGAGCGTCCCGCTCGGGGCTGGGCCTGGGTCTGTCACTGTCACTGTCACCGCAGCGGAGAGCTGTGCTGGCCGTCCGCATGTGCGGAACTTCTCCGGGGCAGCTGCCCTTTCAACGTGAGAAGGGAATTGTGTTCCGACACAAACCAGCAAATAGGGGGGAAAATTGTGGGATTCAGTTACAGCCTGCCCTTAAATCCATTTTTAAAGGAGGTTTGGAATACACCATCATGTGTTGCACTGCAGAAACACGTAGCATTTGAATATCGTGAGGTATATATTAATTCCATTAGGTTCTGTGTGTATTTGTAAGTCTACCATCTGCACTCGTCATAAAATTAATGGCTCGTACGCTGCACTACGCTTCATCTTAACTGAAAAAAACGAGGTATTTCAGTTTGGCTTGCTTAGACATCCTGTAAAGTCTGGAAGTTGGCTTGATAAGTGCATTTGTGCTTAATGGGGGAGATCTGAACAGTGTGGCCCACACAGGCTGGTTTGAGATCCAGTGTCAGTGCTCTAACTCTACTGATGTGTCTGAATTTCACATGTGGTGCCCATCCCAATGTTTTTTGCACCCAAAACTGCACACTCCCATCAGATGCTTCCTAAAGGGTACAGAGTCTGGTTTGTTTAGCCCACACAGCTCTGTTTGCCAGACTGAGGTTCAGATTCAAAGTTGCCCAGGAGGTGCAAAGAGGTGGTTTATGCCAACTGAAATCAGCAGGACTGTGATCAAACATAAAGAAGTTGAGGAAATTCCCCAGAAAGAATAACATTAACGCACAATTAAATTATGGGGGGAAATATGGATAGTAACAAATTAACATTTGAGCTTGCTGTGTACAACAGTAGTGGCAGAAATAAAATGCAGTAAAAATATTGGACAGGAATCAGATGTGATTGTGACCAGTGCATACTCCAGTAATGCACTGGGGCTCCAAGATTAATTCCCTGTTTTACTATGTCTTTTCCATACATTACCACCTCAGCACAGTTTAGCTCACGCCAAAATGTTCTTTCAATTTACAATGGCTGTGGTACAACTATAATATAATTGATTCAGTGGCATTGTGCCAAAGACAAAGTGCTGCCATTTGCAGCAGTAAACAAAGTGAAAAAATAATTCTGTCTTCTAACATTTTTCAATTAGCTGTAATGATTGGGGGGGTTTCTTGGTTGTTCCAATGGCCGGAAACCCATTGAGAAATATGGCAAGTGAGGCTTTGCTGTGTCCTTTAACTGCAAAACTTGCCTATTACTATGTGCACAGTAGAATGAAAACTTGAATATAAGCAGAATAACTCTTTGATAACTTACACAAGCCACCTCATCTTATGATGGGTTTAAAGATATTTTTACTTGTGTGAGTCAGCAGGAAAGAAACTACTGAGAAACGTCAACAAAAGAAAGAAGCTGTCAACATGGGCTCAGAAAAACTAAGATTATTTACTGTTGACTTAATCATGATTTAAATACTTTATTGTAATTGCTTGGCTTGAAATTGCTCCATCTTTTCATAGCTTCACAACCCATATGCACATCTTTCAGTCATGGCCTGACCTTTTCTATTCCAGCTATTTAATTAACACAGTGTAATATTCTGTGTGAATTATTCTTGTTTGCAGGATATGGTACCATTTAAATTTGTTAACGTAAAGGAGCAGTGCATTGTTGATAAACTGTTGGAAACCAAATTAGCTTTATCTTGCAGCTAGCTGATTGCATTATTTCACTCATGGGTATAATACTTCTCTAAATATGCTAATTTCACTCTTTTCTCCGTGTGGTGACATTTTTACTATTCTCATTACTGACATTTGTAATATTTGGGGTGGGGAAATCTTTTCTTGCTTTAACCTCATAATAATGTAGCTAAAGAGATTTGAATGTTATCAGATGAAGCACACATATATTCAGGCAAGTGGAAAGGTTATATTGTCTCCTGGCTCAGAACCTTCATGCCTATAGCAGGGCTTTCATGGACTTCACTGCACTTAGATCCAAATTGTGGATCTACACAGATCCAGAAGCCCATCCAGTTACCCATTGCCCAGTGACAATAGTGTATCTATTGGTAAGTGCCTCCATTTTAAACCTAAAAGCTCTCAAGGTGGTTGCATCTCCATATTTTTCCTTATCAGCCTGTGTTTCCAGCTCAAAATCTTCTTAGGAGGAGTTGGTGGCCTCAAGCTTTGCTAGAGCAGTGGTGATGGATAAAAATGGTATGGCTGGAGCTGTTACTGCTACCGAATGCTCATCCCATCCCTGAGGCAGGCCTTGCTGATCCACTTAGGAGGTGGCACCTAGGCTGTGCTGATTTGAGCCTTGCTTTTTAAGATAATATGAAGGCTTTGATGGGTTTCTTACAACCTTGAGGTATCTGAAGCATCTATTTCAGCTTAAACACACCTATAATGTAATGGTGGAGCTGAACAGTCCAGGACAGTATCCCCCACTCATGGTACAATCCCCAGTTCCTAGAACATTAGGAAATGCCATTTGCTCTCTCCTATCAAGAGTTTTGACAGACCTGCTCTCCATGTGACTTTCTTCAGAGAAATGTAATGAACTTCAGCATCCCCTTGTTTCTTACCCCTTCACTCCCAACAACTCCTAACATCATCTGTACAATCTTGCACTTGTGTCACTCATAGCTTGCAATCCGACAAGCAGCAATTGAGCCCATACCTGATGAAGGCTACAAGCATTTGGGCAAAAATGGGCAGGACCCAAAATTCCTTTAAAAATTCAACAGTAGCATTTAGCTAATTCTGAATATTCCTTCCAGCATCTAAAAAGAGGACTGTTTTCCAGGTACTTCTCTCAACTTGTAGACTTCAGCTGGAGTTGTGACAATGTAGTTTCAGAGCTGCCATAAACAGCGCTAGTGTAGCAGGGAGCTGTAATGGTTCTCTTTACACCCCCAGTCTTGAACAACATCTTTGAAGGTGAGCTTGTGAGGTGTAAGCAAATCTCATTCTTCCCTCGTGAAGTTTTGACATCCTTTCCTTTTAATGACTCAGGAAGAAAAGTTCTTTTTTATTGAATGGTAGATAAACTTACTGTTCTAGTACCATACAATGATACTGACATTGTATTTCATGAGGAAGACAGGTATACAGTGCATCCCTTTTATTTTTCTAGCTTCAACAAAACCAAAAACACAAGCACATCTTCAGCTTATGAAAGCTGAACAGTTTTGTTCTAATGTGTAATATTTCTGTTCAATAATAGTACTGGCATTAATGAAATGTTAAATGTTGAAAACTGAATTAGAAGAGCTTGGTAGTTGACATTTTGGTGAGCTGTATTAGATCGAATGCATCCTTAGGCTCTACATTATGGTCAAGCAAGATTTTATATTATTTGTATGAACTCCAAGATTCAAAACATACACTGTTAACAGTTTTTTCACAGGAAATTTCATGTTGCTACATGAGAACCTTTTTAAAGAGAAATAGAAACTTGAAACAAAGGTTAAGCTCACTGCTGCTTGTTTTATCCATGAACTGAGTATTGTAAATAGACAGAACAGCCACATTTGTTGTTTAATATTCCTACAATAATGGCAGTCCCTGAAACTCAGACCTTGTGCATGTTGGTATTGTCCATTTCATAAACTGTTTTTGAGATTCACATGGTGAATCCTGGTTTCACATGGTATCCCTGGTTTCATTCAGTTGAATAATTTATGCAATTCAAAAATACTTTGTATATTCTTTTAAAATATAATTTAATTCTGACAATTATGCCTCTATTTGTCTCAGTCATTAATCATAATTTGTATCTGATGTAGTATAATAAGTCAGGTATACTCCTACCATAACCCCTTCATGAATCAAATTCAAAAGGCTCAGTAGTACTATTGACTATTACTGTGGGTTATGGGAAAAAAAAAACATTTTTAGAATACTGCTGACTATTATTGACTATTTACTACAATAGGTTGTGGGGAAATTGCAAATTAGAACATTTAGATTCTTTTGTTGCTGTCGTTTTGAAGTTCCTGTGAATCGTTTGCAGGACAAGTAATAAATTGTTAGAGTGAATTTTTTACAGTGTATTCATTAATTTAAGAGTAGTGCATTCATGCGTACTACTAAAAAGGAAAAGAAAAAGAAATTGGAATAAGCTTTACCTACAACATGAGAAAATTATTTTTTTTCGTAGAAATATGGATGTTGGTTTCCTCGTGTGCCAGTTCTGTTACTTTCAGTCATGATATTGTTGTACTATTAAGCTTTGTATTAAATTTCACATTTATTAGGAAATGTGAGAAATGTGTGTCAGTGCAGGTAGAGTATTGGGAAGAAATATCTTTGCTACTGTATTTCCTCAGCAGCAAGTGAGTGTAATCTGCATCCTGAGCAGTCAGAAAGGTGGAATTGTAGCAGCCTCGCTTAAGGAGTAGCAGCCAGTCCTGCTTTAAGGTTTTGGTCACACACCATTACCTGCCTCTCCAAATATTAAGTGCCATTTATCCAACAAGTGCTGCAATTTCGTTGCGTTTCACTTTACTTTCAGCAATTTTGCCAATAAGAAGTACACAAAGTTCATTGGAAGTACATCTACTCTGACTTCTGTCAGTTGTAGATATCCCAGTTTTCCTGAGCCTGGGGAGGGTGGGAGTAGCAGAGGGCACTGCAGGTGGCAGAAGATGCAGGCAGGGGCTGTAAGGACAAGGAGGGGAAGAGGAGCTGAGGTCAGTCAGCATCCAGTTAGCTGAACACTAACATGGCTGCTTTATAAGAGTGCTGGGTGAGAGTGGAAGAGACAACAGGCAAAAGCTGGACAGTGTTCAGAAAGAGCTTTCTAGGAAGAGCCCAAGGGGATTTAGGAAGGAATTTAATAAATACATGCTTGAGTTTATGTGCTGTCATTTAGAGCAGTGGTGGGATGTGCCTCCCAGTGCTGTATTCTGGGCTCAGCATCCTACTCCACCCCTAAGAAGACTGGTAGCTATTTCCTTTTCATTATTGGGAGAACAGTTTGAGGTTTGAGGGTATTGCCCACACTGTCATCTTACTTCATGCCTCGAGTTACTCAGATTTACTGTAGGAACAACTGTAAGATGCTCAGCTCTGCTGCAGAAGTACTGGAAAGTGAGTGCAAATAAAAATTCCTGCTTTGGCCTCTTTTCTTCTTTTATTCCCCTTCCTCTACAGCAGCAGACATGGAGGGCTGGGAAGGGATGTCTTGACTTGAAGCTACCAGAGTAAGCTTTAGGTGCTGGTCTTTGAGATGCCTTTGACTGGTCTGTCCTGAAAGACTACATGCAACTACTAACTATCTCCTTCAATAGCCAAAATATTTCTGCAAATCTAGGTTAAATACCCCCTGGTGATGATGCAACTGCAGAATGGACATGCCCCAGGTCAAAAATAATAGTAACAGCAATACCTGGTCAGGAAGTAGTACGTAAATGTTTATGCACTCTATCCTTAAAAACTACCCATGTATATTTAAATGCATTCTGTTTGCTCAGAGTAGGCTGATTACAGTGCCTAAGATTGTAATCACATGAAGATTACTTAAAGGTGGTTTTTAATTTACAGAGTTAATGTACTGTGGAATCATTAAGTCTGACCTCCAAACTCAATCACTTCTCTTTGGTTTGGGGAATTTCCCCATTCTCCCCCATACCTTCTCTTTTCCCACTCCTGCTTATTTGATAGTTAGGATTTTGGAGGTTGGTTGGTTTTTTTGGTTTGTTTTTTTTTTAAGTGACCTGGCTGGTCTGTATTAATGTTTTCAAAAAGACATTTCTTTCTTTCAACTTTTTGTACATTTTTAAAAGAAATAAGGGTGATGAAGCATTACAGATTTGCAGGAAAAACAATTTGACGATACTTGTATGAAATACATTACCAGGCTTTCCTTGTACTCCCTCTTTTATAAAATAATTTTAATACCTCTCAATTAAATCTCATAATTAAGCAGCAGGGTGTTTTGGCAGAAACCAACTACCACGCACTAATGAACTCTTGTAATTTGCTAAATTATTTTAAATGAATCCAGTACATTTAGCTTTTTAATGACAGTATGTTTAACTTCTGAACAACTTTGATCAAGTCCACTTTTTGGCAGACTGCTTGCTGTGCTGAACTCTTTATTCCCAAACCCCACTCAGTTTTTCAGAAAAATTTTCTGTCGGAAACATTATTTTCTCTCTTAGAAGCACAAGGTCTACTGTAAAGTACTTAGCCAATTCTTTGCTTTCCTTTTTCCCTGCCCTTAGTGCTGAAGTCTTTGTGGCTAAATCTTTATATTCAACAACATTTCATGTAAAGGCAGCTGGAGAGCTTAGGTTTTTTGAATTGGAAGGTCTCTATTTTGCAATATGTTGCCTTTCTATGGAACCTGTAGGTTTTTCACCAATTACAGAAACTGTCACAGTTGCAAAACTTGAGCTAAAACTTGGTTCAGTTTTTCAGTTCCTGATGGGATTCTGTATATGCCTTGTGTAAAGTCAAAACATGAGACAAATTATTGCTGCTTCCTTTTGTACTGGGAAGCCACATAATTTGCTGAGCCTGATAGAAAACTAATTTTACAGTATTCCTTTTCTCTTTTGGATCAGAGTACAACAGAGAAAATTAAGAGTCCAACAGAGCTTTTCAAAAGGCCTATGCAATTCTTTTCTCCCCTGTTACCTGATTTCCCCATACAATTTGATATCTAATGCCCAAGATACAGCATGGATGTTTTGTTAATTTGCAACGCACTTCATTTATACACCTTGTACTTAACACAGATCTGTGTCCAAACTGTCTGCCCTTATGTGTGCTATACAACCTTGAGTTTTGCCTAGGAATCACTTGCCATCAGTTTCAGGTTAAGAAATACTGAAAAGCAAGAGCCCAGTTTAAGAAGCCTGTGTCAAACTTTGATAAAAATAACTATGGAAAAATACTATTATTTTAAATTAAAAGTTTTTCTGCTGATCTGTCTTGGTAGAGATGTCACTTCTAATTACCTTTTACCACTCCTACCGTATATAAGAAATCTCTGTTGGTCATAAGCAGAGTTCTCCAAATTATCATAATATCTATTTGTTGTAATAAATGATATTTACCTTTTATCCTGTGCCTTTTCTCTAACAATCATTTAGATATGCATGACTGACTCAAACCAGGACATTGACAAACATTATGGGGAAATAATTGTGTCTAGCTGACTGCTCTTCTCCCTGAGGAATACATAAAACTGAATCAAGATACTTGAGGATTCTTTGCACAAAATTGGCAAGAATCCAAAGAAAACCATTCATCTCTGTAAAAAAACCTAATGATCATTTACCTAATGCTTTAGATTTTCTAAAACGTTTCAGACTTCACTAGTGATTATATTATGTATTGGATGTGATTATCTACATCAGGAAAAGATATGTTCTCATTCAACAATGATTTTAATAGTGTTTGGAGATAGGAATGATTAGCATCTTACCAAGACAGACTGTCCTCTTTCATTGTCTCTAAACTTTAAAGGGAAATAGGTTTATAAATGAATAAAGCCTGGTGACATGACAAAACTCTCCAGCTGGTGTTCAGTAGAGGAGAGGCTATTTAGCCTAATTGTATTTTTTTGTTTGGCATTGATACAAACTTTCCCAGCATCTTGAGCTCTGAGCTTTCTACTGCATATTCGCTGTGGTTAAAACCACACCTTTCAACAGCAAAATATGGATGTGGAAATCACATTGCAAAGCCACACAGAATCAACAGTTGACTTCACTGAGCCTTCCTGTCTCTCCCAGTACAATTTCTGGTTTTGCAGCACATCCCAACTGCTGACTGGAGTTACAGGATAAACTAGAAGCTTTTGCAATAAAACTCAGCTTTGCAAAATCCTCCAAAAAAGTGCCACTGATTAATTTCTTTGGATTTACAACCTCTAAAATAATTAAATGTACTGCCCTTAAAGCAAAAACATTAAGTAGTCAAAAAGATAGCCATGTGGTGATAAACTTAGCCTACGCAGGAATAATTTAATTTTTATGAGTTACAAAATCTGAAAGGTACCTAAGGCCAGCCAGCTCCTATATCACAAAAGCCACCTGCATACAGTATTATAATTGCAGCTGTTAAAGACAGAAGAAGTTCCCCAAATGTCTGGATCTGCACTGAGTCTCGCTGTAGACTTTGAACAGCATCACTGCAAAAGAAAAAATATTCTGAGCTTTAGCCTGAGCTCAGCTCCTGGTCGCTGTAGCTGCACCAACACCTCCTTTGTGTCTGCAGATGCCTTTGTGCCTTCTCTGGACTTGCTCCTTTTAGATATATTAAGCTATTGCTCAGAACCCCCCAAAACCTCCTACTGGGGGTAGGGAAGACCATCTGGTGAGACATACGGTCCCTGTGAAGCTTCCTTATGTCCTGGTTGTGCCAGATGCTGGAGCACAAGACTAAAGGCCAAGTGTTGCAGACATCTCTGTGCCACAGCAACACCATCCTGTCAGGTGCTGCTCTGTGTATGAGAGGAAACGTGGGAAACAAACCCCAAAGTCCCTCCTGTCATCTACCTTGAGAAAGGAAGACATTAAAATATTCATATTCTGTGAAGATAAAATGTTGGAGGTCTTTAGTTTTAAAGCTTCAAGGTGGACTTTTCATGAGTTAAAGAGGGATTCAGTTTCCCCAGAAGTCCATGGGAAAGGGACCCCTTGATAGTAGGAACCCCAGCCTTGATACCTCCCACTGAGTTTGTGTGGAGACAGCAGCTTAATTTAGAAAACTAAATAGTATAGCATTCTGGAGTATAAACCCTGTCAAAAGAAGGGAGACTCAAGAAGTGTTACCAAAAAGAAAAGGCATACAGCATGCACAGGGCTCCTCTTATTCCCACCTTTCACAACTCAGAATATATGTATTTATTCTATAGAGTTATGCTTGAAACAATCCTGAAGAACATACTCAGTGACCTTCTACCCTGTGGGCTTCTTCTGTGGTTCCCCAGGCTGGTACTGCTGGGCTGCCCTGGGCAGCACTGGCTGGTTCTCCACTACCTGTCCCACCACCAACACACAGGGAGGAGCAAGAGGCAAAATTATCTCCCAGAAATAAAGGGAATTTTCTTGTCCTGTATTTATTTAACCTGTTGTGTATGCCAGACTGTGATTTTACCTCTAAATGGAGTGACTGAGTTGGTTTGTTTGTTTTAAATGAGCTGCTAGGAGTCATGGGGGAGCCATACCCATCGATTCAGTGTGTTAAATCTTAGGCATTATATGGATACAAATTCTGGATGACTAAACTTCAATAGAGGTTAAAATAATGAATGAGGTTTTTTATGATCTGAAGTTGTAGTCCACTGCTTCAGCTCTATGGAGTTGTTATTTTTTTTTTTTAATCAGGTTTTTCTTCTCAAGATGTCCCTGAAGAAAAGTTTTTCTGAAAGTGACAAGTTTATTCAAGGTTGCCACCATTTCAGTTTGACAGTTTCAGGGGGGCACATAAATCTCTAAACAGCAAAGGACTAAACAGAAATCTTGGGTTAGTTTAGTTCTTGGATTGGCACAACTTTCCTTTTTTCTAAAATTCTGTAGATGAAAAGAAATTTTAAAACACTTTACCTGCTGCTTTAGTTAGGCTGCTCCTTGGTTTAAATCAAATGCATAGGAACCTGGTTTGCTGTCCCTGACAGTGCACTACTCTTCTTGGAGACAATCCCATGCAGAAAGACTCATAAAATTTATGTCCTCAGAACTCTGGGCATTGTTTCTGAGGTTTTTTTTATTGTTAGCTAAATTCTAAATAGTTTGGCTACAGTGCTTTGTTGCCTAAGCTACAAGTGAAAATTCAATTATCTATCATTATATTATATTATATTATATTATATTATATTATATTATATTATATTATATTATATTATATTATCTACTGTTCTATATCCTGTTTTTTATTTTTTTTACATTTTGTGTGCTAATACTCTACTTAAAACTTTTATTTCCTGTAAGAATGTTCTTTCAGTGTTTTCAGTCAAAATTTGACATTAAAAAAATCTACAAATGTTATAACAATCAGCCTTTAACAAAGGAGGTGTTAGTTATTAATGTTTCCTTGCTGTGGGAGGTGGATAGGTAACACTTCATGGATCATAACGTATCTTTTCTTTACCTTTACATAGGTGAAGATGCCAAACCATTTACTCCTGAGGAAACCAAGGAAATTGTGATGTCTCTGCAGCAGCCTGCAGTCTTCTGTAACATGGTTGGTGACTGGCCAGCCCTGCACTGGAATGTGGAATATCTTTCTGCAGTGTTGGGAGGAAAGACAATCCAGTTTAGGATAGGACTGAAGACAGTGGATTTAGGTGAGACTGAGGTGGACAGAGATTACATCTCACAATTAATTTTTGGGTTCTGCACCTCTGCATTACTGTTCACTCTCTGATGTGTTGCTTTTCACCACAAGCTTTGTTTTTAGGACATGAGATTTGGCCAGCAGTGGAGCTCTCCTTCCTAAGTGTTTAATCCTAGCTGGAAATCTGGTGGATAACACTAACATATAAGAATCAAGTATCTCAGTTGTTTGTTTTTTTTTTTGTGATCTGTACATGATTCAGTTGTTCACTTGAGCTGTGCTCCTATATCCACAAACCTCAATGCATTAAAGAATTAGTCAGTTAAAGTCTATCTTGGTTTTTAAACTGTAAAATTATGATAATTTTCACCTTCCTCCAGAGGTTATGTAAGACTGTGATGGTTTGCAGTACTTTAAGGTCCTGTGATGCACGATGCTATAGAAGTGTAAAGAATTAAGCAAATCACTTGAAACCAGTACAATAATTTCACCACTAATCCTCCAGATTCACTCAAACATCTAGGAACATGGCATGGGAAAATGACAATTTTTGCACCTGATTTTAAATACTTCAGGTACATCTCTGCTGTAGCCACATAATTCTTGTTATGGTCACAGAGTTTCATACCAGGGAGAGAAGACACAGCAAACGTGTACATCCTTTGCCCTCCCAACCACATACCAAAATACATTTTGCCAGGCCCTTTCTCTCTTTTGACTAAAGCATCTTGCCCCCTTTCAGTAATTTTTTTTTCCATTAGGCCAGACAAATCCAATTCTTAAAAATGTTCAATATAAATCATGATTTTTTAGACCTAACCTAGCTTTTTTTTCTCTATTCTTCTAGTCTTCTTCAGTTGGACTACCTCTTTCTTGAAATGCAGGGTCTACACAAGGACTTCAGATGAGTTCATATGGAAGTGGTAGCATTACATCACATTATCTTACTCAGCAACACTGCATGAAATTTGCTATCTTCACTGTATAATGACCATATTATTTCATGTTCAAATTTTGCAATACAAGTGGTGAGACAGAAGTGTTAGAGGGAAAGTGCTTGGTATTTTAGGATTTCAAAGCATTTTACCAGCATGGATTCCTGAATCCTATGCCATCTCTGGAAAAACAGATGTTGTTTATTCAGATTCTACAGATGGGAATGACTGAGGTGTAGAACTGTTACATTGGTGCACATCTTCACAGTAATATCTGTACAGTTCCATGAGGTGTCAACCAGTTCTTGCACTACATGTAAAAAGCATCCTGTTGCCAATATGGAAAATGATGCCTCTATGTAGCATTTTCCTTGATACCATGTTGATGTATCTCAGTTGTACTACACAAGCCTTACAAGAAGGAAAGTTTTATTCCTAATCTCTTTCCTAGGCACTTTCTGAGAGCCAAATGGGTATGCCACCTGGGAAAGCTTCTGATGTGATTGATGGAGTGATATGGAGCTGAATGATGGATTGATGCTGCCTACTAAGTAGATAAGAGTCATCACTTAACAATAACTTGTAGTCACTAGAGAAATAATGTATATTTAAATTGGAATTTTTATCTTGAAATTGCATCTATCTGAATTTTGCTTTTTCCTAACTGCATCAATCCCTAGGCAGCAATCAGTTTGTTTCCAGGAACCTCCATTATATGCTAATGTGAGCCAGAAATGTCATCTTCAGGAAGATGAGTAGAGCCTTCAGGGGTTATATTGTAACAGCATAAGACCTGTGATGCCATAAAATATTTGCATTGTAAGAATATATTAGGGAAGCCATTAGCCAGGCCGTCTCGGAGTCTGAGATAATGTCATACATTTTCTGTGCCACTGGCATTTGGAAGGTGGTTGATCTCCCTCTTGCATGCTTAATATTGGTGTGCAATGAAGACCTCTCTTTCTGATCACTGTTCATGCTCTCTCAGATGAAATGGATGCTGGTTAGAGAAAGCAACGTGACAGTACAACTAAAACCCTTTCAATCTCTCTGAATATTCCTCCCATGTTTACAATAGATTAATTGCCTCAAGACTAGGTGGGACCACTCCTGCCACTTAGTCAGAAACATGCACAAGAAACTGTTCTCCTGCTTGTAGGTATATTTTGGTGCCACTCTGAAACGGCTGCTTTAGAGCTTCTGAGATTTATTTCAGTCACAGGTGGATCTTGAACCTTGCTATATCAACTCTTACTATGTCAACTTCTCATATTTTTTCAGTGCCACATCTGCAGCCAGGGCAAGGATGCCCACATTGAAGATTCCATAATATAGAAAATTGAGAACTGCAAATGCAGCAACTTGGTGGGAGTTGCTTGGATATTGTATTTACTTTTCTTGCTCATTTTGAACATCCTGAGGCATATGGATGTAAAGGCACATTTGAAAAATAGAAAGTATGGGAGCTAGCAGTATTATTTGTGTAAATTACTTGTACCTACCTAAGTTTGTGTGTTTGTATTTTGTCTGATTAGACAAGTTAAACAGTATCGTCCATAAGAGAGGAAAAGATAATCAGAGGATTAAACATCATCAGAGATAAGATACGTCCAGAGACAGTACCATTGTTCATGGCAAGAAGAATGAAGGGGCTATTAATCAGGAAATCCCTACCCACCTAGTTCCAACCATGGTAAAAGATTTATTTTTCTGAGGATAAAGCATGGGCAGCAGCTATGGAAGTCCAGTTTCTGGCAGAGAAAGTGCAGCAGTAGAGCCCATCTCTCTGATGGCTACCTGGAGCTTCCCAGCAATTACAAAGGAAGAAGAAAGCTTGCACAAAACTGACTTCTGTATGCAGATGTTTCTTATTTTGAGCATTTTCTCTGGGTTTGTAACAAAATGAATAAACAATGAGTTTACTGTGAAGAAGCTGGAGAGAACAAGAGGCTGTCACGCTGATCAGTTATGAGTCACAAGAGCTGCTGGATAGAGCTGATGCTGTCAGATATGCAGTTGGATAGAAAAGGGCTGCAACTTGGACATCTGCCCAAGAGCTTCTACCACTAAGGATGGCAAAAGAATTCAAGCCTCTGCAGTTAGATATAAAGAGGGACTGGAAGGGTAGCTGCAGGCTCAGTAGTGGAATAGGAGGCTGACAATGCAGTAAGAATACCAATGCTGAGTAAATATTGCATGAAGCTAAAATTTGAGGAGGTTATTGAAGTTGGATGTTGATGGCCAGGGTTGGTTTGTAGTTTTTTGTTTTGTTTATGAGTGTATCTATGCTTTGTTGCAATATTAAATGGCTATTCCTTGCTTGGATTATTCCTTTAAATAATTTTTATTCCCCTGCAGCTCTGACTAGACATTTGGTTTTCTTTAAGGTTTAAAGAAATTGAAAAAGCCTTTCATTTGTGTTTTCACTGCAGCTTTAGAGTATTTTCTAAGGTTCTTATCCTTTTTTCTCCCCCTAAATTTCCTTTACTATACATTGCAAACACTTTTTCTTAGTAGACCAGACTTTGGTGTCTCTCAGGACCAAACTTTAAACTGAGGAGGAGAGCTGCTTCCTCTGACAGCACTCCTTCCCTTTCTCCCTCCCTTCATTTCAACTTACATGGCTTAATCTACAACTTATCAATTAAAAAACACCTTCACCTATTAAAAAACACCTGAGCTTTTAGTCATTAAGTATTAGCAAACTGGTTAAGATTGTTCTTGCTTTCAGCTGCCCGTTGCTAACATTTTCACCCTAATTATGCCCACAAATCCATCTAAGCACTCTGCCTAGATTGCCCAAATACATTTTTATTTATATTTATTTCTCCACGAGAACCCACACCTTAGTACTGAACAAATTATAAATTAAACCAAGAACCCTGCCCTGAGGAGATTGTATTCTAAAAGACAGTCTTGCCTTTCAGAGTTGGATTTTTTTAAGTGAAGATCAGAGTGAAATACACTGGGAGGGAGGAAGAGCATATTTCTTGCCTCTAAAGCACTTGTTCCTGAAGTATCCTGGAAAACAGGCAATGTATTGAGCACTCTTTGTTCTCATCAAAAAAATACAGATACTGAGCCACCTTCAGCAGTGTTTATATCTTTTATCTAGTTTTCCCATCAGACTGTTTTAGCAAAATTGCATACATTGCTTTAGTGTCTGCATGTCAGCAGAGGACATTGGACTGCAGCACAGGCCAGGACTCCAGTACAAGGGTTTTTTAATTATTGCAGGAGATTTATATATCTTTTACTCAGTTCTTAGGCAGTCCTGCTGAACAGACCCAGGTTACAGATAGCTGAAGAGGGGGGCTTATCTAACATTTTTTAGTTAATGATTTTGATAATGAGGGGAAGGAAAACTGCTACCTGGGCTACTACAATGAAAATTGCAAAACAATTGTGATAAAGGTTTGTAAAAGCTGTTCCCCTGCCCAAAGGGACTAAGAACAAATGTATGAGACTCTATGGGAATTGCTGCGATAACAAAACGAGAGTGGTGAAGAACAAAGAGCTGCTGCTGCACAGCAGTGAAAAAATCCTCTTTCTGAGCAGCTCTGTGGAAGTTACACAAGGTTAAATTGCAGCTCGGTCATTGTCATTCATGCAGGCTGCAGTAATTTTTTCCAAGTAGTTATAGTAAAGTAATTTATTTTTATTTTTATTTTTTTTTTAAACTTTGGACAAGTCTCTTTGAAGTTGGCACAATTAGTGGCTCTGGGAAATGAAGATCTCTGATTAACCACAATTAAAGTACGCTGTGATGTGAGTTATCTTGTAGACTTTCCAAGTGACCTGGCCTTGAGCTGAAAGGCTCTATCAGTCAGCCCAGCCAAAGCATCATGAAAGCAAAACGCTGCTGGTAAATACTCTTTATGTCTGCCAAGGAACACTGCAATATGCTTTTGTCAGTCCCAAATGAAAAATAAGGACATACAGCATTTTAAATGCATCATTGGCACGCATGTGGCCCCATAATTTGCTTCCTACGCTTTACTGTGCCGATTTGGTTATTGCTTTAGGGAAAGATGAACACCTCCATCGACATAAATCCATGGAGACAAAATAAAGGGTAAAGAAATACTTGTGTGCACATTTGCAGCCCACGCTTAAGGGTGATGAGGCAAAGGACGGGCCCTCAGTTGTTTTGGGAACTTGGGCATTTTATTGAGTTCCTCTGCCTTGCACATGAGCAGCAGTAACTGTTCGTGTGCTTTTACCTCACAGCGAGTTCAAGGTAACACCCAATCCCCTAAACTTTAATGAAAAAGCAATAGTCTGAGACTTTAATTATGAGTTAGGTGATGAGAACCATGTTCTCAAACCACCTAGTCCCCACTTCATATCTTATGTTGCATTTAACCAGAGCTGAGAGAGAAGCTGTGTATTATTTCCACTGGTTCTGTGCTTAATGCTCATATAATATTTGGCTTTTCTTTTGTTGCTCTAGCTCCCCAGTTTGAAACCAGTTGTAGCTACGTGAAGGCTACACTTGATGAGTTTTTGGCATGGAGTTGTGGGCAGCCATCCTGTCTCTCTGGACCATTCCGTTGTTATGAGTACTCCAAATACTGGGCATATGCTGACTACAAATACATTGCCAGGATATTTGAAGACAAGCCAGAAATCTTCAAGGTAAAAATTAATACTGTATCTTCCTAGTTTAACCATGGCAAATTATCTAGTGTAGCTTCTGAAACATCTTCTGCTACCTCCTCACTGCTCCTTTGGCCATTTATTTTAAAATTTTGGAATAAAACCTTTGGCTCACAGGCTAACGAAGAACTAGTACCAAGTGGCAGCCATTTAAAATTTTGAGTCTCTTTACATACTTAAGCCAACACAAGCAACAAAACCAGCTACCAGATTGATAGCACTCCCCTTCCCATTTATCCCAAAATCATTTAGTGTCTGGACAGGCTCGGGGAGCTCCAGCTCATGTGTGTGACCTCTGCAGCTGAACACCTTCCCTGCACCTCTGCTCTAGGTATGAGAATGAGGTGGCACTTGGGTCTGGAGATGACAAGGCAGGCTGGCACCCTGCAAACTGGAAACTCTGCTGCTGCCCCAGATAACAATAAGTTATTGCATCCAAATAACACCCAAATTAACAGCTCCTCTCCAGAGATGGGATTTGATGGCACCAATTCACTTGTAGTAGCAAGGCTGTAACATGAGTTCACTCTGTGTTTTTGCTTTGTGGCTCATTTTCTCAAGCAGCACAGTTCCTTCTCTTAATATTAACTGCTTGCAAGGAGGAGAGATTCTAAGTCTGTTGGATAATTATACCTTGATTGTGGTGGCAGTAAAATACCTGAAGTAACCTGTCCCCACCTACCTGGGGTATTTTCTTTTACTTCCTCCATGTATATCTGCTATTTCAATGTGTTGGTTCATCTACATTCTTGCCTCTTGGTGCAAATTGTAAGAGGTCTAAATGAAGGATAGCTGTACAGAATGTGTCTTTTTCAAAAGATACAAAGAAATGAGAAAATGAAGCCTTATTCATTTCTGCACTTTCAAATGTGAAAATGGATTCACAATTCCCTGCAAAAACTGTATCACTGGGATGCCAAAGTATGAACTGATAAGCCCTCTCAAATTAATTATCTCCTCAGAAGGCATTTCCCAAGCTCCTTGTATGTATTTTATTCTTTTATACCAGTAAAATTAGTATTTTTCAGTGCTCAATCTTTTTTCAGGCTTTCTCCATTCCCATTGATCTATGGGTCAGAAGGTAAGGTTTGGACACAGAGACCATCTTACTTTCCATTCTTCCCTCCCCTCCCTTCCTAAAGCACACTGAAACACAACCAGGATTCCATAAACCTGCATAGCACATCTGATACTGGTTATGTTTTTTGAACTAAGAGCTCTGTGGATGTTTCAGGCTTCTCCAGACCTCAGAGTGACTTGAGCAACTCTATCTGGTGTCCTGCCTTGGTCTTCCCTCTTTCTGCCTCAAAATACAGCATTTTCCTGTGTTTCATGGGACAAGATAATAGCATCTCAGAAGACCTGAATATCCTGCTCCTTCATCTGGTCACTAAAAACACACTTGAGGGAAACAACATTTTTTCTACCTCTTTCTTCCTTTTGCCCCCATTCAAGAAAAAAGTCAAGGCTCTAGGAACTGCATTTCTGTGCAAGTGTCATGCCACAGCCTCATCACCTGACCTATAACAAGCAACAGATTGTACTGCAGTTTTAGAATAGACACACGTAATGGTTATGCTGTGGATTTTTTTTTTAAAGCAGAATCTGGGAAGGAAAAAATCAATGGTGTCATGTAAGCAAATATGGTGTGTGTCATCTGCCAGTTTCACAGGCATGGGAGTGAAATGCATCCATCAGTTCCAGACTCATATGGCTTTTGAAACACTGCTGCACAATTTATACCAGCCAAAAGAGGTCTTTGTAGAAATTCTCTTCCATTCTTGTGTGAATTTGATGATAACCCCTTTTTTTCTTTTTAGGTTTTATTTAGATTTATGTAAAGTGATCTGAAGGGGAAAAGAAGGCCAACTACACTGTTATTTATAGTGATTAATAGGGCCATTTAGAAGTTGTTTGAAATTTAGATTGCACTGTTTATCATTTACAGTTGTGTGGGCTAAGGTAATGATTCCATTATTCTAATCTATGAGCAGTATCTAGCATCTTACATTTTTTGTTCAGTTGATATTTCATTACAGAATTTGAGATATAAATCAGAGCAAGATATATGCATGAAGTTTAAATAGAAATGAGACCTTTTAAAGTGACATACGGGTACAGATTAACTTCATTATAAGCAGCAAATGAAATAAATATAATTCACACGTAATGTGCCATCTGTTATGCTTGGAACACCTTTTAGTGCATTTCTTCTTGCTGTGGCTTTTTATTGTAGAAAAGGAACCCACTATGACAAGATTTCAGTAATCCTACGAGTTCCTTTTCAGTTCATTGGTTAAAAACTATTTTACCCATAATCGCTTCAACTACTTACTATGGCTGCAGCAGTTTCAGAAAGTTCTTTTAAATCTGATATTGATTATGTGTGCTTTCTTTCCACTTAAATTGTAACAAAGTACAAAAACTATTTAAGTGTGAGATTAAAGTGTAGAGATGGTGTTATGCTTAACTTTATCACTGAAAGAGTTGTATTGGATTTTAAATTTTATGGCTGCTGAAATCTATAGTAGCAACTTTTTCTTTTTGATTTTTTTCTGCCTTTGACAAATGTTTGCATTACACTTCTGCATTTTTTTTCACATGATAGCTTTAAAATCAATAACTTTGAAATTCAAGATCTTCAGCAACACCTAATTTTTGGGAGGGCTATTGCTCATTTTGAGGGTTTCCTGATACAGAGGCATGGTGAAGTCGTCCTTACACTAATGTCTAGCTGTAGTTTTCTTCATCCATAGATCTTAAAAAAGGATGGTCACCCACCCACCTGTCTGCAAGCAGCTAGCTTACATACTTAAATTAGGAGGCTAGACTTCTATTTTCTCTTTATGGACAGGAGAGAGAGGCTTTTCCAATGGGTGATTGAGAGTGCTTTGATCAGAGCAGGAGCCAAGCTTTGAATTGGGTTCCTAAAGTTAGGTGCTGTGAATGACCACAAAGTGCTTTACTGAAACGGAACAAATACTGCTATCTTCCTGTTCAAGATGGGAAAATAAAGCTCAGAGATGAAGTGATTTGCCCGAGACCATGAGGGAGTCAGGAATTGAATCTCTCTTTCCTAAGGCTCAGTCAGGGGCTCCAGCCAAGAGGCACCAGTGTCTCTGGCTGGTGTACATGAAGTGCTTTCCAATAAACAAATGACCAGGCCCTGCAGGTGGCATGATGAGCTACAGAAACATGGGAAAGCTTTATCTGAGCTACACAGAGCCATCCTGCAAAACCCTTGAAGTAGCTGAAAAATACAACAGCATCCCTCGTTCCAGCTGTCATCCCCAAGGGCTTTCCTGGGCAGGACCAATGGACTGGAAAGCTCCAGGATCCTGTTTGTAACATGCAGACCTGCTCTGCCCTTCCTCACCATGTAATCAAGTTGTTTTAAGTTCACTGCCTCCCCAGTTGCAAAAGCAGGAGAAGGATGTGTCTATTAAATAATAAGAAACTGTAAAAAAAAAAAACCTAGCATACCACTGGGTCGGAGGTGGGGTAAAGTCTGCATTTCGAGAATACATGTAGAAAGCTGAAACGGGATTAAAGAGAGAACAAATATGCCACATGGGTTACCAAATTGGTTTGAAAAGGGAGATTTTTCCTTCAGAATTTTTCTAAAGGCAATCCTGAGCTTGGGTGGAAGGTTAAGAGTGGAGCAAGGAAAAAGCTGTGTGTGAAAAGGAGGAAAAGAAGCCAGATGTGGCAACAAATGGTCGGGCTGTTCTGGTGTAGAGCAAGTGGATAACTTGTGTGCTATGAAAGAGTGGGGTGGGAACTGGAGATAAGACATCTGGGATGCTGTCGAGTCAGACAGAGAGAAGAAAATAACAGAACAAATGCTGCTACAGAGAAGTTTGGAGGAAGGGGCTAAGACCATGCATGCAGGAACCCCACCAAGGAGTAACAACTGCAGTGGATGAAGAGCAGCTGAGGGGCAGAGGGAGAATACAAGAAACTCAGAGAAGGGAGGGTAGGATGTGAATCAGTTCAGCAGCTCACATAAATAACCTTTTCATTGCAACAGGATGTAAGGTGGTCTGACTTTGGTTTTCCTGGAAGAACTGGAAAAGATAGCACATTGTGGATTGGTTCTGAAGGAGCAAACACCCCTTGCCATTTGGACTCCTATGGCTGCAACTTAGTGTTGCAAGTACAAGGAAGGTAAAAATGTGCATACATATAACAAATACAGAGGAATGTTATACTTCTCTATAAAGTTAGTTTTGGACTCTTGAGTATTAATGCTAGGTCTTGATTTTTTTTGTTTCTGAACTCTCAATGACTGAAGAGCATCAGAACTGTTCTATAGGAAATACCTGAACTTCGGGGGGCTGGAGTTTGACTGAAGCTTTTATCTTCTTCTGTTTGAGGGAGATCTTTTCTAATCTGTGCTATTTGGTCCAATAATAAACAGTTTAATGTTCCTAATAGTTATGAATTCAGGAATTTGGAATTAGGAGCTAAAGAGTTAAAAATAAAATGCCCAGAAACAAAATAGAAAGAAACTACTGTAGACTTTTACAATATTCTCTGTGCAAGAGCCTCTAATAGCCTGCTAGCATTAATTTAAAAGGGGGATATCAGGATGGGAGCAACCAGCTGTGTGCAAAGTTGTAAAGGACACTTGAGACTCCAAACTAATTTGGCAGGCATGTGGCTTTGTTCTATATATTTTGCATGCTGTATTTCTTTTCCTCTTTCCTTCTATATTGGCCTGAGGGGGATTTTGTTATCTATTATTGCTAGAGTAATGCTAGAGTAACAAAACAAGTTGTGTGCATTTGTTAGGTTCAGTAGTGTTTAGTGGAAGAATTTGCCAGTGGGATTTTAGTGTGATTAATTACTATGTTTTTTATTAGACCAGTCAAGTCATGGTGGTCTTGTGATTAAGGTGCAGGACTGGTAAGCAAATATGCTGACTTCTATGCTGGGCAGTGCCACAGACTGACTGGACTTAAGGCCTGAAGCAAATGTATTTGTCATCATCTTACCTGTAGGAAGGGTAACCCTTTTCAGCTCTCAAGAAGCTTTTTGTTCCTCTTGATAAACAGCCCTAAGATCCCTCTGTGAATGCAGCAGAGACACTTTGGAAGCCCTCCTTTGGAAGCTGTGCTTTGCTGCAGCCAGTCCTGCAGGCTTGAGATTGCATCAGTAAGCATTGTGCACTGAAATGCAGAGCCTTCAGTGTGTTAAGGAGACAGAAATTGCATTGAAAACTTGCACTGAGACTTCCATGCCTAAATATCTTCTAAGGTTCCACCTTATTGCTGGGTGTGCTAAATAAGTACAATAATCTCACAGACCAGATACCTGCCCTGAATCTTTGGTCTCTACATTCAAGTGTTGAGCTTGAGCCATAGTTCCAGCACTGCAGAGTGATTTTGCCTACCTGCCCAAGACACTTCCTCCCCCTCTGGCTGAATAAAATCGTTGTTCTCTCAGGAAAAGAAGCCTAAAGCCTTTGCATGGCCTGAAAAGACAAGGTTGTTTTCCTCTAGAGAACAAAGCCTATAAATAGATTGCGAACTTCCACAAGCCTGTGAATTCTGTGCTTCTTGAGAGCAAAAAGATTCCCTTTTGAGACTCACAAACAAGACAGGCTTTGTAACAGACTATAAGCTTATGCTAAACTTAAATAGATTTTGCCTTTGCAGGAAAGTCAGGGACGACTCCTTAGCACTTTGTTGCTATCTTGAATTTCCTCCTTGCGTCCCTTGGGCTTCTTAATTTTTTGCTACATGATACTGCTTTGACATGAGCCTGCAGGATTAACTCTTGAGCCTCCTAACATTGTTATTCTCTGCCATTTCAAAGGTTGTAGTTTGGAGGGAAAAATAAACTTGTAATGCAGCTTGAGTTTCAGGAAGACTATTTTTTGGGGGCTCCCACTCTGCAGTAGCTTCGGTAATTACCAAGAAATGTCAGTATCCAATGGCACTTCCATCTGTGTCAGTCTCTACAGTTCTGGCTGTCCTGCTATTCCTCTCTTTTCTTTTTGTTGCTGCTTTTAGCTGCTTTTCTCCTGTTTTCAGGTCTGTGACTTAATACTGGCAACCAGAAGCAGTAGGCAAAAACAAAGAAGTGAGTACCAAAGAAAAGGACAGAAAGGAAAGGTCTCACTAAAGTCTGAAGCAAAGAAGAGAGCTGCTCAAATTGTCCAACTGTGCTGCAAAGTGCTGCCTTTACTTTTCCATTCTTAGTGCATGGGTTATTGTTGTACTGCTTGTCTGGCACCTCTTAAATGTAATAAATTCCCTTATTCAGTTCTGCCTATTTCCATTACCTGAAGTACTGCCATATAAAGCCCCTATTTCTAAATAACATATGTACCTGCTAAGGTATTTCATTTATAAATACCCATAAAACTGGCACCACCAGTTCTGGCATATTCTTTTTTTTCTCTTTGATCTGCTCTGTGTCACTGAAATAGAGACAAGGTCCATGTCTCAGCTCTGCACTGCAGTGGGTTGAGCCTCTTATTTGGGCACACACAGAGTAACCCAGGACACAAGTGCCCTCATGAGCAGAACGACCCAGTCCAGCTCCATCTTGGCATTTAGTCAGCTCAGTCACAGTGGCCCATGCAAGCCACATTTTCATCATGTGGTAGTGGTAACACCAGAAATACAGATGTTTCAGGATACTTATGTCTAGGGTGGGCTCTAGTTCTATTTAGGCTAATGCCTTATTTGTGGCATAGGAATATTGAGGTGAGTTTTACTGAAAATAAGAGTTTTATGACTAACAACCAAATAAGTATTGTAGGTGATGACAGGGAACAGAGGATAATGTTCATACCCCTTTACTGTTGCCATTCTAAACACACAATACCCTCCTATGAAAACAAACAGAGGTGCAGCAGATACTCATTCAGTGACTGAGGGTATGTTCTCTCTAATAAAAATATTTCCCCTAGTTTATAGAACAATTTTTAATGCTCTAAGCATCTGTAAATGCTGTGTGTTACTCTGTTATAGAGAGGAAGGAGGAACCAGATGGGAGAGCTTTTTTAAAATTTTATCTGCCTTTTAAAAATAATTTGCGAGAAGCTGTAAATCTTTTCAGTTAGAAAATTAAAAAGTGGAATATTTTAAAAACACTTTAGGAGACAGCCTGTAAGCACTGCCTGTGTTCTCACTGCGTGGGAGATTCACACAGCCAGGCAGATTTATGTTTTATTGAAAACCCTGCTACTGCCTTAAGTTCTTTGTTGTAACTGACATGCACTGAATACATTTTTATCTTCTCTTTATTTTCAGGAAGAGATGGCACCTCTTCCCACCTGGTGACACCAGATTCCTTTATCCCACCAGGATTCCTTATGAGGAATCCAGTGTATTCAGCAAAGTCAACGTTGCCAACCCTGATCTGAAACGCTTTCCTCAGTTTAAGAACACAACAGCCCATGTGGTTACACTCAGTCCAGGACAGGTACCATTCTCATACCATTCTCATTCTCTCATTACTTCAAAGATTCTAGTAAAAATTTTAACTGGCTAATTAAGGCCTAGGACATCTTAAATTGACTTTAGAACTTCCCTCTCCCTATACTCTGTACCCAGGCTTGAAACATTTCTATCAGCAGAGGAACTTGCTTTGCTCACAGTTAATATACTGACCTTTTTTGTACATAAACCACAAACCTTTGGCAAGTTTGTTCAATCAGCTGCCTAATTCCATCACAGTTCTTGCTATCACCTCCAACTTGTCTGCTTTAGAACTTTCTTGAACAGTACTCCAACCCATCTATACTGAAACCAGTATGTTCCAGAACATGCATTTGATTAATGAACATGTAGAGCCAGCAAAGGAAGCTCATGTTTTGATAGTGAATAACCTTCACCAGGCAACAGTGGCCCCACTTGTTGCTTTAATAGCAGAATGTTATAATTATGATACTTGCATCTCCAGAAAAAGCCATTCAGAGGTTACACGGTGCTTCACAGGGATGGAAGGATATTATTAACCCTGTTTTACTTAGAAAGTTCAGTTTTAAGTGCCTGCCTTGCAGCCATACAGCCAACAGCAGGATAAGAGCAGGGCTCACACCTCTAAATTCTTCCTCTCCTGCTGTAAATAGTATCCTCCTTTGTGTAGTCAGCATGCTCTGCATTGAGAGTCTGAATTGCCCTTTTTCTTCAGCAGCACGTGTCCCTGTGAAGCACTCCTGTGCATCTCAAACTGTCAGGCCTTTCCAAAGGAATTTTGCAATGTTCATTGCTCCTGCCACTTAAGACTCTGGAGCTGCTATTTTTAGGGCCTTTTCACCATTCTGTTACCAGATGTTTTCACCTCCTTTGACCTGCCACTTCAGGTGACTTTTGGAGATGCCCCTTTGCTCCTCGCTGGCATAACCCAGTTGCCTTCAAAAATTTAAAGAATGGATTTCTGTCAATCCAGATAATTTTGAAGCAGCAAAGTAAAGGGCACTCCTGTGAACTGGTGGGATGGCAGACTGGGGCAGCATAGGAGTTTCCAGCAAAAAGATGATATTGATCAAGTGGGAAGAGTATAGTTTTCTACTCCTACAGTTGTAAATGGGGAATCTGTGATCAACCTTCATTGTTTGCACTGCACTAGCTACTAATTATATTCTAAAGCAAATTTTATATATTGCATATACTAAAGCAAATGGTTGGGTTTTCATTCTGCACTTTGTAAAGTTGCAGTGTTCAATAACTTAAAGCACAAAGAACAAACTTTTACTATTTATAAAAATGCCACATCCTCTCAACATGCATTATCCACGATCCCCAACACTATTTCAGTTTATAATCTCCTTTAGAATGATCAAGTATGGTAGTGAACTGTTAATATGATCTTAATTTTAATTAGGCTTAAAACAATTACAAATTAATCATGCTAGGAACAAAGATCTTGAGCCAGCTCAGTAAAACAAGTTGTTTGCATTGCCTTGAAGGAGATACTGTTTGGATTTCTGGAGGGCAAGTAACATAGAGGCAATGATGGAGCAGTGAGATATTGCCTGCATTCCTTTTATCAGCCCCTTATGGGTGGTGTTTTCCAGCATCTCATCCAGAAGCTCATGGGGCACTAGGCAGGGACTGCTGCTTTTTGGTGGAGAGGAAAGGAATGACCTAAAAGAACTCCTTTGCTAACAAGGGAGAGGATCCCTAAATAAAACCAATATTGATCTGTGCCTTCACAGTGGTTTTCACATGGAATTAATACAATGACTGCAGAATTTGTAGCCAGCTCTGTGATAAAACATAGCATCTCCACTCCTTCCCAGAGGGTACACAGAACATTGTGGATTAGATATTGTAACAATAACGGGTTGAAAAATAAAGACAAAGGTGTATTCAGGAGAGCAACTGCATGTAGGGTGAGTGCAGCTTTGAATATGAACAATTTAATGTGGCTAATGCCACCTTCTGGACATTGATTGCTACAAGCCATTTTTCTACAACCATTTAAGGCTTTAAAGCAGAATTCTTCATCTAACTTTGTACCAATGCACAATGCATACTTCGATGGCATCCTTTGTGCCCTTTAATTTTTCAGAGGTCAATCTCTGTTATGAATTCTGGTAATTGGCCAAGACTTCAGGTTTGATGAGATTTCACCCTCTGTTTGACCAGTGTTTATCAGACACATTTCCACAAAGGTCTTAACACAACCTGTGGTCATACATATGACCTGTTCTTGATACAAATTATGCCAACATTTGGATAGCTAACTTATTAAATAGGCAGCTGAGTAGTTCAAGAGTGTGCAGCTTTACACGACTGTATCCACAAAGTTACAAGCTAAATTTGTGTCACACAAATGTAGGGACTTCTTATAAATATTTGGGCCTGGACAGTGGTGGTTGCAAGGCTGAGTGGTAAGTGTGCAGCAGGAGAGTAACTGCTCTGTATTTGTATTCACTGAAGGAGTGATTTTTCTCCCTAGACATTGGTATTTTGTTTAATTGTTCAAAAATTCTTTAATATTTCTAGTAACACCTTCATTGTTTTCACAAATATACAAATTCTGCTTAAAAGATTGCAAATGGGGCAACGCATGTCTGTTCTAGTATCTTCCACCCCACACTCTGGGGGGACAAGTGTTAAGATAGTTAAGGTAGAATCCACCACCCTCACCCCCATCTGGGACAGATGTCCTGTCTGCCATCAGTGGGAAGAACCTGGCACCTCTACAAGGCAACCCATCCTCCCTCTCTGACACAATTGCAGTCCTGCAAGAACATTCATCCCATCTTGTCTCTCAGCACAGGCTATAAAAGGAGCCTACGCACATAGATGCTTAACTTTTTTTCATGATTAAAAATAGAAGAGATGAATACCACCCACAAAAATCTTGAGATGCTGTACAAATACAAAACCATTGATCATTCCTTCCTCTGCCCCACTTCTCAGCAGCTTCTTGCTTCCTTCCTGCTTGCTAATGTAATTGCTTTTCATCTGTCTTCCTCTTAATCCCTATAACTAGACAGTGATAGAAAGATTAGAAAGCACATCTCAGCCTGTCAGAAGGTAGACATTTGAGACTCCAGACACGAGGAACAAGCACCTAACACACTGGGGTCCCTCGAGCAATGCCATTCCCTCTCCTGCTCCCCCACCAGGGCTCAAGCTGTTAGAGCTCAAGCTGCTCCCTGGCACTGTCCCAAGTGCAGCGTGGAGCCAGAGAAGCCCCAGTGCAGGTCCAGACACCACAGGTTCAAGTGAAGGCCTAATTGTGGTAGTTTCAGAGGCACACTGAGTCTGAGGAGGATGCTCCCTTCCACCTTTGAAAAACGTTGTCACAGGGTGGGGAGAGAATATTTTATTCTCTTTTATATCTTTTAAAAAGATCAACACTACTGCTTGCTGTCTCTCAACGTGGTCTGCTGCTCAGAAGCTCAGAAGCTCTCCTCCCCTGCTTTTACTTGTCTGCCTCCACAAAGGCTAAAGAAACACACCTCAAACTCAGTCTGTGTCCACAACACTGAGTAGTTCCTGTGTATAGCTGGAAGGTTTTCTTTTCCTGTGGTATCTCACCCACCATGGGATCCTTCTGGGCAGCCACAGCTCTCAGCAGCACAAGCAGACCTCTGACTTCTAACCCAACCCAGAAGGAGCAGAAATCTTCAGGGAGGGATTTCCCTATGTGCCACCTTTAAAGAAAGGTTGTGAGAACTTCAAGTTGGGCTTGAAGTGGGGAGAGTCTGAATAACCAAGAAAATATAATTAATACCAAAAACAAGTGCTGTAGTAAGTCAGGAAATGAAGTAATTCAAACTTTTTTAAAGGCGATTACATGCTCCAACTCAAAATACTTTTTAAATTGAGTTGCAGTGCAAAACTTCTTTTGCTGGAGAGTTTAAGTGATTTTAGTAAATGAGAGTTCAATGTTGTCCACAGCATTATGCATAGTAGATGGTTGATAATTCTGTTTTGGGGAAGGAAGAAAAAAAATGTAATGTCATGATGGAACTATCATCTCCACCACAGAAGAGGCAAAGTCCAGGAGTTGAATTTACTCTAGAACTGTTGACACACATGGAGAACCCTACAAGTGCCCAAAAAGTCAAGCAAACCAAAGGTGAAAGCTGCCAGTTCCTAACTTTACTTTTCCACCTCTTCCCTGAGCTTCCCTCCATCCCTCACTGGGGTCCCTGCAGACACAGGTTGGTGACAGCCCCTTCCCCTCCCTGCTCACAGCCCCAGGGCTGTGCTCAGTTTCTGTGGCTGGGAAGACCCCAGCTTGAGCTGGAGGAGGGAGGCAGGCTAAGAAACACCTTCCTAGCACCCAAGCACCAGCTGGGGTCGCTGAGGTCTCAGAGTCCCCTTGTGGAGCTCCCACAGAGCTGACTGTGCTTTTATTTATTTTATTTTATTCGCCAGGGTCGCAAGCAGCTCTGGGACTTGCTTGGGTCCCCCCACTGCCCCCATCTTTTTGTTCCCATCACAATGGTGTTCTTCAGTGCTTCCTTTTCTTGTGCATTTACCTGAATACCTTTTCCTAATGAGCAGGAATTTCTTGGTATAACATTTCACTTCGGGGTATGCTCTCTTTTTGAAGCAATTCCACCTTTGCCCTCCCTTTGCACTGTATCAAGTTAATCATGTCCACTGAGAATTTAAACCTGTTCTGTTCTCTGTGCTGTACAAGTCTTCAGCATTGCTCCACTTGCTCTCCCAACTGTTCTCATGGTTTCCTTCCTCCCATTATAGACCAGAATTTCTTTTTATCTTTTCTGGGACTTGTGTCCTACTCTTGACTTCATCCGCTATCCTTGCCTAAATAATAAAATTATCTGATTGGTTGCTGTTCAGATCAGTATGGGCCCACCCCACAAAGCTGGATATTTCTGTGGAAAGCAGCTAATAGAAGATTATCTCTTAGCTTGGAATAGTTCTGTCTTGCTTTTGCACTTCACATTTTCCCAGTAAAATGTTTGCTCCATTTTGTGTGCATTATTTCACTGTGGCTTACTTTCACATTTCCTCTCGAAATGTAGTTTCAGCTGTTGCTAAATCTGTGTCCCATCTTCATAAACATATGGAAGACTGCTTTATTTTATGGTGAAATTGATAGCTGGGGGCAGTGCCACTGATTTTTTTTGTTAATTTTGCAGTGGGATGGGTTTTTTGCTTCTAGTTTGCAAACCTAGGAAAACATGAGTTTGTAAAGGTAGAAGAATCCTACTCCTTTTTGCTGGATCTGAGGTTTTGTTCTGTCATTTATTAGTTCTGCTGCTCTTTCGCCAGCTGTATCTTGCATTTTTAATTACTTTTTTCCCCATTTCTTCATCTTGCTTGAAGTTTTAAGTCCTTTTGCTTTTTAGTAGTTTCCATTTTCTTGCTGCCATAAATCTTATTTTAACAAGCATAAGCTTGCCCAAAAATAAAAGAGGGATAGCAAGTATCTTTATGGCACCTCTTTTGCCTCTGAGTCACAGCTCTGTAGCTCTGCTATAAATTGCATCAGCTTTGCAGTTATTACCCTAAACCTGCTGGCAAGTAAAAGCTGTTAAGTCTCTCCAAAAGCCAAGTTGCTCACCTGTCCTCGTGTGTTAAAACCATGACATTGCCTTTGGTTTGAAAAGACTCAACTATTCAGGGGGATTGTATTTTCCTCCTAGCTACACCTCCTCTTTCCAAAGCAATTCTGCCTCTGCATTGCTCAGGAATCACGTTGCACCAGCACATTCCCTTCCTCATTTCCATCTTGTTTTTACCAGGCAGCCCCTCTTACTGAAACATTTATGCACTTCCCCTAATTTGCCTCTTGCTACCTACTCCCTCATCGCTGTTCCCCAGCTCCCTGGTGCCTTCATTCACTTCTCCAGCTTGTTCCTACACAAATCTCACAGTAAGGACCCTGTTGTTGGAAGCAGCTACTTTCTGCAGAAGCTGTGCTGCCTTCTGCTGTACACCAAACTTTTCCAGGCTTCATCAATATCCCATCATTTGGACAGCCCCCAGGCTCTTTAACAGGGTGCAGCACGAGGTCCCTTGTGGAGCAGATGAGTGGGGGTTTTGAGTGATTCTGCAGTCAATGAAATGTGGGCAAACACTTGGTAACAGATAAACTCATTGCAGCTATGAGTTTAGTTAGTTTAATGTAATGACACTTTTCAAAGCACCATTCTGAAACTAGTTCTGTGTTGAAAACATGTTTTGGCTTCAGTCTCTGTAGGTTTTCCAACACTTTTGGATGTTTAAGAATAACTTAATTGGTGATATTTTATAAATAATGGCCCTCTACTGACTGAGTTTCTGCATTTTATTCTGTACTGGGTTAAAGTACAATTTCCAAATGTTTCTGAGAGCCAATGCTTTTCTGTTTGCCTTAAACTGAAACCTGTAAAGAACGTTTTATCCTGTGGCCCAAAAATTACTCTGTTCTGACTGTCCTGTGTTTGCAGAACTAAGGCCACAGTCATTGTTTCCTATGCAGACATTTTCACACTGGCACAGTTTTGATGTAATGAAGCACAGGTCTGCCTAGGTAGCAGGACATTCTTTTAAGCAATTTGCATCTACCAAGAGAAAGGCTTATCTGTTATTCAGATACAGATCATTGCTTCACTTTTGTGCATTCTGAAGTGTAAATTTTTCCCCATTTCTGACCATTTTTATTCCCTGCCAGAAACCATCTTTTATGCTTTTCTTGATAGCTCTATGTTAATCTAATGCTCAGTAATCTGTAAAGCTTGTACTATATCATCAAAACAACATTAATGTCTTTGTACCGTAAAAGCAGTGGGTTAGAATCAATTTTATGTCACAGCTATCATCCTGATGTAGTTGTAAAGCTCTGATCCAAACTCGATTGTCATGACTTCTGGGCTGCCTTTTTTTAAAACCCCATCTACTAAAAATGACAAGTTTAATACTGGTAATTATTTACCAGAATTAAAGCTATAGATTTGTTAATCACCCAGATGAGCATTAGAATACCTGTGTTTTGGGGAAGCCAGCTGGCAGACCTTCTAAATGAACTGGGAAGTCCACTCAGTTGGAGTCTACAAAAGAATTCTTGTTTGGCTGAAACTTCCTCTAAAGCCCTGCTCCACTGCTGCCCCAGCTGCATTCCCTTTGGAATTCCCTTTGGCCAAACCTTGCTTAGCTACAGCAGTTATGAGATTACAATCCTGCCTCCCATGAGGAGTTTGGATGAGAGGTAGTTCTGGTAGTTCTGTCCACTTCTCACAAAAGAGTGTTGATACTATGGGGGGAGAGAGTGGGCATTTAAGTCTTGAGAAGAGACTTTTTATAAAAAAGACATAAAGATCAACTCCCACCCTTATTCCTTGCCTCACTGCCTCTGCATCTCACATCACATTAATTAAAATACCTCAGCATTCTTCAGGCTTCTGCTGATACCCTAATGCAATGTTTCCAATTCCAGGTCCTGCTGGTTCCAAGGCACTGGTGGCACTATGTGGAATCCATTGATCCCATCACTGTCAGCATAAACTCTTGGATTGAATTGGTATCTCCCTTTTTATGTCATGGTGATGTAGCACTTCCAAGTCTGCCTGGACTTTTGTCCCTTCTGCCCTGTTGGGTGTACTGTATTCAGAGGGTGGGGAGGGAAGAGCCCTTATGGAGACAGTTTTTCCTGAAGAACCTTCCAAGATTCTAGATCTGAAGCCCCAGTTCACCAGAAATCATATGCATGTTTACCTCAATCAGGCAACAGTTAAAACTTTTCATATCTAATTTCTTATGAACCAACTAGTTTGGTGCTGAATAGGGAATGACAAAACAGCAACTTCACCATAAGCACGTGCTTACATGCAAAGCTATATTAGAATTTAAATCAGGTTAATGTGATAGGAAGAGGCTGGTAGAGGATTTTTGAATTATCAATTCTCTGTGATAGTTTTGATTTGCCTGGAGTTGGATTTTCTCAAGTATTTAATTAATTTTCTTTTCCCCAGGCTTTGATTTTTTCTTCCTCATGTTAACCAGTGTGTATGGGATGGTTCCAGGGATATCATCTCAATGCTCCAGAAGGTTTTCTCATTCAAATTACTTTATCATTAATCCTAGCTTAATATAAAAAAAGACCCTTTGAAATGGCCTGTGAAAGCTGCCTCACTAAAATACGTATTCCTTTTTTCTTTTTTTTTTTAAGCCTTTATTAGACTGGAAATCCCCAGGGGGATGAACACATACATTCAGCTGCTGTTCAAGGACCACACGATACTTTTCTCATAGCAACATCAAAACCAAGCATTTGCAGAGCAGAGAAACTCTGTTGGGGTGTTTCCCTCATGCAGAAATTTTCCAGATGAGACCATGTATTTAGAAAGGACAGCAGACCCACAGCCCATACCGAGTTCTTGTATAGCCCTAAGTACAGTCAGACTGTGTCCAGTGCCAGAGAAAGCACTGACAATGTTTTAGAGCAACCATTTAAGCCTGCCTTAAATTTGAGCAGCCTTTGAGGTAATTCAGAGGAACTGGCTGCATGCCCCAGGCTTGGAAAGACCCTGATGTCAACACACACACTGGGACACTGAGCTGTGCCTCAGAAATCATCCCCCTCTAGAGAAGAAGCTCAGGGCTGTCTCAGTTGTGCCAGGCTGGGAGGCTCCTGGGTGGTGCATGAGCTGTAGCATCTCCAGCTGTTCTTATGTGATGTAAGAAAAAAAACAGTGGAGCTAAACCCCATGGCCTTTCTGGCCTTCAAGATCTTACAGAAGCCACCAAGATCCCACTTGGTGATAGCAAGGGCAAATAGTGATCTGTATGGCATCATGAGCAGGGGAGAGTTTGCTGGATCTTGCCAATGAAAAACACAGACATTCCCCTTCCCCAAATATCAAAAGCTGCCATAAACAAGTATAGCTATTGTAACCCAGGTGAATGCTCTTCACAGAAATTATCCCTACAGCTGATGATAGGAGCACTTTTAGGTGCTGGGTAATCCATCCATGAAAATAAATTCTGACATTTATGGTAAAAGACAGTACTGAGAACATTTCCATGACCAAATCAAGTAGTTCTTGCTTACAGCTGTTAGCAGCTGCTTTCATATTGACAGATGTGACTCATGCCAACATTTATAGCCCTAGTGAAACCATTAGTTATATTGGCAAGACTTGAGAGTGGAAGTTTAATTTGTTTTCAGCTGGATGTGAGCTACTCAAAGTATTCATTGCTTCCTAACATTCTCTTGTGCAATCAGTACAGTTATTCAGCAGATCAGGGTAAATACCAACAGTGCAACACCTTAAATAATTTCTGCTTGTAGATAACCAGACTCTGTATTTTGGTGCCTTGTTATTTTGGCCATTAATAAGTCAAGCATCCAAAGCCACAAAACAGTAGGAGCACTTCCGTCTGCTTCTATCCCAAATTCTGCTCAGAATTCCAGGATGAATTGCTGCCTTCAAGCCTCTTACTAGCAAGAGGCATGGTTTTCTTGACATGTTCCCTGGAGCCACAATTAGGCAGTTTTAGGCTGTGGGTTGACAAGGTTACCTCTTTCTTCCCAAACCTGTACATCTAAGTATCGCAATGAAAACAAATTTACCTACCCACTCCTAGGCATTTGTCATTGAAATAACTGTACCACCCAACTCATTTGGAGTCTTATTGTATCCTTCTGAATACCCTTCCCTTCCTCATGCAAGAAATTCAGTTTAGTACAAAGGAAAGCTTAAAAAGATCCTATAAAGTTTTGTTCTGTCACCCTAAGCTGGGTGTACCCAGCTGCACAAGGGAAAAGGCCCCAAAACAGAAGGAAGTGAAGGCCCAAAATAAAGAACCAGTTACTATTTAGTTTTGCAGGAGAGCTTTCAGAGGAAACATGTTTTCCTTCTGCTGATATTTAAAGCTGCAGGTGTACGTCAGCTATTGTTATACAAAATATTTCCTAAGTTTCCTTAAGACTCTCTCGTGCCTCTGTAGCCCCCAGGTAGTTGCTGCCTTGCTGTAACATCCCGTGTGTTTTAAGTACTTAAATCAGGCAGAATATGTAGATGTATAAAATTTGCCATGTGCTTCACAGAATCACAGAAAGTCAGGGGTTGGAAGGTAACTCATAAGATTGAGTCCCCCCCGTCCCCCCCCTGCCAGAGCAGGGTCACCTACAGGAGATCACATAGGAAAGCATCCAGGTGGGTTTTGAATGTCTCCAGAGAAGGAGACTCCACAGTCCCCCTGGGCAGCCTGTGCCAGTGTCACCCTTACAGTAAAAAAAATTTTCCTTGTGTTTATATGGAACCTCCTATGTTCAAGTTTCTATCTGTTGCCTCTTGTCCTATCACTGGACATAATTGAGAATAGCCTGGCTTCATCCTCCTGGCTCTCTCCCTTTATGTATTTATAAATATTAATGAGGTCACCCCTCATTCTCCTTCAAGCTGAAGAGACCCAGCTCCCTCAGCCTTTCTTCATAAGGGGTGTGTTCTACTCTCATCATCTTGGTTGCTCTGCACTGGGGTCTCTCAAGCAGTTCCCTGTCGTTCATGAACTAAGGGGTCCAGAACTGGACACAATATGCCAGATGTGGCCTCACCAGGGCAGAGTAGAAGGGGGGGAGAACCTCTCTCTACTTACAAACCACCCCCTTTCTAATGCCAGGATGCCATTTGCCTCCTTGGCCACCAGGGCACATTGTTGGCTCATGGTCATTCTTCTGTCTACCAGCACCCCCAGGGTCCCTTTCACCCGTGCAGCTCTTCAAGAACTCAGTCCCCAACCTGTACTGGTACTTGGTGTTGTTCCTACCCAGATGTAGGATGTACTTACATGGTCCTTCTAGTCCTGGAGAGCTATATAAATGCATACATGAATTAAATGCTAACACTGCATTGTAATTCAATTCAAGCTCCAGATTCAATTGACAGAACACTGGTAAGGAAAAAATCATAAATGCATACTAGAATCCTTTCCTCAATCCTTACTCAGATGAATAGGATCTCAGATGAGTCACTCCAAAGCCTGTGCTGTTACTCATGTGGGGGCTGTATGCATGTGTAGGAGCACCAAAAGGCTACACAACTATGGCTTCCAAACCAAGGCCATCTATTTAGTGTTTCCCAAGACCTTCCATGCTTCTGCAGTGACCCAAGTGCTGACCTATCTCCAAACACTTCTTCCTCCTCTTTCCCTGAGGCAGGATGCAGATCATGAGGCCCGTGTCGAAGAAGCAATAACTCGAGTGCTGGTATGTGCCATAAAATCAGCAGAAAATCCCAGTGATGAAGATCTTTGGCTAAATCCCACAGAGGTAAGCCTTATCTTTCTCCCATTATAACAGCAATAACAGATAATTACTGACATTTTGCCTAGCTCCCTCCAAGTCTTTCTGCTGCCTAACAATTTTTAATTCCTTCCCCTCACATAGCAAGTTAACCATGCAACACTGAGTTGAAACATCTCCTTTTAACTGAGTGTATCCTGGATGTTTTCCTAGGTTGAGGCAACATCCCACGAAACCAATCTTCAATACCTGAATAAAGCAGTATCTGCATATTTCAGGTGTCAAAAGACAGATGTCCCAGAGCAGGCACATCCCAGCAGCAGTGCTGCAGAGCAAAGGACAAGCACCTCATGCAAGAGGAAGAAAAGGGAAGTTGGCTGTGAACCAGAGAGCTGCAGATTACCAACCCACGAATTTGGCTTGTCAACATTTACAGCAGAAAAGTTGCAGAAAATACCTTTTGGGCCTCATCTTGTTCAAGTTTTACCACAGTCCCAAGAAATAAGCTCAATGGGTACCATTGCAGTTAGAAGTGACAGTAGAGATCTCCATGAAAATGACAGAAGATCACGCTGCACCAAGAAGCAACTGGTAATGAGTAATGACTGTGAAAAACCTGCACATCAAGCAGATTCAGATGGCAGTCCAAATGCCTCACAAACAGCCCTTTCTACCAATGATTTGCTGGAATGTGTGGTTAATCCACATGTCATCAGTTTAGTGGCTCGGCTGCTGTTGGAGAGAGCAAGAGTTTAGTTCCAGAGTGCTTTATCATTTCTAAAATAAAGAAATAAAATGGCAGCCTTGTTCTGGATGTTTACGTTGAGTAATAATTGAATGGTTCATTTTGAATGATTTTTAGGTACAGACCAACACAGTTAATGATTAAGTGGCAGATTTGAGTTGAGCTGAAAGGAGAAAAGTTGCTTAATGGGGGCTGGGAAGAGAAAGGTGTGTTTAGTCAGAGAGCTCCTCAATACTGTGAACAAAGCAGAGCACACAGTTATAATCCCACCTTATTGTTCAAATGGGATCTTTAAAGCATTCTACAGCTCTGGCATAAGGTGGGGACAGCTGTGCAGAAACATTCAGGCTCTGCATTTCAGGGGGTAACAGCATAGGATTTAATTCCTCCTGGAATTAAAAAAAAAAAGTTTGCTAGAGCTAAACTACCAGAAGAGAATGCATCATGTTCTTGCAGGGCTTTTCTTTGCATGTTTTGTTCAAATTTTTGTTTGTTTGTGGTTTTTTGTTTGCTTTTGGTTTGTCTTTTTTTTCTTTTTAAACTGGAGCAGCCCAACTGTACTGACAGCTTCACTCTGAGCACCCTCTCTGCCCCAAGTCCCAGGCAAACCAGCTCTGATCTCAAGACATTGCCCATCAGAGCAGTGAATCCTGGAAGCAGCAGTTGCTGGGAATGGATGTGGCTTAGCAGCAGTGAAGAGATCCTGCAGCACTTAATCCTTCACAGCTGGGTCAGAATTGGAAAGCAGACTTGAAGCTGATGCATTTGATTCCTGTCTGTATTCAGGTAATAGACTTGATTCATCCCCACAGGCACGGGGATTACAGTTTGCACCTTCCTGAGAGGAAGGCTCATCCCAGCAGTAAGATTAATTGTCTCAGGGTGGGCAACTCAAGTCCTTAAGAGGCATAGCAGAGATGCTGAGCCCTGCACTTGCTCCCAGCCCTCTGCTGCCAAAGCTGGTCTGTGGCTGGAGGGCTGAAAAAGCATTTCTGTGCTGTCCTTCAGCATGGCACTTCCCAGGGCTGGGAAGATGCAGAGAAGCATCACTGGTGTACCAAGCAGGGCTTGGTGATAGGCTCAGGAGGTCATTACACAGCAGAAGGGACTAAGACTGGAAGAAGGTGGACTGCTTACTGTGGACTGCAGCCCTTGACCACATTTAAAGGAAGATGGTCAAGAAATTACCAGTTGACCCCTTTAGAAATAGTAAGTTTGAATAAACCTGAACCAAGGGACAATGCACTCACTAATGCATCTCCTTCCTTTCACAAACTAGCATTAAGTTTTGTCAGAAAGCTCCAGGAGGGAGTAAGACAAAAGCCCTTAGCAAGAAAGCAGCCTTCAGCTGGTTCAGAAACTCTTGAAGCTGAGAGACAAGAGACCATTGGGAAGTTACTGTTATGATTTATTTAAAGCCAGATGAGCACAGTCCCCTATCTCTAAGGAACAATACAAAACAGTTGTTATTTTCTAGCCTCTGTCCTGCTCTTTACCATAACAACCACAATTTAATGATGTTTTGATTGTGACTGGTTGCATACAGAACCATTTTTTCTTCAAGGCATAGTAGTCCTTGGATTTGATTTTGAATGCTGAATGGTCCTTGGATTAAAATGTTGTGGATCTTGAAAATAAAGGGAAGAAGGTGGGTTAACACTGAAATGGTACATGGAGGCCTTAAGAAAACTGGAGAGAAAGAACTGCTGAGGTCTTTGGGGATGCCCTTGACTCCTGCTTTCCCTCTGCAATGGCAACAGAATGGCATTTGCCCATGGCTTCAGAGGGGTTCTGGGACAACTTCTGTGAAACCTGCTTACATCTACCAGCACCTACAACATTAACCTGATCCACATTCATAACCCAGAGCCCCCAGAACTCTATTTCCTTTGCTATCAAGCAAGGAACCTATTCCTTACTAAATACATGAAGCTAGTGCTGTTTTCACAAATACCACCTTCCAGCAAATTATAGTTGAAAAGGTGCCTTCTCTCTGTTTTCATACAGATTACAGGTTGGCAGGACCCTGATGGATGGTAAGTGCTCTAGATAAACACTAACAGGTCAGAAATCCAGGATACCTTGCAATTTAATCTTGCCCCTACACACCCAAACAAAAACCAACCAGCCACAATCCTAATACGCTTGGAAAGGAGGAAATTGGAAAGGCTCAAAGGTTCACATTTAACAAGCACAGAAACCTTATCCTGATGGGCCCTTTTAGGTTGGGTTACTTCAGCTGCTGGATGGGGCAGGATTTAGCTCTGAGGGAAACAAAGTGGTAGAGTTTGGTGGAGACTTTGGCTTTGAAAATGACTGTGAGATGGTAGTAGGGGCCACGCCTGCTCTGTGGTTGGCCCAGAAGCAGGAGGTTTCAACGTCCTGATCTGTCCTTCTCACTGGGCTCAGCCCCTGATGACACTGATGTCACTGTCAGTAGCAACCTGCAGGCATGATGCAGCCCCCAGCCACATCTGAGCAAATCCACTTTCCTTGTTGAATGTTAACACACCAAACTGTCTCACTGGGGTTGCACCACTGCAAAAAGACCAGAATTTAATAAACAGTCCCGTTGAGACAGTTCATATGTTGGCACTGCTGTGCCAAAAGGATTAAAAATTATTTAGGAAACATCTTAGTCACATCTGCTGCCTTTAGTGATTCACCAGGCTCTGAGGGAGCAGATCTGTAGCATATGGCAGCCCTGTTTCCATATATGAGGGCATCTCAGCAGAGCTGCCACCCTGCTGCTGCTCTGAACTCCTCTCCTAGGCTGACCAGAGGGGCTGGGACCAGACAGGGGTCACTGCTGGGGGAAGCAATTACATAGGGGAGGAGAGGCTGCAAATGCTTCCTCTTAATTTGCTGAGGAAAAATAGTCCTGCAATCAAAGTGCTTTTATATCTAGAAGAGATAGAGGTGAGGGAGGAGAAGCACAGGCATAAAGTGGAAGAGGTGGATGGCAACACTTCCTTCCACAGCGGGAACATCCTTAGCTCAGACTTTCCTCCCAGCACACAGATCAGCATCGCAGCCCCCTCACAGCATCTACACTGAACATTTTCTCCCTTTCTACGTGGAATGACTGCCCTTGTTGAACATTTCCAAGGTCTTTGCAGGACTTTCCCCCCAAGGGCAGAAGCTCCAGGGTCTACACCTGGATCTGGGTGTAGGAGCAGCCGTTCTCACGAGGCTGAGCCCAGGAGTGCATCGCTCCGAACAGAAACCTCTGTCTGGGGACCAGCAGAGTTTGTGTCTGTCTGGGTGCAGCTCATGATTTAAGGGCCAGGCTGTGACCAGAAGCCATTAGCAGAGAGGACAGGGAGGAGAGGGAGCCAGCCTGTTTAGGATGCCAGGCAAAAGCACCACAAGGACTTTGTGTCTCAGAGGTGCAATATAAAATCTCAGTTGAACGCTCGGCACACGGGGGTGGAGAGAGAAATGACCACAAATCCAGCAAGTCACGTATGGCAAATGGCTCACACATCAGTAAGGGAAATTTATAGCTCTGACCTGGTTCACAGGATACCAAGTGCCATGATTTCTGACACCGTTTCTAAATTCATGATCACTGGGTGGAGAAGCTCAGACAAATTTCTACATATTCATAGTATTAAAAATAAATGACTTCTGATCTCTGGTGACAGACTGGGGCTCAACAAAGAGAAGGAACTCAGCACCCAGCCCTCCACAACTACTAAGAGAAAATGTTCCCCCAAACAAGAGTTTCCCCAGGCTGGCCAGCATATTCATCCCCTTATCTACCCCATCCACCCCCACTGCCTGATGGAAATCCTGGGACTTCCCTGCCCCAGAATTAGGTTTACAGAGCAGTTCCCAGACTGCTCTGGGTTGTCTCCCCTAAGCTGTTTGGTGTTACTACTTGCTGTCCCTGAGCAGAATGCCCACCTAAAGGGATCTGCACTTTACTTGTCTGCAAAGAAAGAACTATACCCAAATTAAGAAGTCCCTCCTGTCAGGAGAGCAGGAAGGGAAAACCCCAGACAGTGACACCTACCAGAGTTTTAGTCCTGCACTGAAAACTTCCCTGCTACATTTCAGAGGGTACCATTTCATTTCACTGCACTATTTCACCCCATGTTCACATCTCCCAGGACTTCTGTTCTTGCTCCATTTGGTTGTTGCCACAGAGCAACTCAATTGCAGAGCTGTGACATATGTTGTGATGTAGCATTAACCATAAACTGAACTTTTAACTAGCAAACATGGCATATTGAAGAGGTAGAGAGAATCCTTCCACAGTGCTAATTGCTTAAAATTAATTCAGTGCTGCAAATCAGTATTTTTGCCAATTAGTAAGATCCTCACTGTGTTTCTTGGCTACAAATGTGAACTATTTGGGTCTATGGCACAGGCAGGCTTCCTCTTTGGGGAAATTTCCTGACATTTCTGGTGTTACTACAACACTGGCTGTTGGGGAAAGACCATGGCAAATGGGTGGCCTGGTTTTACCATGGGCTTTATGTGAATGGGTAAGGAAAAAGAGCTCCTCTCTTCTGCACCATGATTTTCTGCCCTCCTGGTGAAGATCCCCTAGCAAGACAGGACAGATGTTGCCACATCAGCTGAAGGCACAGTGGGACAATTGGCTTCACCTCTGCCTAAAGTCACACATTTTGGAGCTGTGCTTTTTGAAGCCCCTCACCTTTTTGAAGGTGGATGCTCTGCTAGACATTTATTTCTCCATCTAATTGGTGGGGTTTGTCAGTCTTACTGAGGTGACGAGGAGCTAGAACAGTCAGCTTGGCAGGACTGCAGCATCCAGAGCTCTGGAAAGGACCATAGGGCAGTGGGGACCAGGGGTGGCAGGTACTGTGGGTCAAGGATGGGGGAAAATTTTGGGGAAAATCCCCCAGAGGCTCTGGGCACACAGTCAGAAACCCAGGAGCTCTGTGATCTCCCAGAGCCCATGGACTGAGGGACCTGGGGAGCCCTGCAGAGGACAAAAGTGTCCCACGAGCTCTGCAACCAAATCTCACACATAATGGAGCTGTCCTCATCCTCCTGTTATTGCTTACCTGTTTTACAGGGGCAGTGTGGCAAAGACATGGCTGGCTCCCTGCTCAGCATGTGGCACAGTTTCTCAGTAAAACCCACCTCTAGGTTTGAAGGAGCAAACTTTGGTCCTTCCAAAGCTGGGGTAAGAATGTCCCACTGAGTTCTGATGCCTTTTGGTGACCCATGAAAACAACTTCACGAAGGTCAGAAGCTGACATTTTGAGCACCCAAGAATTTTAAAATGCAATTTCCCAGGAAAAGAAATGGGCTTCTATCTTTGCGGGTCAGAAAAGTCACTCACAAAAAGGGGGCTATTTCATAGAATCATAGAATTGGCTGGGTTGGAAGGGACCTCAGAGATATCAAGTCCAACCCTTGATCCACTCCCACTGCAGTTCCCAGCCCATGGCACTGAGTGCCACATCCAGGCTCTTTTTAAATATCTCCAGGGATGGAGAATCCACCACTTCCCTGGGCAGCCCATTCCAATGCTTGATCACCCTCTCGGTAAAGAAATTCTTTCCAATGTCCAACCTAAACCTCCCCTGGCACAACTTGAGACCGTTTGACTCATGTGGGGCCACTCTTTATCCCAGCACTGCCATGGGAAGGGCATCTCTGAGCTTCCATGGCAGCCAGAGGATTAAGCATGTTCCTAAACTCCTCTCACCTCTGCCATTCCCTCTCCTCCTGCTCCTCACAGTGCTGCCCATCCAGAGCACCAGGCAGTAAAACTCACCCAGCACCATCCTGCCCAGGCACTGCTCCCCTCCAATTAGCAGCAGCTCTAACAAAGCTGGCTGAAAAAACACCATTTAAATGAAAAATAGTGTTGTATAAATAGAAGGCAGAGCAAGCAGGGCCATAACACAATTTCTTGCCATCAGCAGATGAACAGCCTCATAAGTTACAAGGAGCTCAGTGCCTGAGTTTTCGGCTGCTCTTCCCCCGGGGAGGTGATGCATCACCTCTGCCTCATGCTGTGCATTCACTCAGGGCTTTGGGGCTTTATCCAAAGAGATTAGGATCTCTGCTGCAGCTAAAACCAGAGATTTCTGCTACGTAGTGGTAGTTCATTGAAATGTGGTTTAATTCCTTGCTTGCTGCCACTTTGGCTGAAAGCTAAAGAATTGCAAAGATTGATGCCACCCCTGGCACACAGATCATCCCTTTTTTAGCCATGATTCTTCTGCTGATACCCCAGCAGCCCCATCTTCCACCCAGTGTTGTCCCCTGGGGACAACCCAGCCTGGCTGAGCCTCCTCTTCTTCCTTCCAGGGACATGATGGGATCAGAGATCTTGAATCACCAGCACTCTTGACTGAGCATGTGAATAGACCCAATTGCCCCCAAGTTACATCCATGAGAAGCAGCTTTATGGGCAGGATGAAGGTCTGGGAGCAAGAAGGCCAATGCCAGGATACAACACACACCATCAGAAGCATCCCCAGCCCCGTGGCTGCATGTCTGCCAGCCTCATTATTACCATTTTTAACTTCAAAACAACACATAAAACTCAATCATAAGAAGCACTAGAGCATGAACTGGTAGAAAATAAGGGCAAGGGAGAAAGGAAGAGGTGGCCAAGCAGGTCTTTCCCATCTCTTCCTCTTTGGAGAATTAACGAGCAAGGCAAAGTAATGGTATTTGTGCCTTTGCTGCATGCATTCATTACAATAAATTTTGTCCTGTATCTTAAAGTCAAAAACATCTCACATCTGCCAAAAAGCGATCAGGAACAATTAATTTCCCCAGATGCTGCTATTAACATAATTCACAGTGTTCCTTGCAACAGGAATATAATTAACCCAGTTAACCAGGGTTTCATCACTGCCACACTGAGTTGCCCAGCTGAGCCCTGTGCCTGGGCTGCAGGTCAGAGCTCCTCCCCTTTCCTTCTCCTCCAGCTGTGGGTTTGAGACTCCCAGATGTGGCCCCCATCAGGAAAGGACTCCCTTAGAAGCAAAGCAAACACACCAGCCCTTACCCCACACAGTTCCTGTGACTCAAGTCCATCTCTCCAAGGGGATGGGTCCCATCAGACCCACCCCAGGTCAGGAAAAGGCACACACTGATTGCTCAAACACACGGTAAAAATTCAGACAGTCCCAGATTTTTCCAGATTCCTGCCCTGTGTGACAGTGCAGGAAGCACCCAGCTTTGCCTTCACCCCCACCCGAAGCACAAAAACTTACTTGTTGGAGAGCAGAAGCTGGGGGTCCAGGGTGACTCTCAGCAGCAGGGTGCAACAGTCCTACTGTAGCTGACATCTGGGTCCATCAACACCTCCACACACAGAAATCCACGAACCAGGTCCAGGTTCCCCCCAGAGTCCAGCAGCTGGGAGCAAAAGGAGTCAGAGCTGGAGAAATCCCAGGATGGATCTGAGGTTCCTCCAGAAAGCAAACCTCAAGCCAGGAGTGGTGGCTCAAGGCTGAGCTGAAATGAGGCTCTGGAGTCTGTGGGAAGATGTGGGTTGCAGGTGAGGCTGGGCAGGGCCCTTAGGACCTTCAGGTGTTTCTCCTCTACTGATAACAGAGGCTGAACAACCAGCAGTGGCTTCACTTGCTGCAGCTTGTGCTTGCTGTGGCCTGAGGACAGGTGATGCTCCCAGTGCTGATGGGGAAGAGCAGGAGGGGTGGAATTCTCTTCCCCTTGTGTCCTAATTTATCCCCACCTCTGCTTCTCAGGTAGCAAGCTGGGATGAGGATGGGGGAGAGGATGAAGGTTCAGGTGTTCAGACCAAAGCTCAGGGCTCCCCAGTGCCTTGGTCCTTGCTGAGCCAAGGCAAAAATCTCATCCCATGCCTGTGCCTCAGTTGCTCTCACCCAGTCCCAGAGGCAGAGCTCCTCCTGAGAAGGGGAGCACTGAGCCTCTTGCAACTCCCCAGGCCATGTTTTAGTGGCAGATCAGGACCTCTGCCCATTTCCAGGGCTGAGGGCTGGGCACAGGTGAGATGCTTTAGCAAGTCCTAATAGGTTACACAGAATTATTTCAGTTTTCTTTCACCTGAGAGAAAAATTGATGTTTTCCAGTTGTCAAAATCAGCCAGAAGCAGCAGTTTTATCTGTGTCTGAGTGTGCCCTGAAAGAATTTCTGGGTTGAAATTTTTTGACTTGGTTTTATTTCATCAAAAAGTCATGGGCAGCATTTCTAAAAAGCTCAAAAGAGGTGGAAGGGCTTTTTTTTCCTGAAGGAAGAGCCCCTGGTTTCTCTCCAAGTCTTTTTTTTTTTTTTTTTTTTTTTTTTCTTTTTTCTTTTTTTTTTTTTTTTCTTTTTCTTTTTTTTTTTTTTTTTTTTTTTTCTGGAGAGAAAGGAAATAAAAAAGGGGATGTTAAAAAATAATGAATGCTGGGGGGGGGGTTTCTACAGGTGTGGAAAGTTTTCAAATTATTTTAAACTCTTTGGTTCTGTCTTTTGATAGCATTGGCCAATAGGGAGTTGGTTTCCCAGCCAGCAGCTTGAAGCCCCTAAAATTTGGACTAACATTGACCAAACCCCATTTTCTACCTTGAGACCTTTAAATAATTCATCCCCTGTTCCTTGCAGATTGATTTAACTCAAATCACCTGAAAACACTAAGCTTAAAAATGTAGGCAGTCTGCTGGGTCAGAAAAAGCAGGCTATTTTAATGGAAGTACAGACCTCTCTAAGCCAGTGAGTAGTTTAACAATTACCTGATATAATAACATGTAAAAAGATCCTTTGGACAAAGGTGAGATCATTCATGTTAATTAAAATGTCTGAGCAGCAACACTTCTGCCTTAATCGTGGATTTAAGCCACGTTGTAAAGTGATGCTAGAACGGTCACTGCTTTCCTGTAATGAAGGAAAAAATAGGGAAATAACAGGAGATTCTGTGGAGGGCTGGGAAAAGGCTGGCAGCTCCCAAAGGCCACTGAGCAGAGGGTCCTGGGGGTTTCCTCAGCATTAGTGGGAAAGCAAAGTGCCAGGGAGGCTGCTCCCCCAGACATCCCCCAAATCCCACCCTGAGGACCCATCAGGGTTCCGGGTGCCCCACGGCTGCAGCCCTCCTGCCTCCCACCCCTTCTCTGGGAGATGCGGCCACCAAACCGGCCCGGTCCCCAGCCCTTGGGGGTATTTCAAGTGTGACACGTTTCAAGGTGTTTTCTGTGCAGTGTGTTGCTGTTTCCCAGCCTCTCCCTGCGGATGGTGGGTGTTAAATCCCAGTCAGCTTCAGCTGGGCAGACTGCCCCGGGGAGGTATGAAATATTCATTGGGAAAAGTGAGTGAGAAAGCAAGCGATTGACTCCGTGGCCAGGCAATTAGGGCACTGGGGAGGGGGAGCTCAATTATTCATACCCAGCAGAGTGGCTTCAATAGCAGGGAGAGCAAAGCTTCCCAGCACCCTGCTGCTGGCAGCTTGAAACCCCCCTGCAGAGGGAAGAGATGGGGCTTCTTCAGCACCATCATTATTTCTGCGTCTGTCTCCCCACTGCAAGGGATGCAGTTTGGTCCCCAAGCACCAGAGTGGGGCCTGGACTGCCCAAATGGAGGGACTCCGAGGGAAGGAGCCCCTGTGTTTGTCCCGTGTGGTCCCCTCCGTCCCTCATCTGCAAGACAGAGAAAGTAACTCCGGGGGTATGGGGTGAGTGACCAGGCAAGGAAACCTGGTCCCTTCTGACAAGCAGAGGGAACACCTCCCTCCTTGCTGGGTTGCCACCAGGTGTGATGCCCAAATTACCCCCCACCTGCCCCGGGTATCCCAGCAGGATGTGGGGAGATCTCCCTGTGCCCTTCCAATTTTGGGCTCTGCCCCCTAAGCTGTGCTTACAGTGCCGTGCAAGTGGGGGGCTACAGGAGGGGTGATCTCCAGCACCCAACAGCACCATCCCCACCAATGCACAGCACGTGCCAAGGGGGCTTTTTTTTGCACCACGGTAATTCTTCTATTCCATCAGCTACAGAAAATCGATGCATCTTTTTGGTTAAAAGTCCTGGCTTGAAGCTTTCAGCCTCTTAAATCATCTGCCCGTGATGTAAGGGGAGGTGAAATCCCTCTTCGGTGCCAGCTGCCCTGACACCTTCCCAGAAGAAGCTGCACTGCAGAAAGGTGGCACGGCAGCAGGAGGTGTGAGGGGGACCGAGCCCTCACCCTCACCCTTCATCCTCCCACCCCAGCCACCCCACTGAGCATCTTCTGCCCCAGCTCACCGGGGTGGCTCTGCCAGGGGCAGCTCCTCCATGGATAAGTGGGGGGATGGGTGCTGGCAGGACCCCCAGCTCCCAGCCGAGTGCCTGCAGGAGGAGCCCTGTGCCACCCAAGCCCTGCAGCAACCTTTTCACTGGCAAACGTTGCAAACTCGGTGGGGAAATCACTCAAGCATGGCAAACGTGACCATTCCCAGCCCTGCTCCTGGGAGAGCTGCAGCAGCCGCATACTAATCTGGCCAGATGTTATTAGAGCCTTGATCAAATTAAACATCAAGAGGTTTTAAGTTCTCCCTTTGGATTTAGCTGGAATAAATTATTCTGAGAGAATCATCTAACCGATGTGTTACTTTTAAAATATTTTGGCAGCCTGCTGTGTTGGAGCATCAACAAGAGGGAGCTGCTACCCCCGTGCCTGACCAGAGACGGCTGGTGGGATGCTTCTGGGGTCCATTTGTTTCCCTAATGATTTATGGACTTGGCTAAAACATCGGGGAGACGAGAAGAACCCCAGAAGTAATTTTTTTAAATTCTGTACTGAAAGCTTTACCCCTCCTTCCCGCTTTCAGATTAATTTATTTAATTTCCACCTTTGAAATACAGACTTAACGCTGCCGAACCCGAAAGCACAGCTCTTTTGTCTCGCCTTGCAAGGGAAGAAAAGAGCCTTGCTCCCCTTCTGATGCTAATGCATGAAAAATTTGCTGGTGGAATCTCCATTTATCAAGTTTGAAGGGCACACAACAGAAGAGCTTAATGCCCTGCCACCTTTTAACTTGTACCTCTGTTTGTGTAATCAAATGATGTGATTAAGAAGATTGCTTTTCCTCTTAGGTGTTGCAAGACAGAAAATTCACAGCAAGGGGAATTGGGAAAGGACACGAGTGCAGCTTTACATCACAACTGGAGCATTTCCTAACAATTAAAGAGGGAGACGTGAAGTTTGAGGCACAAGATGATTTTCAGCAGATGTGCCACGTGTGCTGTGTCACTGAGGGGTGGTGAGAAGCTGCAGGGGATGGAGACTCCAGCTGGGTCTGCAGTGATGCCAACAGCTCAGCCACCACCTCCCTGCTGTCCCAGCCTCAGGGAGCCACTCTACCATGTTTACCAACCAATAACAGAATAATATTTATTATTTTCGCTGACCTCAATGTGATGTTTTAACCAATTATTTATAGAATTAATAGACAATTCAAATAACCCAAATGAATTATAACATTTTAAAGTCATTTTTTGCTACAAGTGAACACAAATGGTTTCAATATATAATGCATTAACTCCAGCTCAGGGGAAATTCATCCTAATTAGACGTGCACCTGGTCTGTGGGGTGTTCCTCAGGGTGCTGAGTTCTGGGAACTGCCTGAAACCCTTTTTCGACCAAAAATCCACATTTCCTTCCCCTCCCCCCCCCCTCCCGTATAAAGTCCTCATGGCTTTTGCTTTCAAGCAACACACATCCACAGTAAGCTTTTCCTTTTTTTTCCCCTTGACTGCCACACTTTGTCTCGTTTAGGAGAGGAATGGTAGTGGAAGGACACAGCCCAGCCACAAAGGCTCATCTGCTCTGAAATAATCTTTTCTTGCATGGAAAATTTGTAGCTGACAATGAGAGCATTTTAATGCCAGCTGCCCTCTGCCAGCAGCCAAATTCACCAAGAAAAGGGGGGTGAGACCAGGTATCCACAACAATCCCAATGACATTGGGCAGGAGCTGCTCCTCATCTGTCCCAGCCAAATCCCATCACCTGGCCAAGAAGGACCATGCTCCAGATTGATGGTCAGGAGAGACACTGTGTGGGCTTAATGCAGCTTCTTCCACTTAATACAATCACTGTATAATTAGATCACCTTCTCTGGCACCTATTTATTTTTACCAAAGGCACATGCTTTACACCTTTTGTTTTTTATCCTTCCAGGCAGCAGATATTGGAGGAAGCAACCAGTGGTGACAGAAAGCTTCTGTTTCGATTAATGAGAGAACAAAGTTCTAGGGGAAGGAGAAGCAGAAAAGCAGGGATGGAGGAGGACTCATGATAATTCAGGATGATTAGGGCTAATTGTCCTGTTTTACTGCCTGTTGTAGTTTGTGAGGCAGAACTGTTGGTCTGTGAAAGTCTGGAGATCTCCCCCTGCTACTTGCAATGAGGGTGGGGTGGTTACCTGGTACAGGCTGGCCAGTCACCCACACTGGTGTCATCCCACCACTGCTCAAGGTGCCCTGCCAGCATGCATGAGGCAGGGCAAAAAAAGGGATGGGGACACTGTCCCAACAGATCCGGCCACAGCAGTGGTATGGGAGAGATGGAGAAGGAAACTTGGTTTGCTATAGAAGTGCCCCATGGAGACAGCTGCTAACAGTGATCCCTGGTGCACTGCCACAGCACCACATGGGCAGATGCACAGCAAACCCACCTGAGTTTTTACCAGTGTGTGTCACTCCAGAAGGAATACCAGAAAGTGCCTGTGTGGCTGCAGCATCCTTCCTCCTCCTCCCTCTGCTCCAACGTGGCTGGTTCTGTCCCTGAAGCATCATGGTTTGTGTCCCTCATTGAACGCAGCACTGGCTGTCCCCTTGTGCCATGTAGCACCTCATCCTGGCATGGACGTGTTCCTTCTGAATTCCAATGACACCTCGTGGCAAGCAAGTCCAGTTAAATATTTCCTTTAGCTGTGGCAATGCTAAAGTGTCACCGTCTGGCTTTCCCTTGGTCCTGTCTGGCAGCCCCTGGTGGCTGTGGCCACATTTGCTGTCCCACCCTCTCTGTTGGCCTTGTCTCTACCACCCTGCTTCATTTATTATCTCACTGAAGGCTGAGGCAGTGAAATCTCATCTTGACAGACCTTGACAGGGCCAGGGTTGCATCCAGACAGCTTCTGCTTTCATTAAGAAATGAGGCACATCTACTCCTCCAGCTAACACAGGTCACCATCATCCAGGGGGTACACGAACCAGGAACACCAGCAACCCAGCAGCCCAGCACTGGATTGCTGCCTCCAGTGCCTGTGGATGTGCCTGATATCCCCATACTCATATTAGCCTGTTTTCCAAGGCATCTGATTTGCTTTTGGAAAGTCCCAGTCCTCAGGAAAGCAAAATGAGGAGAGATTTGGCTCCTTCACCCCCAAAATACATAAAATGCTCACCAAGCATGGTGAGCTTGCCTTGCCCTTGCACTGCTTAAATATTGCACAGGACTCATGGGCACAGGGAGAAAGGCATTTGTTATTACTGGGTTTGCCTGTTTCTTATTAAGGTTTGACATCACCATGGCCTCTCTGGCCAGGTGATAGCCTGCTGGCTTGGGTTAAGGTCCCAAGGACACTCTGGGCTGTCTGGAAGCCCCGGGGGAGATGGAGGGATAGGTCAGGCATGGAGGCAGATGATGGTGATGTGAACAACATGGGAACACACAGAGGTCCTGATCCAGGCATTTGTGTGCATTTGGATACCTGCAGAGAGATGTCTGCACTACTGAAGGTGGTGGTGGTAAGGAAGGAGTCCTTTCCAACATAAAGATATTGTTATTTATCTATGGAAACTAGAGTTTTAGCTTTACTTCATGTCCCATAGGAGCAGACCCACCAAAGTCATCTTGATGGAGAACAGAAGTTTGGAAATAAGAGGAAGCTTTTATCCGGAGCACTACCTTTGTCATAAAACTTCAGAAAACTGATTTCTTTTTCAATTGGTCCCCTGGGGCCTAAAAAATAAATATCTGAGGATTCATGTAGTAGTAAAAGTCAATAAAAATCTTTGAAGCAAATGGGCTATTGAGGAATTATGCGTGGAAATGAATGGATGGATTCTTCTGTAAATCTCTTCACGGAGGTGCCCTGACATAATGAAGACACAGTAGGTGCATTAGTAAAAATCCTTTTTTTAATAACTCCTATACCTTATGGCTTTCTTAAAGTGATGGTTTACTAGATGGAAAATCCACTTAAAGATTTTTATCTAGAAAGAAGGATGCAGGCATTCAGTGAGAAGGAGCCTGCCTCATTCTCCATCCCCTCCCTGGGATGGGGGATGTTGTACCTGTCCCAGTAACACTCCAGAGTGGTAAAGCCTTCCATTCCCCTGGAAAGAGGTGGTCAGAAGATGATTCAGGGTCCAAAGCCAACATCGTGGTTGCAAAATGCAGGGAGAAAAACACAACATAGGGAAACATGGAGATTCCTGGATGGGGCAACACCAGACACATCCCTCACAGAGCACCCAATGGCCAGGGAATGCACTGGACCATCCCCTGGCTGTCCCTCTGTAGAGGTGACATTGGGTCCCCAGGAAACCTCCTCCCTGGGAGTGATGGCTGCTCCCTCCCCATCACTCCCTGTCCAAACCAGACACCTAAATAAGGTTCCAGTTCACGGTGCTTGTTCCACAGCTTGTCATGGTGTTTCCCTGCCCTCACAGGGACTGTTCCATGCACCTCCCAAAGAACATGAACCGAGTTAGTTTCACTCAAGTGCTGAGCTTTGCTGTGGAAACATCACTCCCTGCTTTAATTATTATTGATTTTCATCTTTCCAAGGAAATGTTGGGCCTCTCTAAACCCCCCACTGCTGACTCCAGAGAACCGGGAAGGATTTTGGCTGAGCAAGCATTTCTCTTGCAAATCTAAATATTTATGGTACATCTGTGTAAACAGCCAAAACTCAAAGGGGGTTTATTTTTAGCGTTCTTGAATTGCAGCGAGGGATTCAGACGGACACATTGTGCAAACTCTGACATCTTCCTTTTCTGTTTCTCACAGGTTGCTGCTGATGGGCTTAGACCAAACCCCCCCAAGCCTTTTGTTTAAAGGTGTTTCACTCCCATCATTTATATGGGAATCCAGATGGGTAGGAATTAGGGGGTCATTACTTTATGTTACATCGTTTATCCAGACACCAAATGAACATCTGTTTGAATGCAGAGGTTTAAAATCATACACCATTAAAAGAAAGAAAGAAAAAAAAAAGCAGCCTGTTGTTAAAAAGTGATGTTGAAGAGAGAGAAAAGTTATTTCTTAGAGTGTACCCAAGGAATATGTTACCAATCTTAGCATGACCCTATGCAGATGCTGATCACTGATAAATGATTACACAGATTTACTCAGCATTGAGCAAAAAGGGAATTTTATGAGAGGTGGCCCATAGGTTAGGTTATGTATAACTTGATGTTCATAAGCTGGGTGGCAGCATGTATGTACCTCACAGGGTGTTGAAGGGATTGCAGACCCCTGCCCTGATTTTGGCTGGGGTTTTCCTGCAAGGTAAATAAGGGGTTTAAATGCCATCTCTATGGAGTTACTCCCAGCTTTGGCCAGCTGCCAGCAGACAGAGCTGCTGCTGGCTGGAAGGCTGAGGAGATGGGAACTTCAGGGCATGAGCAGCCTGAGTTAAACACAGTTTAAAATAGAGAATGGAAAGAAAAGAAGTTTTTTCTCAGGTTGCAGTGAGAAAAGCTGCAGCTTTCCCTTGCACATAAGGCTTTGGTGACCCTTGCAGTGGCCAGGATACCTCATAGCCCTGGGCTTGGCCTTGGTGGGACTTTAACTCTATTTGGGGCTTCATCTGAGGGGTGAAAATGGCTCAGTCCACCCTGCTCCTTAAAGGGGATCAAGTGGGGCATCTCCAAACCACCCTTGTCCCTGTCACAGGGCTTATGGGGAGTGACCAGGGGAGCAGCAAGGAAGGACCCCCAGGACCACATCCCCCCCACAAACACACACACACACTGCCATGCCTCCCCGGGCATGTGCCTGGCAATATCTGACTTCAACAGCCCATGAGAAGGGGGATGCAAGAGCCGTGTGTTTTCCCTAAATAAACACTTCTCTTCTGAGAGCTGGTGCTGGCACCTTCCCCGGGGCAACAACCTGATTCCCCTGATCAAGAGCCCCGCTGATGGGTGGTGTGTCCTGGGGGCAGATGGTGAGGGAGCCCCAGGCTCACAAGGGTGGTGATGGGGGAGCTGTGGGGAAGTGTGGGCACTGCTGTCCTGCTCGTGGGGGTCACCCCCAAACCTGTAGGAGCCATCTCGGATCATCCCTGCCCGGACGGATGGGGCAGGGCACCTCTGCAGGTCCTGGCACAGGAAAGAGCCCCCTCCCTCGGGAACACCGGGAGCTTCAGCCGGTGAGAAACCCATTACAGTGAAACACGGAGACAACCTTCTCTAGAAGTTGCAGAAAACCTCCCAGAAAGGCAGCTATTTTGGAAGCGCAGCATCCACCCAACTGGGAAAACATGAAGAACAAACCTCTGGCTGGGCAGAGGGCTCAGAAGTCAGTCCCTAAAAGCAGTTTCTGCTCAGCCTTCAATGTTTTGGAGCTTCAGTCACCTTGAACAGGAGCAGATCACTGGGATACTCCTGCACCGGCTCAGCCCACACACATGCTCAAGCCTTCTGACAAAAGTTGATTAAAACAAGAAATGTACTCCCAGCACCAGGCAGGAACAGAGCTCAGATTTCAAGCCAAGGAGACCTTGTACCACTGGGGGGGTTCATCTGACATGGTTAATATTAGGCAAACAGTTTCTAATAGAGTAATGTTCCCAAAATTTGGGATTCACATTTGCAGGTGCAAAAGAAAAGCTGGCAACCGGGGGCTCAGCTTTCTCGTGGCTCTCACAAGGGAGGTTATCACAGTTTGCAAATTGCTGCCAGGGGATGGGGGACTCACTTTATGCTCTGCCACTTAATTAATTTTGAGCACTTTACAGTAAAACACAGTTTGGCCTGACTTGTACAAATGAGCTGACAGCAGGGAAAATGCCCAGCTCGCCCGGCTGTGCTCTGCACCCCAAACGTGCTGCAGCCAGACTTGGGATTTTTTCCACCTGAATATTAAACAGGGAATGGCAGGTAATTCAAGCCTCCTAAAATTAAGGGTCTAAATCCATTTTCATTTACAAAGTCTGTGATTAAATAATAAACCGAGGTACTACAGCTTGCGATCTAAACATGAATTCATTTTCTAAAGGCCATATATCTAAAATTACATTACAGCCCCTTATTTTTTTAGCTTGCTGCAGTCCCTCCTTGCAAGAAGGAAAAAATTGCGTGGAGAGAAGGGAAGCAAATCCCTGAGTCCCAGAGCCACTGTGGCTCTCTTCTGCTTTACTCTGGGCAGGCCTGGCCAGGCTTTTCCTCCCAAAGCTGTGAGGCACCTGTGACAGCACAAGCATCTTAGAATCAGAATCTGATGAGTTGGAAGGCACCCATCAGGATCAGGTTCAACTCCTCTCCCTGTGTAGGGCACCCCAAGAATCACACCATGTGCCTGAGAGCATTATACAAATACTTCTTGAACCCAGGCAGGCTCAGTGCCAGAACTGCTTCCCCGGGGAGCCTCTCCCACTGCTAAACCGCCCTCTGGGTGAAAACCTTTTCCCTTATATCTAACCTAAATTTCCCCCACTACATCTTCTTACCATTCCCTCAGGTCCTATTGTTGGTCACCAGAGAGAAGAGGTCAGCACCTCCTTCCCTAGTGAGGAAGCAGTGAGGTGTGATGAGGTCTCCCCTCAGTCTCCTCTTCTCCAGGCTGAACAGACCAAGTGTCTGTAGCCACTCCTCATACAGCTTTCCCTCTAAACCTTTCACCACCCTTGTAGCCTTCATCTGGATACTCTCTGTGTCCTTTTTGTACTGCAGTGCCCAAAACTGCACACAGTACTCAAGATGGGGCCACACCAGTGCAGAGTAAAGTGGGACAATCACCTCCCTCGACCAGCTAGCAACGCCATGCTTGATGCCCTCCAGGACTTGCTTGGCCATCCTGGAAGAGGAGATTTTCCTTCCCCATGGACAGATGTGCTGGTACCACACCTCATTCCATCCCTGACCTGCTCCTGCCAAGCCCCTGTGCCAGAGCCTTTCTCCACTGCATGACCTGCCTCAAGATGACCACCCAGCTCTGCCCCCCTACATGGGCCTTGTCCCTTCTCTGCACCCTGTGCTGGCCTTGGCTCCTCTCTGTGGGGCCATGCAGGGGCTCGAGGCACCTCAGCCACCCTCAGCAGGCTCTGCCCTCCTGGCCTTTGAGCATGGTGACAGTGGCACAACCACTAATCCTGGGCAAAGAAAGCAAGGGACAGAGTTGGGGAATAAAAGCAGTAAATACTCCACAGCTGCTGGGCTTTACATTTCCCATGGTAACAAAAACCAAATGGCAGCCTCTGTGCAACATGGCCATGTCTGGGGAAGAGAGGCATTGGGAGAGGTTTGTTCTGCTCTGGGATTTTTTTAATGGAGCATTTATTTTATTTCCTCCTGGCATGCCCTTTGTCTGCTCAGCCCAAACCACAGCCCGGTGCCAGCACCACCAAGGGTCCCAGGAGACACATAGCAAGGGCTTGCAGCAGGGCCAGCTTGCAAATAGCTCCAGGAACCCTCCATGTTTGGATTTTCTCTCACCCATCACCTCAACATCTGTTACTGCTGTAGAAATATCTAAAAGCCTCTTATGTAAATGCATAATCTTCTGCAGCAAAGATACCCCCAACACACTGGGGGAAGACACCAGTTCATCCTGCTGGGACTGATGGGGACTGCCCCATCCCCTCCTCTCCATCCCTAAGGGGAAGACAAAGTGCCCAAGATCCTTATCTTCCCATGTCAAGGTCACATGAACTCATTTGCCACTCCTTCCCCTTTTCTTTTCTTTTTTTGCCTTGCTGGGCTCCTGGAGCAGCACTGGCAGCTTTGCCTCCCAGAGCCTCTCCTTTGGTTCTCCACTTGTTTTAAGCTCTGTGAGCCAGAGAGCAGAGTGCCCTTCAAACAAAACACATCAGTGATTGCCATGGAGTCTTCATCCAGCACAAGGGCATGACAGGCAATGCAAATAGCACAAATAAAGTGTTTGATTTTTAATGATCCCACATGGGATGGGGAAGATGTGCTCTTGAGCAGGAGTCGCTTTCTCAAGCCAGTGCAATGCAGCACCCCTGTCTTTCATCACTAATTGAGCCCTAATGATTTTTCTTTACCATCAGGAATGAAAACAAAGCATTGAAGGGATGTTTCACTGTGGCGCTGTGGGTCCTTCTGTTCATTTATTATTCTCCATTTTTAAAGCTGTGCTTTGACCTTTCCTTCTGAACCTGCTTCTCTCTGATGTTGCTGCTGCTTTTGTAGCTCTGTCCCTTTGCCTCCTGCAGCCTGAAAACAGCAGCTGCAGCTCCTGCAGCCTCTGCCAGGAGTGAAGGCACCTGGACCATCTCCATCAGCTACTCCATCCTCCAAAAACTTGTGGATTTTGGCATTTCAAACTGACCCAGGATTCCCAGGGTTGCCCATCCAGGCTACTGAGCACACACTGTCCCCAGGGCATGGGGAGGGAGGTGATCTCACCTTCAGCTTTCCTGGGGACAACGGAAATGCCAAAAAGGACCAGGGCAGAGCAGCTCTTGAAGCAAAGATGCTTCATTCCCAACAGCTGAGGGGCATTGTTTTGGGATGAGCTGGCTCACCCTGGCTCTCTGGAAGCAAAGCCCATCACTCCCCGCCCCGGCACACTCTTGCTCTGGCAGCAGACCCATATTTGACAGGGAGAAGAAAGGGGAGAACTGTTCTTGCCAGGTAAATGGCCAAGCTGTGCCTCATGTGCCCATTTGTGTGCTGAGCCCCACATCCAAGCAGTGTCACTGACACAAGGGGAGGATGGCAGGGCAGGAGGGGGACAGAAGGTAATTGTGCAGCCAAATCATTCTGCAAACATCCATGGCTCAAACCGTGGCACAGCCCTTCCTGGCCCTTTGCTGTAATTAAAGCTGGGCTCCAAAGTGCCCTCGACACATTGCTGCTTTTCTGTGAACCCTCTTCCAGAGCCTGGGCTGTCAGAGCTGAGGTTAATTGGAATTGACAGGAAAATTTACCTCTGGAAAGAGAAACATGGAGACTGGGTTCATGTAAGCTGGTGGGAATGGAGCAGGCTCCAGCTGGGGCCCTGATGTCCCCTGTGTGCCATCCATGGGTGCTGGCACACAACAGAGCTGCAGCTCCACATCCAGTCTGGCCCTGGCTGCCTTTGCCCTGGCAGTGAGACACAGCCCAGGCATGGCTGGGGGAGCCCCATGGACACCAGTGCTGATGAGCACAGGTGGGACCCATGTGCCCAGGGGAAAGGCTGAGGATAGATTTGGTCCTTTCAGCTGCCACCCATCCAGAACCAGTGCTGACATCACTTGCAGTGCCAGGGTGCTGGTGGGATCTCGAGGGGTTTAAAGCAGCAGCAAAGCACAGCCAGAAGGTGCTGAAAGATGAAGTCTGGGTGTAGTGAGGAGCATGGCATTGTCACTCACCCCCTTGTGAGGACCATGGTTGCCCCTCCCTGCCCTCACCCCTGAGCAAGGCACTGCCACAGCATGGAGCTGCAGATTCCTGTCATTTTGTTGAAGTATTCCTCATCTCCTTCAAAGCCATTAATCAGATTATTTCAATTAACAGACCTGAGCCATTGAACAGACCTGTTCTGCATTAATATGTTATTAATTGGGTCAGGTTGGATGGCAGCAATATTGAGTGCCAGGCAGCTCCGAGCTTTCATCTTCTGGTCAGTCTCATTTCATTTATCTGATCACCTCCCCAGTGCCACAAAAGACCTGTTCACTTTTTCCCTCTCCACCCACCTTCCAAGTAATCTGATACATTTTCTGCATTGTCTGGTGTCAAGTATACACTGAAGAGAGTCATATCTAATTTACAGTAGTCTATTTTCCCAAGAAAAATCAATGATTGTTTACATTACTATTCTACAATCCCTATTTTAAAGTAATTCATGGCAGGGCCAGTGCTATTAATTTTATTAAGCCATTATTAGTGGGCAGATATTATTCTGCTCCATTGATCCCAAGTTGATGCAATTACCACTTACAAAGCTAGCACTGTATGTCTGAAAATTTCAATGCTGTTTGCAGCCTGAAGCTGTACATTAAAACCATGCCAAGCCAGATGCTGGTGGTGGACACTGGGGAAAGCTGATTCAAAACAAACAAGAAACTGCCCAAATTTTACAACGTAAATCCTTTTAAAACTGAGGTGCTGTTATCAGCCATTCCCAGTGCCCTATGCCAAAGAGAGACATACTTGAACACTCACTTCAAGCCTCCTGGGTCCTGTAGTTCATAGAAAGTTCATCATCATGGATTGCCAGTTACCTGAAACATCCTCTGAAGTGAATGGGAAATTTTACAGATGAGACTAAGTTTAGTTCTATCTGCACAGAAAAGGAGCCAAAAGCCAAAACAGGCCCATGTCCAGTTGAATGCATTCTGTTTGCAGAGGATGAATTTCACCCAAAGGCCTCAAATCTCCTTTTCCTCTTCTCTATGAGAAAAAAAAAAACAAAACAACAAAAACCAAACCCAAAAAAGCAGAGCAGTGTAGAAAAACTGAGCGAGTCAAAATGGTGCAAATCACCTGGGTTTTAAACATGTCTAGGAAACTGAACAGCTGAGAGTGACCATCTGATCATTCGAGGTATGAGGGTTTCCCGTGGGGCAGGAGGGTATAGGAACCCCCATCAGTGATGTCTGCCCTGTTGAGAGACTCTGAGTGCCCAGTGTGGCTCACAAGGCATAAAAATCTTTTAGCCAGAAGAAATTAAAAACTGAAATTAAAATAAATCACAGGCTCTTGCTTAAACCGCTTGGAAAAACATTAGCTGAACCATATCCTTTTGATCATGCCCAGAAATGAGCTTTGTGTGTGTTTGAAAGTCAATAAAAACCTGTCACTCAAGGAACAGGATAAACCAGAGAAAAGGCAGACAGTTCCTGTCCCAGGATCTTGCCCTCTAAATAAAAGGTGATGGATGCATGGATGGATGGGAGCAGGGAGAGATGGAGATAGTGAATAAGAGTGAACCAAGGAAAAGATAAGAGCCATCCCAGCAGGCTGCAGCACTGCCAACCTCCCTATTCTCAAGGTGATGATAGACAAAGGGCTTAAAGGAAAACCATGATGTCTACTGAGAGTCTCAGCAATGCAGGCAGGAGAAAATTGAGACCCTATGGGGTCTGGCTAAATGGGACCAGTAGCTTTTGGAGTATACATGAACCCTCCTAAGTAGAAATTAAGCAAATAAGATTTCTAAAATCTGTATGAGAATATTTGCAGTAGCTCATAGCTGATGTAGCTAATGTAAATCACCTGGATTTGGAGAGTGAAGCCAAGTTACACCAGCTGAGTCTCTGGTCTCAGAAGTACCCCAAAAAACCATGAAAAGTTATCATAAAACCAGTTTCTTGGTACCTGGCTAAAGCTATGGAGAAGGTAATTTATTTATAGGACCTACTGCACCCAGCTGTGTTAGAAACCAGCAGCCTTGTCTCACATGCAAAATATGCAAAACAAATAAATGAAGAAACGAATTGCAGGTTTCTCTCCATAATGGAGAGATGTTCTGGCAGCTGGGAAGCTGCATGGTGCTGTGGAAGGGTCCATGCCAAGGACTTGGGAGCCACCCCACAGCCGGGATGCAGGAGCAGAATCCATGCAGTTCTGCTGGGTGCTCCTTGCTGCCCAGCTCCTCACTTCACATCCCTGAGACCACCTGGTCCCCCCAGCTGGGGCACAGCAGGTACACACCTCCCCTCATGGCGTGCCTGGGGGACAGTGGAGAAGGCATGGGGACTTCCCAGCCCCAGCTGTTCTTACCCTGGGCATGAATATAGAGTTCTCAAGGTCATGCTGAAATAGTTCAGACTCCTGAACATTTTTGCTATTGAAAGGGGTTTGGTTTACATTTTCTCTCCCTTGTACTTTTTAATCCATTAGAAGTATGTCAAGATGATTTTTTAATCCTTTTGGAGAGTGGGTTAAAGCTTCCTCTCCCTGCAGGAACCAAGCTGTCAGTGGCAGGAACAATGTGACCTGTTTGCTGTAGAAGTTTTGGGAGCATGGACAAACCCTGCAAACATCTCTCTCCAGGCAGACCAGGGGCACATTAGCACTGTGCCTGTACCCAATGCTTGACACCCTTCCCTTGGGGGTACATAATAAGCATGAACCTTCCCTTGCCTCTCCATCTGGACAGCTCAGAGTCCCTTGTTGGAAACCATGATAGAGTTTGGCTCATCAGAGTAGGGGGAATCTGTTTTATTTTATCTGCCTGCACAAGCCTGCATGCAGGGACTGATCAGATTAGCACAGCTGATGAAAAAACATCTTCCTCTTTATCCCCTCTGACAGCAGCAACCCTTTATCAACAGACTAAAGACAAAGTTTTCTCAGCCGTAAGTTTTCTGACTCGAGGGCTCATTTTTTTAATCCAGTAGAAGTTTTCTCTTTTTTTCTTCAAGAAAAATCATAACATTGTGATGGAAGATTTTTCAGCCATCCATACTCATTAGACATGGTGGCAGACAGACAGGCCTGACACATCAACATCTGCTCCTTCTCACTGGATTAAATTTAATATCTGGTGTGTAAGAGCTAACCCTCTCTCGGAGCTCTACTGGGGTCGGCTCAATGAGACATACCTGGCTCAGAGAGAGGAAATTAGCTGCTTTTCTGAGAGTTTCCAAATGCCTTTCCAGAGTGACTCTCTCATCATTTTATCCCCTTTTACAAAGCTAAATTCATAATGCCCTCCAGTGAGGCTTTGGGGAGGACAGTGTTATAAACTGCAGCTCAGTGAATCTGCCACTCACTGCTGTTAATATCCTGCATTTATCCCCACGGCCGCAGAGGCTGTGGCAGTGAGAGCAGGAGAGGAGGAGGAAAATAATTCCTTCCCGCTCAGTTTGTCACCAAATCCCTTCATCAGCCCTCTCATGGCTTTCTGGGCTGCATTAGTGACTCACTGCCATGCAGAGGATGGATTCATTGCTGCTGGTGTTAATGGGGCAGGAGGATGGGGACAGGGTTGGGTACCCCCAGCACTGGGCTGGGGACCCCAGCACACCCCAGGCTGTCCCACTTGCAGGCACCAAGTCCCAGCTGCCCAAATGGCTGCTGACTGAATGCTGTCAGAATCCCCTTATCAGGGCATGGGCTTATGTCAGCATAGAAGTCTTATACCAAATGGATCCCCAGTGAAGAGAAAAGGGGAAGAGATGCCCTTTTTTAAAAAAAAAAACCAAAACCCAAAAAACAACAAAACACCTTCAAAAGTTACTGATGTGGGAGCACCCAATGTTGAAATCTCTCCCTCCCAGAGAGGGTTTGAACCCCACATTGCCATTCAGTGATGTGGATCAGCCAGAATTTGAGTTAAACACAGAGATATTGAATCTTGAAGTGAACATGGAAGTGACATTGAAGTGAAATGAGGACAATTTTCTGGTTGGTGCTGAGAATCCCAGGAGCAACAGCGTCTCCCTGAGACCTGAAGTCTGGTAGAATATCAGAAACTCTTACCTGGGGCATGTATTAAATTGAAGATAAATATTTCTACCAGTTCCTGATGAGCCATTTTTCTGTTTGTCTTCAAGTCCTGCGAGACTGAATACAAAACCAGCAGTAGAGAACATTTTCTTCTGTGGAGGTGGTGGATGTGGGGGCCACTGGTAGGTATCCCAGTTCCACAGGCCACATGGAAGGTATCCCAGTTTACTGTCCTGGCATTGCCATTGCTGGGTTCTCATGCACTGAAACCAATATGCCATGTGATAACTTTGATGCACTTCACACTGAAATTGATGCATCACCTTTGGAATCAAATATATCACCTCTTCTGTCACACTCCATATACTGAATCAGAGTCACCACCTACTGAATTAAAAACTTCACATGCAGTTCACATCACATCATAAATCAGACCAAAATGGAATTAAATGCATTGTATGCTAAGAACTCATTCATCAGCCCATAAATTAAACATGGGACAAGCCTCTCAGGCTGGATATAGCCTGCAGAGTCCCCTGGGGAAAACATGACGCCACTGAACTCACTGGGGGCTTGGCCATTAATTTCAATTAATTTTTTCAGTGTCAGGATCTACTGTGTACCAGGCCCAGCTCTGCCCTGGACCTACCCAAAACTTGGGTACTCGGCAAGTTCTGCTGCTACAGACTGTCCTGACCATTCACGCTCCCCACTGGGAGGTTTAGGCAGGAGCCTGGAGGAAAGAAGCAAATTGGACCCTGGCCCTGCTTCTGCAAAGGGCAGAGAGAACTTTGCAACCCTTGCTGGCAGCTGGTACACAACACCACAAACCCAGGGAACCTCTTGTCTTCAAAGGACCCCGCACCATAAAGGGCCAGGCTAAAGTCCCAACATCCTTGTTGCCTGAGGGGAGCATCCTTCTCCTAAGCCCTGAGCAGGGCTGCAGAGGACTGGGCTCAGCTGGGGGGGCTGCTGGACACCTCACAGACTTTTTGGTATTTTTGGACTTCAAGGCAACAGTAGCTTAAAAACAAAAAAAACCAAAAAAACCAAACCTGGCTCAGGGATTCAGGTGGTGCCAGAACAGCTGAGACAGTTCAGCCCTCAACAGCAGGTGGTGTTAGTCCTGTGGGACAGGCAGAAAGGAAGAGCACAGAGCAATGGGTACCATCTGCTTGAGGCCAAAGCTAGAGACTTGGGAAAAGGTACAGCTTCAGAAATTTTTGTCTAAAACCAACATAATTTTTTTTTCTTTTTATTATCTGCATTAATCTTGGCTTTTCTGACAGCACCTCCTTGTGTGCTCTTACAGCACAGTAGCCCCCTGCCCTGTCCCTGCTCCCTAGGGGAAAGTGGGACCAAATTCCAGCTCATCTGAAGCACAATACAGTCAGACACATCCTTGGATCTAATCCACAGTCTTTCCTTTTATTTTCCTATTCATCTGGTCCTCTCAAAATCTGCTCAGGAGCAATTAGAGCCTGTCATCTAGAAGCTGATGTAACTTCTATTTAATTAGCCCAGCAGCCAATAAAGATCTCATTCATCAATATCTCACGGAAGGTGTGGTTGCAGGGGGAGGGGGAAGATTTGTCATTTCCCCCCTATATCCAGATGGCTGCAGAGCATCCATCAGTGATCCCATCACATGCACGGACTCGTGCACATCCGAGGAGACCGACCAGCTGGGAGACATCTGTCCAAAAAGCACTTACAGGAAAATACAGTGCAAGACTGTCCCAGATGTTCTGTTAGCAAGTCCCAAGTCTCCAGCCCATGGCCAACGTGGGCAGTAAGTGCCCCTGGTGAGATGAGCAACTCTGGAGGGCTTTTTCTCTTCTGATCCATTTTACTGCCATTCCCAGCAACAGGAAAGAGAAGAGATGTGTAAGGAGGATCAAGTACCAGCAGGATGAATGGAGGAAGCCATGAAGAAATATGAGGCTTGCCCCATATCTGCTGTCTTTGCCCTTGAAGCCAGATAAAAGCCCCTCTCACTGCTCTGTTACATGGACAATAAACACCATAAAGACAGCAAAGCGGGAGAGGGGAAATTGGCACCCAGACTGATGGATCCCAGCAAAGCTTTGGGGTGCTCAACATGGCAAAGAAAGTCTTTCAGGCCATCTAAGCAGGATACATTTGGGCTGGGCTTTTCCCAGACTCAGGGTGGACAGGAGGATGGAAATAACTGCATAGCCACGCTGGCTCATGTCAGGAAAAGGAGGTTTCACCAGCTCAGACCTTCAGGAGTGGTTCCCTGCAGGAATCACTTGCCAACACTGTTTGCAGCCTAACCCTCACAATCCACTGAACTAAAAAAAAAATAAAATCAGGTATCACAGGATAGTTCATAGATTACAAACATGAGTGATAGTATCTTCATAACTAATGATTGTCAGAAAGCAGCTTTATAGTTTGGTTCCTTGTGGCTGGTTTGATTTGTAATACACAGCAGCTGGTGTAAGCAAAGCAGGTAATTGGAGTCAGTTTACCCTTGGTGTGCCCAGCTGGTAGTGTTGCCTCACAGATTTGCATGCAAGGCTGTTTTTCTCTGGTTTAGCCCCTAAAACAGCAGAAAAGGGCTGCAAATGTAACCACATCAGCAGCCATATTCCCGAACTGGAAGATGCTTGGAGACAGAATGGTGGGCAGTTTCTTCCTGCTGTTTAGCACTTGTCTGCGAGTTGCTGCGGTCAACAAATTTCTCCTGGCATTTCCAGAGAAAACACCCATGCTCAGCTCAGGGCATCAAACAGTGCCCTGAGCCACTGGGCTCCTCAGTAGTTATTAACAGGAACATCATAGCTGGCATGTTCCTGGGACTGATGCTGCATCTATCAACTGGGAAAGTGGTAAGCAAGCCTTAATAAGTCGTGAGGTAAAGACTTAAATACCAGGCTAAAATGTCTTCATAATGGGGTTTATTCCAGGATTTAAAGCACATGTGTAGACATGCTGAAGCACACAGCTGTGCCCTTCTCCACCCTGTCCACCCCTAGTTCCAAGGCAAGTAATGAGTGCTTACACTGCAGCTGGGGATGGGTACATACAAACTGCATCCAGCACAAGTCTGTGATTGTACTGTGTATCAGAAAAAAATAATGAATAAACACTCTATTAACACATTCTTTCAATCCAAGCTGTGGTATGTGCCTGCTTTTATTCTGTTCCACAAAGTTTTGTTTGATTTGGCTAATTTTTCTTAAGACTAATGTGATACACAACAGTTGGAATTGCCAACTTTAGTAATTTGTGCTGGTGTGACATTTGGTATCTCAGAACTCCTGGGGGCTCCTCTTTTAAGGACTCAGATTTTCTTGCATTAAAACAAACATTTGGGGCCAGGTCAGTTGTGGAGTAACCTATGTGCAGCATCCAGCTTCCTCAACCCAAAAGGCACAAAAACCAAACCAACAAACAAAACCCACTCCCTCAATTTAAATAAAAAAAAAAAAAAAAAATCCCCTCAAAAAAAATCCCTCTTTTAAACTTCTGTGATTTTCAAACACTATTCCCTTGGGGCACCCAGCTCACAGATTTTCTGCTAACAAAAGGTGATTTTACTTGAGAACAAATTCACTTCTCATCTCCAAAGCCTGGCTCACACATCACTGAATTCCTGTATTGTGTATGCAAAGCCCATGGTCAGAAACCACAGGGCAGAAATGGCCCAGTGCCTAGCACGTGCTCCAAAGGGGATATACTTCATGCTTGGTTTGTTTCTCTATTCTGGTGCTGTGTTTTCCCCCAGAAGATGCCCTTGCCTCTGTGACAGCTTACCCACTGATTAACTAACCCTTGCTTAAACTCTGGGAGGTGCATCAGTTTTTTCCATGGCCTGTAGCACCCTTCTTCCTTCCCCTGCAGTCATCTACACAAGAAACAACCTCCCTAGGCAGAAGTTGCTGCTTCAGCCTTTTTCAGACCCTTTACCCAGTGCTCAGATCTGGAGCAAACAGAAAGGAAGCTGCTGTAGAGCATGGATGTGTTTTACCACTCCCAGGACTGGACTGAATGTTTCCCTGTGCCACCTGCAGTGCTTTACAGAGGACCAGATCCAGCTTGTCTTTCTGGGCTTCTCTTTTTTACAGGCAGTGTCTCAAGGCGGTCTCCTTGCTCCCATGCTCAGAGAGGACCCATCTCTTAAAGCATTTAGAACCTTAACAGACCCAGCTAGCTCAGGGCTGGGAGAGAAAAACAGCTTCTTTTGCCAGCCCCTCATGTTAAGCTTCTATATTTTAAATTACTACATAAACTAAAAGAATTAATGATAAGTCTAAGCACTTTACAAAGCAAATCCAATTTCTACTTAGGAGAATGGGAGGGAAGAAACCTAAAAAATTTGCTTCAAGGATGAGATTTAATTCAAAGTGCCAGTGCTGGTTCCACTGCACTTGTAGGTTTAGAGAATGAACCTGCTAGAGAACAATCGTCTTAAGCAGGATCATAATTAATCCTGAATTCAGCTGTCAAACTGACTGAAACTACAAACTAAGAGAAGAACAAGGAAAACCCTGTAATTTGTTTGTTAAATATTTGCAAAGTGTCATATCAGTAATGGATAACAAGAAAATTTTGGCCTGCCAGAGCTGATGTATAACACAAAGCTTTGCTGTATTGCACCTAAACTATTATCAATAGCACATTTATTATTATAATGGATTGAAAACGAGCTTCCTGGATGAAAAACAAGATCAATTTGAGCTCAAGCTATTTGGATGTATTGCAAATGTTGTAATTAAAATGCAACATGAATGCAATGGAAAAAAGAGAGAGAAATATACCATACACCTCTGACTCCAACTTGAGAAAAAAAAAAAAAAAAAACAGGCAAAATTGACTTTGTGGCCAGTCAGACATTTCATATCTTCAAGGCTTAATGCAAGCTAACAAAGATTTTCCTACTGGGTCAGGATCCAGCCCCAGGCTTGAGGATTTGATGCAGAGTCAGCCTAGATTGCACTGAACTCCCAGGGCAGGTCAGGATTTTGTGAGAGTCCAGCAAACAAACCCAGCTGAGCTCTATCTTGCTGCAAAGACAACTGCATTGATGGGTGGGAGGGTGTGAGGGGGGGACCCAAGCAATTGTAGAAAGTGATAAGGAAGACACCTGTGTGAAAGGTTTCACTCCTGGGGCAAGTGTCCTGGGGACAGAAATGCTGGGAGTGCCACTCCCCCCTGCAGTGTTATCACACAGAACAAAACCTGTGTGAGTAAAACTTCACTGTGACAGCCTCCCCCTTCTCCCCCCCCCCAGCAATGAGGGCTCACAGACACTTCCCTGCCACCCTGAAGAATTGGGCTCCTCTTTTGTTCTGGTGAAGTGACTCGTGAGTTACAGCAGTCTCCTGGTAGCTCTCTAAATAACTGCATTCTCTTATGTCTTTTATTCACAATCCCAGGAGGCTCATAATACCCCACGTGCAATCCAAATTGTCCCATCAGCTCAGTTTATCAAAGGCACCTAATTTAATCCCAGTCTTTGATGGAGACTGAGGGGTCAAAATCTGCTCTAATGATTTGCTGAGTTTACTTAGCTTGCAGATCTGTGGTGTCATTGCCATCTTGAACTCCAAGCACAGCACTGATAATGGGAAGACAAGGAAGACAGTATGGGCAAGCGTAGCAAGATGAACCTCTTTTAGGGCACGGCGCTCCAAGGTCCAACCAGGTGTTCCAGGAGAAACTCACAAATAGTGCTCTGAGTCTGATGCTCTCAGGGCTAACCAGCCTGAACTGGTGCTACTGCTCCAAAAGTGGCCTCCCCTCTGGCTTCCTCAGGTGTGAGATTTATTGGCCCCCCAGTCCTGCTCATGCCCAGTAGGGGCCCGCCCTAATCAGGCACAGGTGGGCTTAACACAAGGTCATGCCCACTACCTGGCAATTAGTGCCACCTGGTTGCCTCATTTCACTACAGGCAAGAACTTGGCAATTTGAATCAAGAGAAATCACACTAGAAACATGGAAAAAAAAGTGGAAATTTAAAAGGCAAAATACACCCCGTGATGGGTGTCACCACAAGCAACATCATGAGATTGGTCAAATAAATTGTTGGAGACAACTGCTCCCTTGGAGCATCACTGCTGTGAGAGACCCACCAAGGAGAGGACCAGAGCAGATTAGTCCAAATCAATAAATGTAGAACCAGAGGAAAGCAGGAGCAAAGTTCTGGGGTTGGCAGAGCTGCTCTGACCTGGCAGCCTCCCCTCCCAGGCAGAGCAGGATGCAGCAGGCATGACAACACCTCTCCATGGAAAAGTGCCTGCTCTTCCTCTAACAAGCTCAGAAAGAGCTTAGAACTTTCAAATTTGAGCAGGTTCAGACTAAGTGCATCTTTGAAAGCTACTGGGATGACTTTTTTTCAGCTTGGTAGGTCAGTGGGCTCCTACCAGCTTGGTAGGTCAGTGTAGTACAGTGACACCAGCTAAGAAATGCTGAGAAGATGGAAAAGAAAACCCAAAGGAATGAGCCCAAATCTCTAGGGATGCTGAACAATGTAGAGCATTTGGAATAAAGAAACTGAGGATAAGGGTTTATTGAAAAGCTGAAAGTCAAATTCTCTCTAGAAAAGTGAGGGTGGAGAGGACACGACTGGAGCAGTGTTTCTTTCCAGAGGTGTGATTGATGGATGTGAACACAGAAACAAAGTGCAAAAACCAGAACTTCACTAGAAAACCCATATGACTCTCAAGCATTTCCTGGTTTTTAATAGTTTGTAGCTCAAACAGAAGAGGGAACTCAGAGCCTACATCACAGAAGCTTGAGGAGTGCTGCAGGCTGTGAGAAATGAAGCACAAGCCCTTTGGTTTTAGCTGGCATGTACAAAAGGATGGTGCAAGGAAGGGCCAAAGTCCTCCAGTAGAGATGTAGAGGACTATACCAGCAGTGTTAGCACAGAGGTCTTCCCCAAGGCACCATCAAAGTGTTGGTAGGACCATGTGCTTGCAAAAAAGCAAGGCCATTTGTTCTATACAGAGAGTGCAAGTGCTCAGGACAATCTGGTGTGTGTGTATGTGTATGTGTATGAAGAAAGGAAAATCAACATTTGAGCTCCAAAAGCGAAGCCACAGCCAGCAAAGGGTAAAATGTAAACATTATTCATGCTGGCTAATCTCCACAAAGGGTCTGGCTGGTTAAAAACATGAGAAAACTTTGGTCTCCTGGGGGGACGTGCTCTTTGGAGGAGTGAGGGACCTGAATTTGAGGAGAGTTTCCAGGAAGGTGGTAGTGAGTGGGCAGAGTTGGAGAGCCCCAACTTTCCTTTACTGCAAGGCAGTGATGAGATGGGGAGGCTGCACAGGTCCCTTGGCCAGCCCTGAAATAACAGGGCAGGTAATTTCATGGCTGTGCAAGACAGCATGGGGGAGGAAGCAAATTAAATACACACTGTGGAAAGAGGGAACTTCCTTTGCTCTGCAGATCTTAGTCTGCACAAACTGTGAGGAAGCAACACCAGTGCTGACAGATCATGAAGAGCACACAGGGGGGCTGGTGGGTGCTGGGATTTGGGACGTGCAGTCCCAGAGTGGTGTTGGAGCATCTGCTGGCCTCTGCTGAGCTGAGGGCACAGCAGGAGCTGGGCTGCATGGCCTTGCACATGTGGAGCTGCTGTGACTGACAGATGCTCACCTGTTTGAAAGGCAACAGATGCTGCTGAATTCCTGCTGCCTGTTTCAACTTTAACTCTGGCAAAAAAAAAATCTGTATTGGCACAGCACCTTTGAGAGGTCCTTTTCTGTGGTGAGGATAGCACGAAGGCCTCCATGGAAGGTGTTTTGATGCACAGGTTGAACTGAGGAGCCTGAATGAAGGCTCCGAGCAGCTCCAAGTGGATTTTGATAGAGTCAGAGCTCAAAGCAACCGAATTAACTTCCACCCGAAGAAACTCACCTTGTGAGTGGGCACGTGACATAGCAAGGCCTGGGAGATGCCAGTTACCTGAGCCCTGGTCACTGGGAATGGGCAAAGTGAGATGAAGAAGGAGCAGAAAGTGCCCTGCAAGCGAGCGGGAGGCAGCAGAGTTCCGTGTGCCAGGAGGAGCGGCTTTCCCGGGCACACAGACAGCTGCTCTTCACCCTGCAGATACAGAAGCTGGAGTCTGGCAGCTGGAGTCTGTAGCAGTAACAGAGGTGTCCCAGAAAATTGCTGATAATGACTTTTGAGACATTGTGGTCAAACCTGGGAAGGCCTCAGAGCCACCCTCACTGACAGCAGCAGGGACAGCTCTGCCGGTGGAAGGGCTGGCCCAGCTTCACCCGCTGCCATGCCCACACTGACAGGAGAGCTGTGGCTGCCAGTGCAGCACACTGACCACACTAATGCTGTGATCAACACAACCTGAGTGGCTTTCTCCCACTTCTTGACAAGAGAAAGATTCACAAACTGCCGCTCCAGAGCCTCCAGCACAAGTGGGAGGCTGGAGAGAGCAGCCCAACCATGAACCATGTATAAACAAAGGACAGCTGAAGCAGGCTGTGATCACCAAGGGCCACAGACAGCACAATCATCCAACCTGTGGCTGGGAACAGCAGTGTGTCAGTCCAGCAGTCCCTACACCCTGAGAGGGGACAACACAAGGGCTGAGCGCACAAAGCATGAGAGCGAGACACAGGGAGGGGTTACCCCACTCTTTCTAAACAGATTTGCCCATAGAAGATGCAAAGGGTCATACAAGGCTGTGACAAGAGGCCAGAGCCAAAGCAAGGCAGGTCATGCAGATGCCCTGTAACCAGCAGGTGTTTGGCCCTGCATGGTTTCTGCTCAGCCACGGTGATCCCATGGTTGAGAAGCTTTTATTGACAGCAGGAAAGGGGGCAGCATTACCCAGGCAGCATTACCCCAGGAACACATACTGTTACTGGCATCACAGAAGCTTCATGAGAGGAGGAATAAGCAAGGTGTTGAGGGCTGGCAAAATCATCAGAAAGAAATATGAGTGACTTCTGGAGAGGGAAGATCAGCATGTGGGAGTGAGGGGGATAACTGCTAGAGACGGGAGTTGTTTGAAGATAACTTGGGATTCTGCAGTAAGAGGAAAACTAAGCTGCAGCTTGGGAAGGGTGTGTGGCTTCCACAAGTCAGTTCAGCTTCTTTCCCTTACACACATGGGTAGGACAGGCCAAGCAGACTGAACAGCATATGCAATGACAAAAAATAATCTAAAAAGTGATGTTTGCTTGATTTTTCTGTCTTAGGCTTGGCTGCCAGTTGCCACTCTGCTGGATTCCAACTGCAGCTCTTCAGTGCTCAGACTGAATGGTTGTAATCTGGTTTAGGTTTTTACTTTCTGTAAGCATGTTAAATTTTTAATTAAGTACTAAACCAGCATTTTAGCAAATATCAAAAAAAAACAAACAAACCCAAAAAAACCCCAACCAAAACCAACCTTGCTATTTATCTTGTTGATTACAAGTCTCTCAGGTCCTTACTTTTGGCCTAAATTTAGATGAATTCTAGCCAAGCACTGCAGGATAACTGCTAAAACTATTCATTAAGAGAGATCACAGTTGATAAGCTGACATTGGAAGCTGCATCCAGGCACCCTTCTGATCTACAGATACTAGAGGCAGGTTAATGTGGATCTGCTGTAAAAGGCAGCATGGAAAGACCTTCAGAAGATGCAGCAGCTTCTTGATTCAAAGCTCACTGAGAGACAATTTGTTTTGTTTCTCGCTGACTACCTGAGATGGCAAGGAGGGAGGGATTTTAAGAAAAGCAATTATTTCCCTTCATGTAATTTCTGTAATGCAGCACAATCCCTACTCAAGACAAAACATTTAATAGTGTTCTCTGGTTTTGTCTTTCTGGAAAGCACTTTGCAAGAGATGAATGAGGTCCCTGCTTTACAAAGCACACGGGCAGCTCCAACAAGGAAGCAATACCACAGTTCATGCTTTGCCAGCTTCACTGGGGATTAGGTTTTTTTCTAAATTGCTGGGAAATCCAAAAAACCTGCAGCACCTACTTGTACTAGACAGGTTTATCACACATGTTAACATGAAAGACTAGTGTAAATCCAGCTTTCAACATGCAAAAGCATGGCCAGATCAGTCGACATCTGTGACTAGAAACATCTTTTAAATGCTGTTTTAACATTATAACACAATAACAAATATAGTGATAATGAAATGCAGAATCTGGTACCATCTGAAATTCACCAGCTGTGGTATTTGCCATGAACCTGACCTCCCAGGTTTGAGCTGCTGGGGCTAGAACATGCTTCTCCTAGCCAGAATTTAAAAAGAGGAGATTACTCCTCTTTGTGTGGCCCTGGATAAAACTGCCCATTAACCACCCCTAACTCTAGCTCTCCATCCTGTGCTATCCTGACCTGTAATACACCTTCATTTGATTTTTGTGTCCCATGCATAACCCAAGGTAGGGGTATTGCCAGGAGCACATCTGTTTCCTCCCCCAGTCATTGCAGACCTACCAAAGCAGATCTGTGTGCTGGTTTTTGCAGTGCTCTGGAATGACAAACCAGTTTTCAAGCCATGGGTGACTAATTCCCCTGATGGCCATTCACCACTATTTAGGAGATCATTCTTCTATAAGGTCTCAAGTCACTCACTATTTAATCATCTGTGCTTTCCACCTCTCTCAGTTCATTTTCTCTCCAATTAATTCAATGTGAGGAACTTCACTGTTCATTGTGGAGTGGGAAATACCCTGACCAAATAACCCTTTCTACCCTCCCTGCCCATCAGCCTTCAGCATCCTTGCACAGTACCTCAGGTCAAAGCCAAAGCCAGTCAAAACTTTTCACTCACTCACATGTCACTTCTACAATAAAACTCACATCCAGATTGCTGCTCAGGAACATCACAATTTCCACCAGGGTAAGGCCTGCCCCAGGCTACCTTGCCCAGCCCCATTTGGGTCTCCAGAGAGGAACCAGCTCCTGTGTCTGGCCAGGCTCTTGCCTCTCAGCCAGCACTGACAGTGCATACACCCGAGACGGTCCCATGCAGCCCTCCCAGGGCTCATCTTCTGAAATCCTCCAAAATTCATCTTCTGCAGTTGTGGAGCTGTGAGAAAGGGAGAGGGAAAAAAGAGAAAAGAAAAGCCCCTTGAGCTGCACAGAGCAGCTTGCTACCTAAAGGCATTTGGTTGCCTTGGGAAGAAGAGGCACATTTAAGGAACTCACAGCTAAGAAGTTGTTTTGCTGAGTTTGAAATCTCATTTTTATGCTTATCTCATGCAAAGCTGGAAATAACACTGGCCACACTTGCAACCTGCTAAGGGGAAGAATGTGTTGAGTAACAGCCAGTGAAACTGAAGGGAAATTTACTGCACAAAAAAAAACTTTACCAGAAAGCATCCTTCATGAAACCAGATATATACACATGCCTCCACAATGAGGTCAAACCCCTGCAATCCCCAATTTTTCACCGATACACCTACAGATTCCATCCAGCTTATTACTGTCCTTTAGCTGGAGATAATAACTTCTGTAGGTCAGCCTCCAAAACAGTTGGTGTGAGCATTCATTCCCTAATCTGCTCCAGGGCAAATTCCACCCAGGGCTGAGATACCCCACAGTGAGCAGGCAAAGCTGGACAGGCAGCAGGCTGCTATTTCTCTAGAGGTTCACATAGCTTTACATAAACTATCATTATTTTGGCTTCTCCCTCCAATCCTGAATCAAAGAATTGGGACAAAAAATGAATATTTTTCTAAAATTGTGTGTTAAGATCTGTGTGTGGTCCCATCTCTGAGCTGATCGGAGAAACACCCAGAGACCTCAGTACTCTGTAGAATTAATCTTGAATTCATTTGAAAATCACGAAAGGGCACCAAGGATGGAGATTGGGCTCTGAAACCAGAGCAGTGCTATTCTCCCATATTCTCCAACATGGGAAGCTCTTTATTACAGCCCCCTGCCTGCTCCTGGCTGGTTGTCAGCATGTCCCATGGAAATCCCTCCAACCTGCTGGTGCATTTCAAATCAATGGGTCCAATTAGCAAAGCCTTAAAACTGCAGCTCAAATGGTGAGGAAGAGTAATATCAGCAACCAAGTAGGCAGATCAGAGGACAAAACTTCCAATAGGTAATGATGATCAGATGGGCAGAAGTAACAGTGTCAGGTGGAAGAGAAAAGTTAGCAGAGCCTTACACTCCCTTAGGCAAGCAACTCCCTGGAGGGGTTGCAGGATCAGCCCCCAGCCTCGTGTTAGCACTTTATTTATAGCATTGCCTTCCTGTTCATAACCTTCCCAACTGTGAATTGCAATTTTTCTCCCCTCACTGTTATGGTGATGGTTTGGAACATGGAGATGTTTGGAAAGGGGCAATTTGGCATCAGAAGTCTAAAAAGCAGATACAGATGACATCCTAAATGTATCTTTTATGACTTTGGAATGATTCCCTTAAATTAAGCTCAGAGTGTGTGACAGATTCTGGTAGTGCCGCCAGTAAGGAAATAAAATGTAAAAATCAGGAGGTTCTTAAGTATATGTTGTCTTAAAGATCATGTCCTCTGGATGCCTTGCTTCCCTCATGCCCCTTTGAGCTGTGATGTACCAAGTTCTCCCGCCAAGGAAAGTGCTCCAATAATTTCCAATTGTCTCTTCACCATGTATGCCCTCAACTCCAACATACTTCCAAATTCAAGGCTTACAAAAAATTAAATGCTCCAATAATTCTAAATTGTATCTGTTCAGTGTTACTGGAGCCTGTCCATTCCTTCAGTTTGGGGATTTTGTTTGGTTTGCAGGGAGGGATGAAGAAGTGCTTTCTGTTAGTGCTTCAAATTGGAAGCTGGTCAAATAGCACCATAGCAGAATGATTCAGCAGCCTCTGAGCTGATTCACAGCATAACACAAAACAGGATTAGGAAAACAACAATGCCTGAAGGAGAAAACCCCCACAAAGAACCATGGCAGGAGAACAATACTAGAAAGGAGCAGAGGGAATAATCCTCATTTGGCTTCTGAGGAGCAGGTTGGATAACCTAATAAATGGTTTCCAATGCCCTGAGTTCCCCACTGAGTCACAGGGTTCAGCTGCCCAGATCCAGCCACCACAGCTTAATAAATGGCTCTGTATGGATGGAACCACATTAAGTGTTTCTGTGTGCACACCTGCAGGCTGCTGTCATTTATCTGAGACCACGTTACCCCTCTGGCACAAGATCCCATTTCACAGCATGCTACTTCACAGCAGGCAGGAGCTTATGCAGAACTAGTGGTGGAGGTTCATGACCATTTAGGACAGGAAGCAAAGGAAAAAAAAAAACTAAAGCTGTGAGTCTTCCAGTTGCAAACTAAAAAGTGGGGGTTTCTCAGTCTTATTCAGGATGACACACACAGAGAAATGGCAGCACACTGAAGCAGCAGAGGTCAAGCTAAGTGTATTCCCTAGCACTGTCCTGAGCAGTAGTGAAATTAAACATATATTTCATGATATTCTGAATCAAAGCATCAGGGACCACCTATGGCCAATGCCATGATGGAAGAGGAAAACATCATGTAAAATCTATTCTTTGTGAACTTGAAGTTCCTATTGACAACCTTGTTGCAAATCAGACCATACCTGTTACAGCTGCAGCCTTGGAGCAACAGAGGAAGGCAGGGACTCTCTCAGGAGTTTTACTATATCAGCAATGGTTGACTTACTTCTATGTAGAACATAAAGTCACAACATCATGCAAGTGGCAAAAAATCAGGCAATTATATCACAATTCTGATAGAATAACTATATCCAAAGTTTGGTAGAGAGACACAGAAACAGGGAGGGAAAAAAAATTTCTTATACCATGATCTCTTCTTGTAGACTGAAAAAATGATAAAGTGCATCCTTGTTTAACTGACAGCAGGATGCCTGGAATTTTATAGAAATTGCTACAATGTGATTCCCAGTGGGGAATAACTGAAGCAGGAGAAGAAACCAGCTGTATGTCAACCTGCAGTGGCCCATGATGTAAAAGGAAGTGCCCAATAAACATTTAATAGATAGGAAGATGGCAAATGACTGCCTGGGTTTCTGATAAAAAAGAAAGAATAAACCAAGTCTCTAATCACATCTAATCAGACAACACCATCAGCTGCTAAAAACTTCTAGGAAAAAATAGGTATCAGAGAGATGGCAGCATGCATATCATCTTCAGTAGTGCTTTGGGAGTATTGTAGCCTGCAGAATTTAATTCCCTCTTATTACTTCTGGGCCTGGAGGTGAGAGTCATAAATCAGGACCATTTATAACATGGAATAATGAGGTGAAATACTCATAAGGAGTGTTACATGAGAAAATCCTTTGGGACTGTGTGTAACACTTCCAGACCTTGAGGATAGCATTAAAAATTCATTTGTTGGTAACATCTATTCTTCTCTAATTTCTGTACTGGGTTTTTCTTCTTTTCTCCCAGCATCTCCAAATTTTGCTGTCATGTGGCATTCGTTCCACCCTTCCTCCCTGCTGCCTTAAATATATGTTTATAACAAAATCATAGGAAAGCATTCCATGCTTAAAAAGATGGGCAGGTTTTAAGTTACACTGTATTTACTTGTAAGGGCTTTTAATATCAGAGGAGCTTTCCCAGGGAGTTTTGCTCCGATTTCAGGACCCCCATTGTTTTTATACAGGGCTATTTGGTCCCATTTCGAAGGTGGCTACATTTTGAGAAATAAAGACTGCAATGCTATAAAATAAAATAAAATTACATTGTCTCTACCTTTCTTTTACCCTACCATCTACTAAGTTAAAAAAAAAAATAATTCCCAACCCATGGTATGTTAGAGTTTTGTTTTCTGAGTAACAAGACTAATCATGTTTCCTCTGCTTGAGGTCTCTCTCTTCTCTTCATTTTCTTCTAGGTCCTCTGGATCCACACTGACGTAGAAATATCCCATGATGGAGAAAATAATGCACACAGCAAAGAGGAGAACAGTGAACATGACAAATTCAGCCCACTAGGAAAGAAAAAAGAACAGCAGGTCAGGGGACCCCAGACTCCCAGTCCAAAGGATTTCTCTGAACTTCCAAGTGCTTTTTAAAGAGCTGGGTAAAAACTATTTTTTAGCTTGTGAGATTGCTCACAAGCTAGAAACTTTCTCATCCTGTTTTCCAGAATGTAATTATATTGCATAATGTAATTGTGAACATGTGATTTACCTTTAAACCTTTAATTAGATTGGGCTAGTTTCATTAAATCTTTTCTTAAATGCTATCCTGATTGGAACATACCTACCTGAACTTTTTGCCCACAAGATGCCTTTGAGAGAGGCAGCCAGAAATGAGCCTTATTTCACACTTCCATGCACTCATCCCAGGAGTCTGATAGCCTCAATTAAACTTCCCCATGCAAGCCTGACATCTCAGGGGTGCCACAGGCAGCTGGCCCTGCAGGGGTCCCAGGCTAAATGCCTGAGGGGGCTGCTTGCCCACTGGCTAGCTGGACGAAGGCAAGCTGCTTTTGGGAAGCAACTCCAAAGCATGGCTGGCATCATGCCAAGGCTCCAGGCCCAAATACAGGCTGCTTGCCTAGGGCCGAGCTCCAGCAAGCAGATCCCTATTATTTACTGCCACTGGGAGGACTGGGGAGAGCCATTGCTCCAGAGGGTTACACTGCTGAGGGCAACTTGCAGGCAACTGGGTGCAGGCTACCATCAGCTCATTGCAGGAGCCTGAGGCCATACAGAGAAGCTGTGCCCACAGGACACACACACCCAGAAAGCACCATCCGGGTCCATTTTGAAGCTTTACCTCTGTTTTAAGAGCTGAGCCATACCTGTGCCATTGGTGCAGCCTCTGCAACAACGAGCACAAGGGTATTTCCAACAGCCACGGTGAGCAGCCAGCCTGCCTGCAGCACTGACTTCATGCTGGCTGGAGACTGAAAAGAGAAGGGCCTGGTCAGTGGGTATCACACTGTGCCCTTCTGGCCTGGGTCACCCTGTGATGTCCTGCCTGGTGTAGGTGTCACTGGGATCAGCCTAGGAGGAGGTGATGGATTTTCCTTTGTGCAGAGCCTCCTTTGTGGTTAATTTTAAAAGCTGCATACAAGGAGCTTTTAAAACATGTCCTCCAGGAGGACACATGAAGTAGGTGATGATGTTTTTGCAGAGCGGGGTCCTTATCATCCCCAACCTGCACCATCTGAACTTGTAAGATCAGGAAGACCATGGAGCCACACAATGCTCCCTGCAACTTGGAGCCTGGTGCCCTGTGGCTGTACCTGTTTCCAGATCTGGAAAACAGACCAGATCTTGACGTCAAGCTTTCTGCTGATGACAAATTTCCCACATCCCATGACAGATCATGGCACTGGATTAACCACCCTCACTAATAAATTAACATCTAAATTTTAGTCAAAAGATAAATTTGAGAAGCTTCAGCTCTTTGATTTAGCAATGTCTTAGTCAGGTCTTCTCATAAACCTTCTTCTGATACAGCATAGCACACTATTGTCAAATCATCCCTTTCACACTCATTACCCTTTGCTCTGTTGTTACTGATTTGGGAAGGCTTAGAACCCTTCAATATTTCAGCTTAAAGCTAGTTTGAAGTTCCCATGCCACCCACTAGTCCTTCAGATACCTTTGCTTTTTTGTCACTGTAAAACATGTACCACAAAATACTCAACTGAGAGAAAAATCAGATATTACAGTATACAGAGCTTTCACATTAAAATACACTTCTATCCAGTTCTGTTCTATGTTCTCAGTTTTAACAGAAAAAGAGTTTCCTGAGTATAATAGAGAAACGATATCTTTAGAACATGAATTAATTTAGCTTGAGGGCACCCAGCAAGCAGCATTATATTCCCACTTTTTGTTGAAGCACAGACAATGTTGTCATGCCATATGACACATTACAGTCAATGGCAGATGCAGAAATATATCCTGAAGTCTAATTGTGAGCTCCTTATCTTTAAGTGGCATACCTGAGAATAGGAGAAGGCCAGACCTGTAATGGAGAACATCACCTCCCCAGCAGATATTAATAAGTATTGTGGTAACTGCCAAGCCATATGGACATTGTTGGCTTTGATATCTTCTGATTTCCATATCTTAACAGCACCTCCAGAAGCCTAGCAGGATAATAAAGGTAGATCCATTAGCTGCTAAAAGGTAAGTTCCTTCTCAGCCTGGACAGCAACAGTAAATTTACCAAAACAAAGTTTTAAGCAAAGGTGGAAGCCCTGGAAACAAAACTACAGGTCTGACTCCTGCCATTTCTAAGCCTGTTGGGAACAGTCTAACTCCTACTGCACAGGGCAGAGGTGGCAGGATGGAAGTGTCCTGGCTCATTCAGGTACCACAAGAGTTACATGAATTACTCCAATCTGTCAGCTTGCCTTCTGTAGTGGCACAAGTTGGGAAAAACTTCTGTAGTTGGGAAAAGCCTGTGTGGTACTTGTTCAGAGCCCATGACCTGCTGTTGTCCCTAAGGACAAAAAAGAATGAGCAGATAAACTCTTATTGCATCCATGTAGCCATGGCTCCCCTTTCACTGGCACTGCACAATTCCCCTCCTATAATGCTGACACCCAAACAAATCCAGTTCAGGAATACCAAGGGTAGGAGAGATTGCCTCATTTCAGGTGTGTCCAGATACTTATGGTACCTGTATTTGTAGCTATTTTTTGTTTGTAATTAATATTGCCTCTGGTGTAGAGGCTGAGGCAGATAGATTTGACCAGGAGCCAGGAAAATGCTAGGCTGAAATTACTTCAGGCAGAAGTAAGTACTGTTTAAGTACAGTACTTGGGAAAATACAAAGGATGTTTATGAAATGTTATTTAATCACCATGCAGAGAGGCAAATCAGAAGGCTAAAAGGGGTGAGAGGAGAGCTGTGCATTGCTCTTTAGCCCATAAAGAAATGTCACAAGCACCACACTATTAACAGGCTGTGTAGAAGACAGCATTCCCATGATGTAAGTATCAGTTCAGCCACATTAGCAGACTAATATATTGCCATTCTTGGTTCTTCTATATAGCATTCCTGGCAGAGGAGTCAGGCTCAGTACAAATCACTGCAATAATTAAAAATTTTTTTTGCCTGGAGCAAATTAATTCTCTAGAGAAGAAGGAAACCACCGGGAGAGAGACAGAAAAACAGAGGGTGAAAAATATTAAAGGACTAGCACAGAGTCCAGAGGGGCTGAGGCACAGTCACCCCTGAGCAGCCATGACCACTGAGGGGACATCTGTAGATGAGACCACAAGTAAGAATGCTTGTCCCCAGTGATGTGGCACACATCTACCTCAACTGGCTCTGACTCAGTTGCATTACCAGAGGTGCTGGGGCAATAATCTTATTGTAATATTCTTCATGTAGCTTCTCTACTCGGTTTCTCATCTGGTGAAAGAGACTTGCAGCCATAGAAGAAGGGTCTGGCCAGCATCACTTCAAGTGTGTATGTGCTCTCTGTATATAAATCTCTGCATTCACAGATGGCAGCATCTGCCTGTTCCCTACAGAACTCTGTATCCTGCTCCAGCTACTGGAGTTAAAAAAAAACAAAAACAAAAAAACCTTAAAAATGCCAGGTGTTTTGCAGCTATGTTTTTCCCCTACGCATTTGGACCCTGCAGACACGAACAGTTCCCATTAATTGCCCAACAGGGAGATGCTACTGCCAGGGAGTAGATGACAGCAGTTTGCTCTTCTCATCACAACACAGTAGTCGAAGTCCCAGAGGGCAGCTTAACAGTGTGTCCTGTCAGACCTGGTTTGTCTGTGTGCCTGTGCAGTGGAAAGGTTAAAATGGGAACTTAGCTGATCACGTTCATCTCCATGGTTCCTGCCAGCTGGACCAGGTTTGGAGCAGCATGCCTAAGAGGCTGGCAGGAAGGGAAAGAAATCCACCCTCTGAACAGTGCTCACCCCCCATCATGGATGGGTTGTTCAGAAAACCATGCCTTGACTTTACACTAAGCTCCAAATGAGCTCTACAGACAATGAGAGGGGGAAAAACAGATACACAATCTCACCAACCTCCTCCCTCAACACTTATTAATTCTTTCAGAGTTGGAAGGGACCTCTAGAGATCACCTAGTCCAACTCTCCCAGTAAAGCAGGATCACCTGGAGCACATACACAGGAGAGCATCCAGGCAGGTTCCAAATATCTCCAGAGAAGGGGACTCCACAAGCTCCCTGGGCAGCCTGTTCCAGTGCTTTGCCACCCTCATAGTAAAAAAGTTTCTTCTTATGTTTAAATGGAACTTCCCATGTCCCAGCTTGTGCCTGTTGCCCCTCACCCTGTCACAGGGAACTACTGAGGAGAATCCAGCTCCACCTTCCTTGCTTTGTCCTTTTTCCACCCCTTTCCATAATCCATAAGTCTTAGAAAATCATCATTTAGGTCAGTAAGTTAAGTAGGAGAATTGGTGTATCTGTTTCCACAGTTTCAGACGTGAGGTAACACCAGGCACTGTATTTTGAAGACCACAGCAGAGTCAGGTCTTGACAGACTATAGTAGCTCTTTGCAGTGTGCTGGGTAAATGTTAACTGAAGAAGGATGGCACGAGACCAGCACAAACCATGGATCACTTGATTTTCAATCAAGGGGAATTTACCTCAAGGAAAAGATCTTACATCTTGTTTAATCCATGACATCTGACAAGATCACAGTGTAAGGTGGAATAAGTACCTTGTTTACACAAGTGCCAAAACTTTTTACTAGCCCCTGCACAACAGACTGCCTTCAGATGGCTAGTGCCTGGGTCTTGCAGGATGAAGAAAGCAAGTGAGAGTCACAAAAATAAGAGCAAAACCACTGCCAAAGACTAGAACAGAAGGAGGTGGTTACCAGCAAAGGGACACTTACATTAGTTATCACGATGGTATATGATGCACCAAAATCAAGCAGCCCTAGCTCTAGGGTGAACTCTTCTGCTTCAATTATGCATTTTCCATTATTATATCTAGAAAAAAGGATGAAGAACAATATTTCCCAGTTACTCCCATAGACAAAGAGTACAGAACAGAGCTATCAAACATGGAGTAGGGAGAATGTATGATATAAAGCTGCAGCAATGTTTATGTCAGATGATCACTACAGTTCTTGTCATCTTTACCTTCCAGAAACACTTAAGCACTGCTTGGAGTTCACCTAATGACCTGTGCTATTGCTAACATTTTAATATTACTTCTGCTTTTTCCTCCTCCAAACTTCCATCCACTCCTTTAGGAACTATAGGCCAGACAAGTTAGCCAGGCTCAAGCAGCCTCCAGGAAATCAGAGATATGCACCCACAAGCCACTTTGTTTCCTTTCAAGAGAGCAAATTAGTCTTTGTTTGCTCTTCTGATTTTGGATGTGTGAGGTGGCACAGAGGATCAGCAGCATTGCCACAACGCTGCTGCATCCTGCAAAATTGCAGCAATAAATATTTTGGATGGAGCTGATGGAGAGGGAAGTCATGAAGCTTGTTCTGAAACATTGCAAATATCAGAAATACCTTTACAAGAGCCAACTCAAATGCTGCCAAACCAAAGCCATATGGAGCCCCTCTCAAACAAACCCAGCCTGCAAAGCCATGTAATATTATTTGGTGTTACCAGCCCACATACCAACATTCAGTAACATGGAATATGAATTGGCCTTTTCCTGAGAGCAACCTATCACTAAGAGCTTGGGCCTCAGAGAATATCAAACCAGAGCAGACATCAAATGGCAGAAGGAGCTTCACCGTGTCCCACCCTAGACTGCTGACAGACCAGGCCTTCACATAATGAGAATGAAAGTCAAGTACTATATGTGGACTTCATCAAAAGCCCTTTTGAGTTTCCAAAATTCCCCTGACCTCACTTGGAGAAAAGTCAGATTATCTCCTAAAATAGGATGTCATTATACTCATGTCATGTGAGTAGATTTTCCAAGGTTTGTCCCTACTGATTTCATCTTACCAAAACAGTAACAGCCATGGGATAGGAGCTATACCAGACACTGTTTGGAGTCTGAATCTGTTCAACTGCATATTAGACAGAGGGATATTGATTTGCTGTCCTTTGGCTTGGACATTTTGCAGGCTAAATTCATGGTGTTACTGCACACACATGAGTGGCTTGGAGCACCTGCTCTGTGCAGAGCTGATAATTCTGCTGTTTTACAAACATCTGCCTCCACAACCAAGTGCCAAGAAAATTTTAACAAAGGTTTTGCTAGTTACCAAAGAAAATCCCCATTGTACCCAAGGAGAGACCTCAGCAAGGACCTTCAGCACAGCAAAGGAAACTTACTTGTCCCTCTCTAGCAGCAAGTACTCAGAAGTGCTGTAGTTTTTCTGAACAGCAAAGAATCGTTTGCTGTCAATGGTGAGATTGACATCTTGGCTCAAACCATTAATAAATCTGCAAGGAAAGCATATTTCATTGAATTGTCAGCCAGGGCAGGAGAAGCACATCATCAGACACTTCAGAAGTGTGCTCTCTCCCCTCAGAGCATTCTGTAACTCCATAGGGCTATGGCAGCCTCTCCTGCAAGCTACCAAAGTATTCATCTGATTTCCTGCCTGTTTTCTCAATACAAGATTAGTTTTCCTTTCAAGTAATCTCTTCTCAGAAACCTTCAAAGATTGCTCCATGGCTGTTCAAGAGGACAGAGCCCCAGCCCAGGTTAGGAAAATCCAAAGTTGGTTGTCCTGATGAGCATGTGCACTATGCTGGCAAACTTTTCAAGGACTTTCTACAAGTGGGAAAGACTTTTTGAGAACAATAAAAAGTTTTCATCAAAAGCAAAACTTTCATGGGAATGGTCAGGTTTGGGTTTTTTTTATCAGTGCCTAGATGCTTTTTCATACACAGAAGAGTCTCCTTTTGACAACTCAAAAATTGTTAGCAAAACCAAAAACTTTCATTTGATCTGACCATGTTTTAAAATAAATAAAATGGTTTTTATTTCTTAAAATGTGGGCAACACTCCTGGAGGTATTCAGGAGCTTAACACAGGTACCTTCTTAATGGATTTTTTTTTTTCCTAGTGCAACATCTTCACAAATTTTTGAAGGGGAAGTTTTGGAATTCTGTCAAAAATGTTCACTGGAAGATAAAAACCGTACCTGTCTGAAGGTATTAATCAAGTCTCCAAGGTGTTGTTAGACAGCAGAAGCCTTCACAAACACAGGGCTATGAAGAGATACTGCTCTTCTGCTACTGACAACACAGGCTTTCAAGATAAGGGAATTTTTCATTGTTTTAAACTATCTAAAGTTGTTTTGTTTTGTTTTTTGATTGTTTGGTTTTTTGTCTGGTTGGGTTTTGATTGGCGGTTTCTTTGTGTACTTTGTGTTGGTTTTGTTTGTTTGTTTTTTAAATTGCAACTTGTACAAATCCTTCAGGAAATACAACTGGTATCCTCCTTTTTTTTTTTTTTTCCTTTAAAATCTGTTTCTTATGCATCTCAGCACCCTCACATAGCTCTGGTGATGTTGTGCTGGAGGGAAGTGTGACCTCAGTGAGATATGGCATCTGGGCAGACTGGTGAAAGACTCTTCATAGACTCAGATCTGGATAGTAGACAAGGTGCTTAAGCAGAATTGGTGCCCAGCTGAATTGTTAACACAGCTATAAAACTGTCACTGTATCCAATTTGGTAGGTGTTTATGCATGAGGTTGGATAAGATAAGTGAACACTGTGGGTTGGCCAATTTGCAGGGGACAAATGGCAATGGTCCCTTTCCAGATTGCTTCTTCCCTTCCTTTTCCAAAGAGGTGGGACACTGTGAGATGAATTTACCACTCCTCAGTGATGAATTCCACCATCTCAGCCCAGACTATCCTAGGCAGTGAGCAGCAATAACACTCAGCTCTGCATGGCAAGTGTGGGAGATAACACACTGTCAGCCTCTGCAGCTGAGACTGCATGAGACATGTGGACTAGATTCCAACCTGAGAACATCTGGGTTATGTTACATACAGTTTGAATTAGACAAAAGCCATTTCCCCCCCCCCCCCCCCCACCTACAAATCCTTTAAAAAAACCTGTTCTTACCTAACAGCTGCCAAACCATTTTCTGGCTTTGCTGCCAAGTCTGTAACCTAGAGGGGAAAAAAAAAAAAAAAAAAAAAAGAAAAGAAAAAGAGAAAAGAAACATTTATTAATGCTGCTTTATAAACAATGTGTAGCAGAAAATACTAGTGTCTGTGGAGTTGCAAAGTTCATGGAGACTGACTGGACTCTCACAAAAACTTTACACCAGGCCACAGAAGTAAAATCCTGGTACAACGAAGCCAACGGCAAAAATTTCTTTTCCACCAAGGATTTAAGATGAGCTCATTTTTTTTCCCCCTTATCCCCTGTTTAACAAAGACTACAGAATTTAAGTCTGTCACCTGTCCACTGAGGCATGTAACACCCTCCAAAACACCCTTGTCTTGGTGTGAAGATAGCAAAAGAGCACTATCCATACTAGCCTCTTTCAATCATTAATAACAATGAAACATGAGTGCCTTATGCCTAACAAAATCTGAAATGCCTAACTTTCACACCTTGATTCTTGGCACACTCATACACTTGACAGAAGCCTAAAAGCCAATAGGAACTGCTAGGTTACTATTCTGATCATTATGTATCACTCCTATTTTCCCTGACCCTCAAGAGATTAATTATGATGCTCTATGGTGTAGGCAGACAGCATGAGACCAAGATACACTGAGCTTGTTTGCACTCACAACCTCTGCAGACACATCTTAGAAATGGCCAACCCATTGGGCACACTGGGGAGTGAGAGTGCCACTCCTGGAGATGTCAGAGCATCAGCTCAATAGTTAACATGATCAACATTCATTTGAGGAGAGTCTATTTGGGGTCCAATGCTGAAAAATGACAGATTATATGTCATACGAAAAGACTACACAGCAAGCTTCTTGGCTGGTAGAAATCCACAGTTGGGCCATGTCCACTAAAGTTGACAGGGCAATTTCATATTGCCCTGCCCAGAGAACCTAGACAAGCCAAAAGGGGGCAAATCTACTTTCAGAAACTAGATTTCTCTTAACATTTTCTAGACCTTTCTTGACACTTATCTTCTGATGCTAAACCCTGAACTTCTAAGACGAAAGATCCAGAATTTCAGTATACATGTAAAATGGCTTTTGTACTTCAGTGTGATGTGCTGATCCACAAATAATGTCTGTCCTAAATGATAAATAGCTACAGTGAATAATAAATGTCAGAGCAATAAATAATAAACAACATCATCATTTTTTTCAGTGGGAGACACATGGGGATTAACACTCTCCTTGTTGCAGCCAGGCCAGCCAAATTATTACTTGCTTTCATCAATGATCCCCAGAGCTCTCAAACTCATTTCCTGCCCACTCAACAGCCCACAAAGGAGAAGAAACCAATTTCAGTTTGGCTCCTTCCAGGAAAGCACCCCCATCTGAGTCAGGGGGTCAGACCCAGCAGTGATGAAGGCTGGCGTGGGCCATAGCTACTCAAGCCCTGCAACACAGCAATGCTGGAAAAGTGATTATCAGTTCCCACTGTCTTCCATACCTCCCTTATATACAGCTGAGAACGATGGGTCAGTAGCATCACCCAAAATAACTGCTGTGTACATGGGAATCTGCCTGTGCCAGGGTGAGCTTTAATTTAAACATAGGCTTGATAGCTCAAGCAGCACAGGGAGTACTAAAGCTTAGAGGCTGCTTTGCTCCACCCTGTCACAGGCACTGTCTTCTTGAGGTCTATATGAAAGTGACCGTATATTTCTTAATTTCTTAAGAGCACACAGTCATCAGGTCACAGAGAAACTTAACAAGACTGGGTCATAATGATCCCCAGGCTCTAAACTATAAAGCAGCAGAAAACTCCAAATGGCAGGGCCAAATAAATCCTTAAAACTCCACATTTTTTTTTTTAATTTGTGTGATTTCTACTTCACAACACTGAATGCTTAGTGTGGCAATCCTGCAAGATAGGAGGCTGACTAACTGCAAAGATAATTGGTATTTTAGCATGAGGACAGATTCTGATGGCATTTACAAACATAGACACACACCTGCCACAATGTACAATAGCACCATTTCTTTCAAGAGAGCTTCCTAGGATACAGCTGCATGTTAAAGATATCAGAATCTGGCCCTATAGATCCCCCGTGCCTCTCTATCATTGTTGTGGCAATACACAAAAGTCCAAACACAGACAGCTCTGCTGCAGAGCCTGAAATGAACTTAATCATTTATTCTGTTCAGCAAAACAAATGGACTGTCTGTGCACTTTCACTAAATGCTTGCAATAACTAAGCCTGGAATCATTCCTCTGATGCTTTTATTCCATGCCCAGCCCTAGAGCCTCTTTAATATCTTTACTTTACGGAACCATCTTTGGGGGGAAATCTTTGGTTGTTTTCTCAGCTTTCTCAAGCTCTGATGCCTAGCAGGCATAACTCTGCTCTCCCACTGCAATATTCACTGGATTAAAATGTGCCCAGCAACTCTCAGGTGCTTCAATGCCTCCATTAATCAGCCAGCAGCAGGGTGGACAGACCCAGTGCCTCTAGCTAAGGAGTCAGGTTTAGAGCATCTGAGAGCAATCAGGCAGACATTGCAACTGAGCAAATGAATTAATGAGCTGATTACCCAATTGTATCATCACAGCCATTGAATTAATACTGTATTTACACTTCACTCCCACACTTACTAAGCGGCTTGATAGGCTTCCTTCTGCCTCAAAAATAATTAAGCTGTATACTGTTTTTTCCTTCACGGTGTAGTTAAAAACAAGAGACAGTCCTTGATGTTGCAGTGTGAAGAGAAGGCTCTGTTGCTCTCCATTCAATATTAATTTTGAGTACTCAGCTGGGTTCTGTGGAAAAAACAAAATTAGTTACACTCTACCTTCAGATGAGAAAGGATCTGACCCTTCCCACTACAAACAACCCTACCCTCTCTTCAAGGGAGCCTGTAAAGAGAAGTTAACAGCAGGCAGGTTTTCTACAGCAAAGGACCTATGCTGAATTACAGGCTTTGGGCTGGCAAAGCCAGAGCTTGGAGTACCTTCCCTCGCCAGATGCAACCTGAAGGCACTTCCTGCCCACACAACCACCCTTTCTCCAGTGGTACCTCATCTGAAATATGGAAAAAATGGCAGCCAATGGACTGCTGAGTGAGTATAACCTGTAAAGTACTCTGGAAGCTGAAACGTGAAACAATGCAGTGCCCAAGCCCAATTGACTGCCTTCCTGTTTGTTTCCTCCACTGCAGGTAAATATTTTCAGATGCCACCCAGGTCCCAGCAGCAATGCCTGCACTAGGTGCTGAGATGCAAACTAAATGTCTATAAATTATCACCTCAGGACAACTATCCTTTATTCCTAACTACAGGTGAATGTAGCTAGGAATACAGTGGCACATATATGCTTACCTGAAAAGCCTTCACAGGCTGCTGAAATATATCCTGGTCTTGGACCGTCACTTGAACAGGATTCTTTGCCAAATTCAGGACCCGAATTAAACTTTCTTCAGGGATTAGTTGAGGCATATCAGTTTCCTAATTAAAGTAAAAGACTATAAGTACCATCTGTATGTTTTATTAGCACTTCAATATCTTTTAATTTTTAGCCATAATAGTCTTCCTCTCTGTAATGACACTTTTTCATTCCTTACTCATCAGAAGATGAAGTGAGAGAAAACTGAGCATAAATCTCATTTAGGAAGGTTTCCCCATAGTTGTTCAATAGCCAGCCCATTGTTCCTCCCAAAAACTGCTCTTCACACCACTAATCATACAGGCTACACAACTGCTGGGTAGGTAGAACAATGTCACTGCTTTCATTACACAGCTCCCTAGTGCCTGGATTTAACCAACTGCCATATCAGAACAGAAAAAATTGTGTGTAGCTTTCAAAAGTGGTGACCAGAATACTTATTTTCCACTGCAGTCAGTGACTAGGAAAAAAACTAGGCCAGAAAGCTAAGAAGTTATGAAAATCCCAGTCCAGCTCCATGTCTGTAATGGGTGTTTTTGCACTACTTCACACAATGCTATTTAACAGCCAGCTGTGTAGATCTTATTCCCTTATTTCTGAGAAAGGGAAGACAATGCCTTCATCTCAGAACTATCTCTTTCTGTCAGGAACAATTTCCCAGAAACAGTACTTCCATCAGCATTGTCAGTCTTGGAATTCCCTCAGACCTAAAACATTTTGGTTTTTTCCCTAAAACTTTTCTTTTTTTTCCCCTCCCTTTAGTTTCAAGTAGCTGCCAGGAACACTTCAGAGTTATTAATTTTTCCTCTCTCATCTTGTAATTTGGGTAATGCAGGCAGGGTAGTGTGAATCTAACAGGGAGGGGGACACTGCTTTGGATTTCTGCTCTGGCCAAGAGATCTGGTAATGGTATCCAACCAGTTACTTTGGCTTTTTGCCCATGCTGCCTACAGTCAAGCCAAATTGGGACATCCTTTCCACCTCTTCGCTAGAGCTTTTAGTGGCCTTCAGGGTAAAATTTCCATGCACAGGCAGTGGAGAATCTCTAACTCACCTTGCCTCTGCCCAGAGGAGTCACCCACAGCCAGAACAGACCTTCAGTGCTCGGCCAGAGCTGGCAGCGCTGGCAGTGAGATCATTTCTTTGCTCACATTAAGAGATCAGAAAGACGACCTGAACCCACAAAGTCTCATTTCAGCAGGAGACTTGTCAGTGGATTCACCTGAGGAACCAGCAAATGTTAATCCAGGGCTGTGTGCCAGCCACTCCAACAGAACATTTCAGTATACACGGAATCTTTAGAAATAAATCCTACAGTGATTTTCATGAGCCAAAGGTCAGCCAAGTCTGCACCAGGCTGGTCAGGGGCCAGAAACAAACGGTACAAATCTGCAGGGGCAAACATTCAATTTACAAGAGATTTGCTGTTATCCTCTCCGGGAAAGCCTGGCAGTTCCCCACGCCTGCAACTACGGAAGCATCTGCATCCACCTGCCTCACTGGAGAAACAATTTGGCTTGTAAAAAACCACATCCCCCCCTAAAGTACAAAAGTAATTCAATTACAAAAACAAAACCACCACATACACACACACAAAACCACCAAACTGTAAAGGACAGGCAAACTACAGCAAGAAATAGGAAAGAGAACAGACTACCTTTTGGGAATTAATCACTAGTATTAACCAGATGTCTGCCAACCATTTTGACAGTGAAAATCTAGAATATAGGCCAATACAGATGACTGGCACAGCAAAAGTGCAAAGACTAGAAAGCAAGATAGAGACAAAGGAAAGGAAAAGTAGACAAAGAAAGAATTATCATTAGCAACTGGAAAAGTATATGCTTAGTGGCAAAGAACTTATTAAAAAATTACCATTGAGGAGAACGATGGTTAAAAGGATTATCTAACAGTCAGCAATAAAAACACCCCAGAGAAAGAAAGGATTTCCGAGGAATCCTTTGTTCTATACTTACATTGATTTTGACTTCTATAATGGCTGCAAGTCCAAATGCCAGCCCTGCAAGGATCATACCTGTTGCCATTTTCCTAATAGGTCTATGGAGCAAATAAAAGAGTAACCATTAAGAAAATGTAATTTAAAATATAGAACAACCCCTAGAGCCAAAGATGTGCCAAACCCATGTAATAAACTGTCCAATAGGTGGCACTGGGGATGACATGCTGTTTAAATTGCTAGTCATTAAACTTAAAAACTATTCTATTATTCTGTACGAGGCCAGCACTGAGGCCAATTAAAACTGATAAGCCATGAAAAAAAGTTTTTTGCTTGCAAGTTTCATATTGTCTTCTCCCTCTCTCTTCTAGTGGGAATAGCTCATGGTATTATGTTAAACTGTGATGTTGGAAGCAGCACTGGAAATGATGTATCTGCAAGTCCCATTTGGGAAAGGCAAAAGAAAAGTAGCATGCTATAGAAGCAAGAACGAGGAGCAGAAAAATGTGTAGTTTGTGTCATCAATGTTTCTGACCATCTGTGGCATCATTCTGGATTATTTCTCATGCCAATACATTTACATTTCTAGAGAACAAAAAGCTTGCTTCTGAACTTGGAGCAAAACTAGTGCAACTCTATCAGAGTTACGTGAGACAATCTGGTATGAACCAGAATAAAGTAGGTCCAGTGTGGCAAGTCCAAACTGAGAACTGAGCTGTTCAGATCTGAAACAAATCTGGTTCTAAATTCAGTTGTCTCCACTCTTTGTGGTAGTCTGGGTTGACGTTCCAAATTGACTGAGGGAAATTCTGAGCAGGAACCCAAATTCTGTCTGCCAGTTACATGCCCTGCAATAAGAAAATATTTACTGCCTACATCTTGTAATAACAAAATGGCTTTGATCTTCAGTGCTGCATTGGGACTTTGTACTACAAACTTTTGAGGTCACATAGACTAATGCTCTGCAGGATACAGTCTTTCCACAGCCACCTCTACAGCTCAACTGGCTGGGGGTTCATATCCCACATCTAAGGGGCAGAAGCAGCATGGAACTCAGTCCTGATCGGTGCAAGGGTTTGTGCTGCTGGGTGATCCAGTCTGCAAACTGGTCATTGGGCAGGAAGTTTTCTGTTAAGCTGGGGCTCAGCCCAGGACACAGGTTCACACTCAAGTAGCATGGAGAAGCACAGATTCTGAGGTGTGGCCTTCAAAGGGCACCACTGTAAGGGCTGGACAATGTCTTTGCTTTGTCTTCAGATGCAAGCAATTCATCATGAAGGGAGAGCATGAGCAGGCTGAAGGGTTAGGCTCCTTCCATCCCAATTTTATGTGGTTTTATTTATCCAATATTTTGGTTTGGGTTTGGTTTGGGTTTTAGGAACATTATTTTTAATACCCTTCTCATGCTGTGGGTCATGTTGAGAAGAGTGCTTGCAGATGGAAACTTGGTTCCTTTCAGCTGAAACTGCACTGACAGAGGCACTCCCTGAGTGGACACAACATATTCCCACTGCTACAATCCACAGAGGCAGACAATGAATACTCTGAAGTAAAATCCTCCAAAATACATAAAGTGGATCTCAAAACCAACCTGGATGTCTGCAGCTATTGCACTGCACTTCTTGCTAGCATACAAATGGAATAAAATGCTTGAGCCATATGGAGATTCCCATATATAGTCACTGGTTCAGAACTTAGGGTAGAATCTGCTTTCACAGCATCACAGGTAACCCCCACAGGTCAGTGAATTTGGTCCCACAGGGTCCTTTCAGGAAGAGAATCATTTAAGGACAATATAAAAGATATGGTGAAGAACATGATCAAATTCAAAGAGGAACTGTTCATATCTGCTTTAAGGGAAAATCTGTACAAAGCAGAATCAAACATCACAAAATTTTTACTCTCTGGAATTTCCAGAGCCTACAGGGATGAAGTAGTTGCAAACACTGGAAAGGATGAATTGAAATTTGTGTTTCTCCACCTTAAAAGCTATTCTGCACACTTGTTGAAGAAGAGAAATGCACTGAGGCATCTGCATTGCTCCCAAGTACTTACGTGAAATTAAATTTGCACATGTTTATCAGGGGGTAGAGCCCAAGGTCAAAAAGTGGGATGAAGACAAGAATAAGAAGTGGATTTAAGAACTGCAATACAAAAGAATGGGAGTTTAGTGACTAGAAAGCAACTTTCAGTAATTAAACTCATAAAGCACTGTCCTCCAGAAATAATTCCATTACAGAAAGGACATGAACAAACACTTAAAAACCTCCTTTTAAAATATAATAATAGTTTGCAATTTGACAGCTTCTGCTATTTAGTTTTCACAAGCATTAATACATTTTTTCATATCCTCTCCTCCAAGAGGTAAGCAAGCATTGCTGGCCCAATTTCCCTGAAGAGGAACTGAAGCAGCATGTTTTTAATGAGTACAAAACCCACTGACAATTCAAACAGGTGACTTTCAGTGCTGTTGTGGGACCTTACAACAAACCAGCAATAATGGAAACATCTTGGGACTTCAACAAAATCCCAGAGGAACAGATACTGTTCTGGGAGACTGGTGATTTCTTGCACTTCCACACAGCCTGAAAATCCCCCAGGAACTGTTTCTCCTGGGAAGGCCAGAGCTTGTCTGCCAGGAAGCAGTGGCAGAGCAAGAAAATGGAGAGTGATGGGGAACAAGCAGAGGGAGATGCTGTATTGGTTTCAAAGGAAGATTTCAGGGAATCAGACAGCTTTGAAGTTCTACAGAGCTGTTCAGCATAAGAACTGTAATCAACTGTGACAACACAGCACCATCTTGGAGCCTTAGCATTTTTATCTGCCCTGCAGGAAGGGAGAAAGAAAACACATTTCAGGTATAATGCTAGCACATAGGCACATTAAAAGGAGATACAGCTTGTATCATCCACATGCCAACACTCATTCAAGAACTATCATAGTGGCATGTCTCCCAACACCTCTCCACTAGGCTTCAGGATTCAACCTCCTTGTTAAGACAACCTTGGGATCTTCTGAACACCAAGACTAAGCTTACAAGACAGACAGTGAGCCAGAAGGCACAGTACACGCTGCTATCACCTTCAAATGGAGCAAAGAAAGGCAAACCATGGTGCCATGAAAAGAAAAAAAAAAAAAAAAAAAAAAAAAAGAGAGAGAGAAAAAGAAAATATATTTAAAAGGTTTATTCCCTACCCTGTAGTATCTTTTACCTGCATTTGGTCAGGCTGAAGGACATATATTCCCTGAAACAAAAAGATATTCCAAGTTATTCATAAATGCAATATAACAGTGCATGTGGCAAATAAGCAACTGTTTCAGTAGAGGCCCTGGCAGCAAAAGTGGTTCCCTCAAATGCTTTACATTGGCTTTAGCAGCTGATGTTGTGCTCTTGACACTTTTTATCTAAGGAGATGATGTTTGATGAGCATTGTTTTGCAGAAGAAAGCTACACACAGTCCTTGATACCTGGCAGCTGGGACACAGCCTATGATAAGTGCTGAGATCCATCTTTCAAACTGACTGAGCCACAAACTAGGTGAGCACAAACACCTCTTCCCTCTCTCAGTCTGCCCAGGGCACCAAACAGGCTTTGCTCAGCTGAGTCCTCAAGGCTGCAAGGAGGTGCCTCACCTTTGCATCACTGTGCCCAGCCCCCCAGCCAGGCAAGTTCATCAGGGATGGATAAAGGGATCCATCCATTTGGAGTTCCCAAGAGACCAAAGAGCTGTCCCCAGGGAGGGGTTGATGTTTGTCTGAACTGCATGCAACAGTTTTAATTTGAAATTAAGATAAAGAGGGGGGGAATTAGGAAGGAAATAATATCTTTCTAAGGAAGTGCTGTGAGGGTTTGTCTCTGGTCTACCAGGCTTGTTCTGAGCTGTTCTAGAATAGTTGATTGTCTCTGCCAGCAGCTGTCTCCTGGGAGAGTGAAAACCACTGCTCACAGCAAAGGAGTCTTGAAATTAAAATCACCAGGCAAATATTCTCCTCTGCTACTTTGTGAGCACTATACAAATGTGCCACCTAAAAATATTTCATACCACACTAAATAATTCCCTGTTTAACTCCCAGCTTCCTAGCTGAGGTCTGAGGTCTGCAAAAGGGAAAAGCAGGGAACATTCTAAGTGTGATCAACAAGCCTAATGGTGGGATCACTCCAACATTGCAGTTAATTTTCACCTTCATGGGTTGGGACAACTCACAAGTGGAGAAGGAATGAGACTGAAACACAAGCCAAAAATCTATCCAAGTTGGTGCAATAAAAAAAGCCCTGAATGTGTCCTTCTCTACCTTGAAGTCTTTAGTAAGTGACACCTGGTGATTCTTAGATCTGCTAATCACTAAGTGCCTGTGAGAAAAACAGCAGAAAACAAGATTCAGACACACAAAAGCTGCACGAACTTTCATTGTTTTGTCTGTCTGAGGTGGACAAACATTACCCAAGGTAATATTTTTCTTTTTCATGCCTCATTTGAATTAATTAAGCCTAATGAGTATCACATGCTGGGAGCCTCAATTTTAACAGGCATGACATAGAAGGGCTCAAATTTGGGGCTTTCAATTTTAAACTGGAAAATGGGCATTTACAATTCTAATTCTGATGTGAGCATCCACAGGTAAGATCTAGATGGCCTATTAAACATGTATATCTGGAGACCATCCCTGTATGGTGACATCTTTAGACAGACAGCTGATCTGCATTTATCTGTCCCTGAACACTGCACCACTGCTATTCACATCTTTGAAGAACTTTATGGCTACTGATTAATCCTTATCACAGCTCTACCCTGTACATAAGACTCCTGCTGGTTTTGAGAGGCTTCATTAATGTAAAATGTAAAGCAAGTAGGCCAGAGCAGTCTCATACAACTACAATAGCTTTAGTTACACCTGACAAAGACTATGTGAATGTTCCTTGACTTGTGTCTCCAATGAGGGTAAGAGACTGGAAACATACCTGCTCAAGGTCACAGAATGCCCAGTTGCCAGGGGGTCAGCACTTCTGACCTTGCAGGCTGCTGATGGCTTCCCAGCCCTTGCTCCTTGCCAAGATGTGCTATGATGAACTGAACATGGCTGCACAAAGGCTTTTGCTTCTAATCACCAAAAGTGCAACTCTGACTCATCAAGCAGATGCTCTTAGTACTGTGAGACTCCAGTTAAAAAGCAAGAGCAGTGATGTTACTAGAAGTTTTACCAGCCCTGGTGATATTAAGTACTTACAAAATCAGCATTCATTTTTGTGGCTTGCAAAGTCCACCTGGAACCCTAAGAAAAAACAGATAGCTGTGAAGCTTTCAAGATGTCCAATGGGACTAGAAAACATGAGGATAGTAAAAAAGACAGTCCTGGAGGTCTTGTGTCCCTTCTAACACCTGTCAGAAGGCAGGGTATTTTCTTCCTTCTCACCCTCCTGTGCCAAACACCCAAGAGGACTGCAAAGGGATGTCCAGCAGTGATGATGGGTACTACCTTGGCAAGCCCCTGGAGAGCTGGTGGAATATTGGCAGTCTGTGTGAATGATCTGTTGTTACCTTGGGAGGAAAAGGGTGCAAACCCAGGCCAGAAGGCAGATCTGCACCTCTCAGTACTGTACCTGCTGATCAAAAAGGGCCCAGAACATTGGCAGCGGTATGAAGAGGAAGAGAACGCGCGTCACCATTTTAACCTCCCCAATCAGCTGTTTCTATAAAGAGAACAGGCAAAACAGTACAATGGGAGTGAAAAGCCAACAGGTGATTCAAATCACAAAGCATGAAGAGCTCACCATTTCTTTCTGAATGTCAGTTATTATTACACCTATTTGTAATATTGGACATATTTGCATTTCAGTGCAGCACCTAAACCGTCCATTAAGGGTCAGGAGAGTACAGATGTGGGAAAGGACAGGAGAAATGAGAGCCTGGGACACATGAGGAGTGGTGTGGCCAGGCCAGTCGTACTGTCTCCCCTGTCTGGCTGCCCCTCTCCCTCTCTCATCTCCAAATCTGCCAGATAGAGCACCACTTACTGAGTACTTTTCCGATGCCCAGTCCAGCCAGTGAGCTCTCTTTGGAATCTGCCGGGAGCGGTTTTGCAGACGGTTTTTAATAGCAAACTAGGGAGGAAAACAGGTGAGTAACTACCTCGTGGCATTTGTGCCCTTGTCACATTCCCAGCTCAATGCTGCCCTCCCCACCCCCAGACTAAAAGCAAACCAAGAAAATTGAAGGGTTTTGCTGGACACTTTCAAAATCTTGGATTGGATACTTTATGAATAATTCTCTGCAAGGAAGTTTCTGTGACATCAGTTGACTAAAGGTATGATGTGGAAATTGACTTCCTCATGGGCTTCTCTTTCAGAGCCAAATCTGACAACAGCCCCCAAAGACTTATAGTTGACTAAAACCTACTACCTGATAAAGCTTTAAACATAATTCTTTCAGGTCTCTTCCAAAAAAACACCTGTTGGATCAACTACTGTGCTGGAGGGGAATGCCTCATTATCCAAAGCGATGCCAAAACCAGAACTCTCACTCCCCTCTTGTTCTGTAGACTTTTCTTTGTATATTCCTGGTGCAGCACGTGTCTCATTCATTCCTAAACCAGTTTTCAAGCCGGTTTCTCACTGAACCATGTATCAGTGAAACGGAATTCTCAACTTTTTTATTTATGCTGCATGCTCCAATCACTGAACAAACTGAACACAGCCATCCCAGCAAAAAGACCTCACTTAAAAATCCTGTCTTTAAAATCTGGCCTATTTTCCCAAAGTAAATTTTTCACTAGGATTGACCCAGGTAAGAAGAAAACACCTGCTGTTAGCAAGAGCTCCTTGAAAAAGAAACATCATTGCCCACCTAATAATAAGAATATTTGTTCACATACTGTATTCAGCTTGCATACTATGAAAAATAATTGACATGAGTGTAATGCAACTTCAGCAGGTGTCTCCTGCATTTACATGAACATGCTGAATGTGCATAATATGAATGTGTACTATTACTGTCTGCTGAACTGATAAACTTCAGTAAAATCATTCAGATGAAAAACAATTGAGTCCTATATCTGATACTCTTGAGTTTCTGAATTTTCCTTTCCCACTAAGGGCTCTACTGACACCAACTGAACAGTTCATGTAGCCAAGGAAAAATAATTGAAACCTTGAAAGAATAAACTAGGATCTAAATGTTTCTTATTCCTTACATCTCACCAGCAAGATATTCAGGAGCAGCATACAGAACTCTTCCCTTCACACTTTTCTAACCTGCAACATCAGTCATGCATGAGAAAGAAAGAATGGCACACACTTACACCAATGCATTTGCACACTTCAAGTAAGACGTTCCCTTCCGGTGGCGTTTTCCTGTACAGTCCACTTCCAGCAATGAACACAACTGAAAAATATTATAATCCAAATGGGAATTCCCATGACTGAGCCTCAACCCTGTAGTGGCTTCTGGGAAAGATCCCCTCCTCTGTATTAAACAGAAATCCTCTGGCCTTGATGCTTACAGGATGGCACTTTTAATGACAAATATATAAGACTCCTTTAATGCCTTCAGATGGAAGAAAATCCAGCATCCTACAAAAGGCAGTGTCATCCCTAGGAAGTCACTGTCATCTTCTCATGATCAGCCCTGGCATAACAGGTACCGCCACATCCGACTCATGCCAGGAATCAAAGCTTTGAAAATTCCTCCCCATCTCTGCTTTTTGGGGACTATATTTAATGGGCAATCCACACTGAATTGCTGCACCTGATGCTGGAAATCAGCCCTCAGTCATTGCAACCATGTGAAGATTAATCCAGATCCAGTGTGGGCTTTGTGTACTTGCATCTCACATTTCAATGGAAATTGCCATGAAGGTCACTGCATCACACACTGTTAACAGAATTTGCATCCATTTCTGGTTTCCACAAAGGGATGCAAAATTTAAGATACTGTTTTCTTTTGGGTTTCTCCTTCAAAGCAGAAAGAATATTGGACTGAGGCTTCAAAACTCTCTCAGACAGGGGGCTATCTGATCACATATCATTTGTCCTGCTTTGGAGGGCCTCTGAGCACACTGAAATTCCAAAGACATTAGTAGAAAGAAGCACCATAAAAGCTGACCATGAAATCCTTACAACAAACCAACCTCAACATTTTAAATTAACCCAGTTGTCTGGGTCAGTCCACAGCCGGTGGACAACTAACACAGGAGGCCTGGGACACTGCAGGGAACTCACCATTTCTTTTTTCTAGCTATGAAGACCCTTTTGCATCCAGTTTTGAGTTGAAGAACTGTCAGAGAGATCCCTGAAGTCAGTTTAGGTGAATCACAGTGGAAGACATTTGTTCAAAGTCCCACAATGTGGACAGTTGCACTACCTAATTTTCAGCATTTCCTTGTGGACCTGTTGGCACTTCTACAAAGTGATTCATTAGATTTGCTTATTGCCTTTTGGTGCTGCCATTGACTCCTTTGAGCACTGATTTAGATTTTGAATTAAAAAGGTATCAACCTTCCCCTATCTTTCAGAATCTAAAGCAGCCAGAGAATCTTCCTTTATGGGACTTCAGTTATGCCTCTAAATCTGTCTTTCTTTCTATCATCACGGGGAGTGGGCCAGTCAGAGTTAAAAGGGTATTTTCTCCAGTTCTTCATGCTGTTCACATATATATCACTTCCAAGGGCATATTTGTGTGTTACAAAAGAACATAGAGCTGCTGTGCTGGGCAGGCCATGAGATCTGGCAGCAGGACTCTAGCTAAAAACACATTTCGATTGATGCCCTCCCCAAAAGTGCAATGTTTACATGTCTGTTTTCCCCTAGGCAACTACTATCCTGCTAGAAACACTCATCACACTCTGGTGCACAGGGGAGTCTGGGGCTGTCCTAAACTGATAGGAACAGGCCACAGGGGAAAGGGAAGCTTCTCAGGCCAGTGACCATGCACTTTTTTGAAAACAATTACTGTAATGTTAGCTATGGCCTGATAACATTTCCCCAGTGTCCTTCTTTCTGATGCAGCTATGGGGGAGAGAGCAACATTCACATTCTCTGGGGGATGAACTTTCCAAATCACAGATTTTGTGGTGAAAATCACACAATTACACAATTGCTTGGTCTCTCAATTAAGCTAACAAGCTGAATGAGAAGTCACCCCATGCTGTGTTAAAACCCCCTCAAATGAAGTGTAATAAGGAGACTGCTCTCCTCAGCAGCTTGCAGCTGTGAAACTAAAGATAATGGGATGTCCTCTGTATTGGCTACCAAGGAGTAAAAGTAAAAATGTGGAAATTGCTGAGTATTTTATAGGGGCTGAAGAAGAAATCTTGACAAGTACATTAATGGGACTAAGATGCAAGCTTTACGAAGTAGGGTGATTGCAGCTGCCTCCTGACACTTGGATAATAAGGGCTTTTTATTGCAACATAATAATAAGCTGTCACTGTAATTGTGGGAATTACTTCAGCCAAGGAAAGTGAAGCAGCTCAGAATAAAGTAACATTTCTTTCAGCTCCTTCCACAGTTTCTGTGTGGCACACAGATTATGAAGCAAATGACTGAGCCATTAAAGATGGCCCCAACCTCCAAAGAGCCTGTGGAAAGGTTAGAACTGGCATGCTAAGCTGCTCTTCTATAACCTGGGGAACTCTGAGGGCTGCTCAGATTGCAGTCAGAGGCCAAGCCTGCTCATAGGCAAAGCTGCAAGTCATCAGGAGAATAATTTTAGTGCCTTCCTTTCCTTTGCAGAGCAGGTATTATGAAACATCCACTAGATCACCCTCTCATCAGTATCATGATAAAGGATTGCAGTAAAACTATGGTCTGGCCAACATTAAGTGAAGTAGAGATTTCTTCTTATTTTTTTTTTTCTGTTCTGAACTGTAGGCTTGTTGGATGACTTTGAACCCTTGAGGTTCCCATTGCAATCTCCATTCAGAGCTAGTGAATTGGTACATTTTCTCATCTATCCACAGACTCAAAAATGGTAACTCCTACTACAAGCAAGTTTCCACTCACCAAGGGACAACACCATCAGTGCTGCTGGGACACCAAAAGCCAGTGCATAACAATCCTCTCCAAAACATTTCACATCCCCTGAAAAAGAAGGGAGAAACAAAAGCACCTTATTACAGCAAGACTTGTGGCACCTGGGCCTTTGATTTGCTTCCTCTGAATCAGTCACTTCCCGTGGCTTTATATCTTCTTTTCTGGTGCTTGACACTGTGAATTGAATCTCCTTGAAACAGTTGTCCTCCTTCAATGAAGACAATTTGGAAGAGGGTTAGAGTCTGCCAGCAAAAGCAGCTGATAATGGGATATTGATGAGAATGGTAGAAGGGAGGGGACAGATGAATAGGTAGAAAGAGGTAGCAGAAACAGTCATTGAGGATAAAAACCTTACAATAACCTGGAGGCAATCAGTATTTGCCTAGATCTAAATAACCAGTTCTGTGCTCCCACGTTATTTGTGCCAGCTGTAGGAGTTGGAGCTAAAAACCTGAATCTGATTTCTTGGCTACCTACAGTGGATAAAGTGCAAGGCAATAACCATTCTAAATAAGTTAGAGTACAGGATTAGTTTTAACACTCCAGTTTCCTTTCTCACCACCTTCCCCATCTCACTAGGGCAGAGTGCTCCAAATGTCAGCTCTTGAAACAACCCACGAGGAAGCCAGGTTTGTTACTGCATGGCTCCCATCAATCTGAGCTACACCTCACTGAAATCCTGTGCCTCTTGGACCAGGTCAGTTATCAGACCATAGGAATTTAGAATTCCAGTTGCAAACAGCAAGCCAGAAGTGGAGTCTGTTTGCCAGTGGCTACAAACTACTGCATTCTTACACAGAGTAATAAGAAAATGGCTAAAATAAGCCAACACAGTCAACAAGAAACAAACCTATGAAGCCTTCAGTTGTTCCCATTTTTTGTCCCTGGGCAGTCATAGTCAGCTGTATAGCTGTGTGCATGCACAGCATTTATTTACTTACTTTCAGCAAATTAGCTGAACTCCAAACAAAGCTGGCAGGGAGATATTATAGGCACTCTGCACTTTTGACATCCAAAATGAGTTGGACTTCTCTACCTACAAGTATATATGCCACATTTCTGCCAAACATCTATGAACTGCACCTCTTACCCTTCCAAGAAAAGCTTTCATGCTTTGCAGAAATTTTACTCTTTCCCCATCCCCTCCACCTCATTTACATCTTGCAACTAGTTTATTGCTAGGCTGCATTGGCACAGGTTTTGACGTTTGAAGGAGTGTAAATTTTCATCTCCCCACCTGGGGACACTGGTGGGAGAAAGAGTACAAGATAGAGAATTTATCTTTGCCCATTAGCACAGTGTAAACACGGGACCAGCACAATTGCCTGAAGGCTTGTGAAATGAATGTCCTGTTAAAATAATCACTATGAACAAAGAAAGCTTCATGAAGGCCATGGGACAGAATGAAAAAAATTGCTGCTAAATGTGAAGACTACCTTGTCCCTGTCCTCATCCCCATTGCCTATGGCCTGCTGCCCTGCTTCTGTGTCTGTATTTAGAGTGTGCCAATCCCTTTGGCTTCTAGGCACTGTGATACAATGAAGTAAGTGCAGCAAGACTCAGGGCTAAAAGGGGTTGTGCAAGCTGGCTAGAATGTAAAGTAGGTCTTAAGTGGGGCATAGGCCTGTGCTTTGTCTTCAAGGCTAGTTGCTCAGGGCTGCAACCTTGCAAGCAGACCTCCACAGGCATGCCTGACTGCCAGGAGCAGAGCTCTCCAGAAGCCAGCAGGACCCTGTGGGAGGGAGAAGGTAGGACTTCAAAACCAGCCCTGACACCTGCACAAGACAGCAGAGATCAGTTCCCATCCACAAGTCACCTGCAGGCAAAATGGGGGAATAATCCTCCAAGGGCAGGGGGTTGGATTAGATGACCATATAGGTCCTTCCACCTTTAATATTTTAATTTTACAGTTCAGGCTGGCTTTAAAATATCACCAGGAATATAGTTTCTGTGACTTGTCTGCCAGTACTATAAATCTTTTACATTGCTGCAGCAGGATTAAGAAGGCATAAATGCAACACACTGGCCACTCCACAGATAATATTTCTGCCATTCAGTTGTCATAAGATCCTAACTATGCAGAGTAGTCAGAGGGCTGCTAATTTATTGTCTTATTCTAAATCAACACTGACCTCTTAATACAGGAGTTACAAACGTGGAGATCAAACTTCCAGCATTAATGGATAAATAGAAGATGGAAAAAAACTTGCTTCTCTCCGAGGTCTAAAACAAGAGAAGACAATATCAATGTCACAGCTAATGCACAGCACTGGTCTTGCAAATTGAACATTATCAATTCTCTTGTTAGGAAGGCTGGGTAAATATTGACACGCAGTGCATAAAATGTTAAGCAAACAAGCTTGCATTCAGGTGATGGTAAATGCTCACATAAATCAGTTCACATTACTTGAGAAGTGCTTTGGGGCTTTTTGGCATTTCAGAGGAAAAGTCACTGCTCCAAGAGCGTTGTGAGATTTACTTATTCAGAACAAGTAGCATGATTCAGCTCCTCTGTCACTTAATTCAACCCAATTTGGCAGAGTTTGACAAGCTCATCATTTCTTCCCATGATGGAGCTCTTTTTTTTTTGTTTTGCCCTCCTCTCCTGTGTAGAAATAGAAAAAGAAACCTGTGTATTTTGGGGAGCTGGTAATGATGGCATAGAGAGGAGAGTGGCAGGAAATGAGAAGTATTCATCAGACAGGAGATTACCAAACTGAGGCCAGTCAATCTCAAACTAGGTAGCTAACTACCAGGGTGAATTTAAATCTATGGGAGTAAATTCAAGAGCCTGATGGAGTTCAGAATTTTACTGATGTTGTCACATAAGTTACACAGTCAAAGGATTCCTGTTGATCTTCCTTCTTCCTGCATAATACATAATTTGGAAGGAATCAAGATGCAGAGTTTGGTTCTTTTTGCAGGAGTAATGTAAGGGCAGAGAAAGAGTAGACCTGCCATTGCTTCACACAGGTGTTACAGTAGAGTCCTCAGACTCCTGTCCTCTTCTAGTCAAATTTTCATGAGCAAACCAGAATTTCTAAGAGCTGAGAAAAACTCAAGCCTGCAGATTTCAACATGATAAAATCTAGAACAGCAATTATCAAAAGGAATGTATTGGTAAGAGAAGAGAGTAGTGACAAAGAATTTGGAGCATCTTATTTCACACATTCTCAGATTTCAGTGATGAGAAAAAACTGATCAGAGAAAAGGAGGAGTAAAAAAATAGTGACCTGGCATCTTACAAATACACTGACTGGAAAAAAGAATTCCCACCCTATTCTCTTAATCTGTCAAGCAGATATACATTAGCAACATGATTTGGATTAGCTAATTTGAGAGAAGGTACTGTACACAATAATCCCAATCTCCTTGGCAACCAGAAAATAAAGAAACAAAGAGAAAGTTATTTAGTACCTTAAACACCATATCACACTGTTTGAAAGCAGCTTTGGTCCTTAATTAATATGCACAGCAGCCTTCACATTTGCATAACACAATGTAAATATAATTTTGTTCAGGCATTTTTAGCTTGGACTCCTAATCCCATAGACAAAGATGCATGGAAATCTCCTGCAGATAAACCAACTTTCCCTATCTGACCTCCTGCTGAAACAGTCTTCACTGTTTGCAGAAGTACTGCTCTCAAAGTGGCAGATCCAAGACTATTACACTCACAGAAGTAGTTAAAGAAAAACAGATGGATGGTGTGCATTCACCTCCAAACATACATTTTCTCTATGTGGAAACAGCAGGGGCAATTATTTACTCATTTTATATACAGAACTACTGCAACCCTAGTTTCCAGATGGAACAACTAAGCCTGTGCACTTAAGGCTCAGCTGAAGTTTATCAGTGCCCTGAAAACTAAGGGGAAATCAAATGCTTTATTTCATCAGGAATTTTCAAAACTTATTTCATCATCCTATCTGGAGTGGAAGATAAAAAACAAGATATGTCCTCTCAAACACTACTCCAGAGAGGAGAAATGTCCTACTTGCCCCAAACTTTTAATTCCTTACAAAATCAAAATTTCTCATTCCAATTTTGAAGACTTAAACTTCCTATCATCTTTTTTTACTTCTGCAAGGTCAAGCAATTTCAAAAATGGTAAACCACAAACCTTTCTAGTCTGAAAAAAAAATCAATGGAGAAGAACGCGTTGTTCTTATCAGAAGGCTTTTTACAGTTTTCTTTCTCTAAATTACTTTTTCTCAAAGACAACACACAGGTGAATATTAAAGCCTTGGTATTTGATAAATTTGTTGGAGAGGTGTAGTCTGAATGCTGAATAATGGACACAGACCCACACAACCACCAACAATTCAATTTTTTCTCTGTAACTCAGTTGTGGTTGTAAATTTGGGAAGGAATTATGTATGTGCCTGACTGGGGTGCTGAGATTCATTAGCTGAAGTCTATAAAACACTCTGAAGATAAGTGGTACATATTATCATACTGTAATTAGGTGGTAATTGAAAGATGCTGGATAAACATTATTAATCATTAATATTCATAGAAGTAGCACTTCTCAAAACACTGCTGTAACACCTGTTAGAATCCTTTTGAGACAACCAAGCATTGCAAGCTGGGATGCCCACTTACTAGCACACAGTGTTTTCCCAGGGCAGTTGTGCTTTTGGTGGGAGTGGTGCCAGCCAGGGAGGCTGCTAACCACCAGATGATTGCTGCTCCCTCTTCAGCAGCATCCTCTAAAGCACTAGGTCCAGCTGATAGCACAGGACAGATATGTCTGCATTAGCATCTGCTTTGACCAAGTGATCATGAAACACTGTGTGTTTTATTACTCCTTAGTAACCAGAAGATTCATCCCTCATCACACAGTTCATGTGCAGAAAGCACAAATCTTCACTAAATTTTAAAATAAACACTTTAGTCTATATTATTCATTCATTAAATACCGACTACGTGCTTGAGCATTGCAAATGAAGAGCAGCAAACTGCCCTACAGGGCCCTCATCCCTTGCAAGGCAAGGGGCAACCTCTGTCCAACTCTACCAAGGCCTTTCCTGACAGACCATTAGTCTAATGGTCGGGTTCTTCAGCACCTCCACTGATAGGGATTTCCATCTCTCAAATGTCCTGATATTTCCCAGTGCTTCTCTAGATCCATTTTTGGAAAAATTTTCCCACTGTCAGTCCTAAGTAATCCTCTTTGAATTTAAACCTATTCATCACAGACCCCAGCACTTATTTTCTTTCCTGTAATAGTGTCCCTCTACATACTTTAGAACTTATGCTATGTACAGAAGTTGCTGGTTTGAATACTGCCATTGAGAAAATGGAAATTTTTGTTCGTGTTATGGTATTAAATTCCAGGTCAGTTTGAAAATTATGCATTTTGCCTGAAGATTAGTACTTCCTGACCTGCTTCACTTCTTGAAGGACTACCTTATCCCTAGTTGAGCCACTGTGCTGTGTAATGGGAGTTTGAGATTAGAGCAGGTGAGGATCCCAGCACTCATGATGGAGAATAAGAACACAGAGCGACTGGACTACCATACCCAGGATGCAGACAACAAACAGGGTTAAAAAGGTTTTCCCAACTCCTAAAAAACTTTTCATTCTGGAATATCTATAAAACATTCTATGGAGATTTGGTACCAGGACTACTTTTAAAAGAAGACTGGAACATTCTGCAGTTCTTTCTGAACGATATCTAAGACAATGACTGATTTGAAAGAAAATTCCCAATGAAGCACGGGCTGGTGATACAATTTTCTCTTTCATTTGCTGTATTCCACTGCAGTGCATTATAATCACCCCTGTTAACCTTGTTCAGAAATGGCAACAGTTCAATGATAAAGGATTTTCCAACTACTCTGATGTCCAATTAACATTTAGATGACTTTATGCAATTATGACCTATCCTTCCAGATATCAGCCCTGTTCTGCTGTCATCTTTCTTTCCCTAAGCATCCAGCTTCTCCCTAGTTTCATGCAAACTATCCTATGTCACATCTTACTACATCTTTTCCTAGCAAACTGGCCCTTACAACAGTATTTGATAACATACACATCCTCATAAAGTAGTAAGCAGACACTGCAGATTTTAGGAAAGAAAAGAAATCTTACATGTTCCTCTTCAAACTGGTCCCCACCAAATGCAGAGACACAGGGCTTGATACCTCCCGTTCCAAGGGCGATCAAAAACAGACCAACCATAGACAGGACCCTTCATGCAAGAACAAAAATATTACCATTGCAGAACCTTTCAGTACTTATGAGAGCATTTTAGGGTCACCCAATCACAATTCCTCTGGTATCGTCGTGTTTTGCACATGGGTAGTGATGAAGAGCCAGATATGTGTGGAAAAACTGATTAATTATCCTAATTTCTGCATTCAGTACCAGTCAATTAACCAAACTGCTTTTGTCAGTTTCTTGCTGTTCTGAGGCACAATGGACATACTAGAGATCAAATATCTATGGGATTACTTTTCACTCACTTGAGAACAAAAGATTGCAGAGATCAACTTAGAAAAACAAAAAGAAAAGAAAAAAAGCCTTTTCCTGTAGCCTTTTAGCCTGAGTAAAGGCAAACTGTTTGAATTAAGCTCATTCTTCAGTGCTTTCTACCTCCCAGTGCTCTTCAAATACCATTGTTGGCCCAGCAGATTTCACCTGTAGAGAACAGGAGTGTCAGAATTGGCCAAGTCTGGGATAAAAAGAAACTGTTCTGGAAATGAGATGTGCTCCTGCCTGCATGTGCATATTTTTAGAGCTGTGATCACCTAGGCAAAAACAGCTCAGTGGTTTCAGAGATGCCAGCTGGGTAACTACTCTGACAACCCTATCAGTTCAAAATCTACAGGGCAAAAAGGGTGGTATCCTACAGAAGAGACAGACTTTTCCTCAGTCACATCAGAAAATGTATCTTTGGTTTTCTGTTCCTGTGAACACAGAGGGACCTTGCTGAGCTGGGCAGCTGTGCTGATAAGAAAACGAGGCAGAAATGAGCCTGGTGCAGGCAGCTGGATGAAGGGGACCAAATTCCAGTTGCACAGAATAGTACAGAGGGGGTGATCAGAGATCCCTGTCTCAAAGGGCTTGGAGTCCCTGTGGTGGCTTCCAGCTCCTGGTGCATTCACTCTTCATCTGCCCTTCTATTCTTACTCAGATATCCCAAACCCTCCCCTTATGAAAAAACCCCATGAGCAGCCTCCAAACTGCTGGAGGAGAAACAAATGACAGTTCTGAGTAAACCCTCACAGGCTGCACCTTCAACAGCTACTTACACATGAACGGTCTGGTTGCCTAGGGATGGAATGGCCCCCACTGACTTTATCAGATGGCCAATCACATACACAATGGAGAGGTAGATGATCGTCCTGTGAGGAAAGCAAACAGCAGTGACTGAAGGTGCTGGGTTGATGTACAATCCAAAACCAGTGCACCCATGTTTCCCAATATGCCAGGTCTACTTGGCAGACACACAAGGAACTGGTTTGCTCATATCACTGGTACAGCAGGCAGCTATAACTCTTTTGTCTTAACACTGGGTGCACTGGAAGAAAGAGACAGGCAAGTGGGTTTAGATTAAGAAGGGATAGCCCTTGCTTTCTTTGCAGAGGATGCTGAGCAGAGTAAACTAAAAATGTTCCAATCTTGTCATGCATGAAAGACTGCAAATAGAAGAGTACTGTTCAGGTCCAACTCAGTTTCCAGATTACTAATAACTGGCTTTTTGTAGCATGTGCCTAACAGATTCCCCTGACTAGAAGGCATCTATAGGGACTGTTGCCTACATTCAACCTACCTGATTAACATAATTCTGAGTGTGATTTCCCAATAACAAAGTCTGTCTTAGACCCTAAGTGTCTCTGAGGACTGAGCTCATCCATCTGCCCCCCATATCTTGGTGAGGGAGAAGAAATCTGACTCAGAGGATCAGGCTCTTGACTGAATTCTATTCCTTGGTCACCTTCAGGATTGAGAAGTGTCTATGTATTTATGTGCAGACTGGACACACACAGAGGTAATGGAAGGACTTGTTAAGACAGAGGCACTAGAGGAAACACTATGAGCTCTAAGTATGGAAGCAGTCTTAACCCATTCAAACCATGGTTGCAACAGTTAATTTAAAACCACATCAAATAATTCCTAAAAGCACATCTAAGCTGTTATCCTGTCCTTGGTACTGGCTAAGGTTCAGCTACTACAGCAAAAGCCACCTCCCACTAAGTAATAGGTATTACTTCAGGGAAAGCCTACAGCCTAACACACCAAGATCTGCATAAGGATTTACCTTCTCCCAAGATCATGCTGCAAGACAGATATCCTCAAATATCAATGAGCATTGCTAGGTGACCTTAAATAATGAATAAATCCTCACCGTTGGGTTTTTTTTTCCTTTGTGCTCAATTTTAGTAATTCTTTTATTCCTTTGAATGAAAAAAATAACATTGGAATCTCCTTAAGAACTTTCTGCTGGAAAGGCATATGGCAGCTGGTATTTTCCTGTTGAGACTCTTCTGCCAGATGTTAAGACTAGAGAGCGGGGTTCAGCTCCACTTCATCACTCTGACAGCCAAGACTCCTCCAACAATGAACAAACAGTGCCAAGAAAAGAAAGTCCTATATCCAGCTGCTCACCACCACTGAGGCAGATGATGGCCCTGCAACTTAACAGTGTAAGAGACAGCTGCCTAACTTAGTCAGGGAGAGTTTACCTGGTTTTGTGCTGAGGGAGATGGTTGGAGTGAACCCAGGTTTCTCTGGAATAACATGGGTGTGCTCACACCTTTCCTGTGCTGTGAAAGCATAAATGTAGTAGAGCTAGTGACATTTCATCTGAAATAATGAGACCTGAAGGATGACAATGCTTCCTCAGGAGGAGATCTGGGCTAACTGAGGGTTAATTACCCTACACCTCAGCTTCCTCAGTGTGAATAGAGAAAGACAGCAGAGGAAAAGTGTGTTTGTGACATTTGATTTGTTCCAACTTTGTTGCTTATTGGCCCTTGGGTGAAACAGGAGCAGGAACAGCATGAGCAAACAGATTAGATGTTCATCCCTTAACAAAGAGGAGTTGACCTTCCCAAGTGAGTCTTTGTTGCACTCTGAGCTAGCTCAAAACTGGGAGCACACACAGCCCTAGCCTTGCACAGACTGCATGGTGTAGATACACACTGTGTGAAGTTGAGAGATGCCTTCACTTACTTGTATTTCCCCAGCCACGAGTCTGCCATGATGGCTCCAATGACAGGTGTGAAATAACATAGGGCAGAAAAGGCATGGTACACAGCAGTGGAGAGATTCTCATCCCAGTGGAAGAAGCTTAAGAAATATAGTGTCAGGACAGCTAAAAGAAAACAAGTAAATCATATCAGATAATTAATGTCTGTCTCTGCAGGTAAGCAGAATCATGGTGGCAAGAAAATAGCTGATTTGCCTAGCAGCTATGAGGACTGTTTTGGAAAGATCTCTGCTTTCAGACCTGTTCCTCATAATCCATGACAGAGGAACAGCTAAAATGAGATTTACGAGTGTTAGGCATTATTAGCTCATAAACATTAATGTTTAGTTGGAAAATATATTTTGTAGCTTATCCTACTGTAGCCTGTAGTTCTGTTTATGCACATTTTCTATTTGCAAATTAGGTGCCTGTATGATTCAATTCCCAAGCACACTGATTGCACACAACTATGAAGTATGTTGCACATGGGGAAACCAAGCCTGATACAGAGAATCATACAAAAATGTAGATTGGAAGGTACATTTGGAATATTCTAGTCCTTATTTCTACTCTGAGAAGGGGTAGCATCAACGTTAGAGTACACTGTTCATACCTGCACCCCAAAATGCCAATTTACTTTGAAAGACAGCTGAGACCACACACAGCACAGCCCTGGAACCCCAGGCCAGTGTGTAGTGAAACCTAAGGGTGGGAAAGCAGCTTCCCAGGCACAGGCCACATACCTCTCATGCCATAGTAGGAGAAGCGCTCGCAGAACTCGTTGACCACAATGAAGGCAATGCTTAAGGGGTAGTTGGAGCCACAGAGTTTCTGCAGGAGAGAAATGAGACTATGTCAGCTCTGTGAAGGCCTTCACCCCAGCAACATAGCCCCTGGACCATGAAGGAGTCTGGTCCAAAAACCAGGTGCCCACTGGTGCTTGACTGGCCTGTGGGTCAGACTCAAAGGAGGGAGGGTTGATGTCTCTTGCTTTGGATAAGGCTCCCCAGGGAATCAGCCTGCCCAGCACAGGTCCAACTGAGGACTGCCATGGGGATTCTGGACTGTCAGCAGTCCACCATGCTCACAGCTCCAGGAACTCCAGTGGAAGTGTCTTACTGACTCTACTGCAATTCAAAAACACCCTCAGATGCCTTTTCTCCTACATTTCACATAAAGCTACTACCCTGCCCCAAACCTGCTCCCTCCCCAAGTACCAGGCCCTGCCTCAACAGTTGGCAGACCTCAGGGAGCTGCTGTCTGCTTCCATGTGAAGCTGCTCCCTCCTGCATGACCAGTGCCCTCCATCCCCACACCTCACTTGCACCAAACCGTGTGTCCTGCACTCCCTCAGGCACGGCCTCCATTCCGTATTCCAAGAACACTGGCATAGCTATGGATAATTCACTTCATCAATCAAAACTAAACAAAACAGCAATGGGACTGTCAAGCCTGTCCGAATGTGGCCACTCAGACTTTACTTCAGCTAAACTCAGCAGTTTCCAAGTAAAACACAAGGCATTTAAGCGGATGAGTCTTGGCCTGACCTTGTGTGGGCCTCCATCCCCCCTGTACCCCACTGCAGACCAAGTTAAGCAGCTGGAAGCTGCTTAGTTCCACTGCCTCACAACAAGGAAAGCAGGTTCTGACAGCACTGCCCAGCCTCTGCCAGTTACTGGGAGAGAGGGACTGGCCATCAACTTGGGGAGCCCTTGAGGGGCTGGGGGGGGAGTGTGATATCAACAGCTGCCTTTATATTTATGGTTTGAAGTGAGATGAACTTTTCTTAACACGCATTTCTGTGCCTGGTGTCAGAAATAATGAATTCCTGTATTTCTTCCCAGAGTTCCAAATGCAAATACAGGTACCAAAATAGATGTGTTTATTTAGGTTTACTTCGCCATCAAGAGACCTGAGCTTATTTGAATTCCCAAAGAAATATCATCAAGTTTTGAATAGCCTAGCTTAATGATGCTGTCTTGCCCCACATTATATATGAGTAACAAGGGACTGACTGTCCACGAAAAAAACCACCTAAACACAAACAAAACCAAACAACCCCTTCCACCACTTAACCCAGCATCTCTAAAGAAATACTTTTTTGTCCTTTTAAATATATATTTTTCTCTTGCTACTTATGGGCTACTTTTTTATTAAGAATCCCTTGGCCTCTTAGCTTTACTAGAGCAAAGCTGTCATTACCCATTTCGTTTAATATTCACTCTGAAAACCACAATGCTCAGCATATGGTTTGTAAGACAGAGTGGGCTCCCTCAGAAAGCTCTCTGGGGCCTCCTGCTTTTAGATTAGCCTAAAAATGGCATATAAGCTATAAATGTACAAACATACACACATCTGCACACACAGAATACCTTTCTTCAGAAAGTTTTTCATAATAAAAAAAGAAAAGCCATAAGAGGCAAATGTTTCCTGTGGGCACTTGGAGGCATTTTCTGATCTTGGAAGTAAAAATGTGTAATAGAGACCATTTTTCTTACTTTTTCACAAAGCTTGCTATCAGTACTCATGAGATTTTACTAACATTTAACAGAGATGCAGAGCATGACTGTTCAAACCCAGATAGCCAGGTGTCAGAACCCTGCTGGCTAAATTCACCCATCCACACCCCATGCACAAGCCCTGCTGGATTTAGCTGCCAGAGCTATGCATGCCATGCTGCAGCCTGCAGTGACAGAAAAGCAGGTAGTGACCCATTTCAGCCACACCTCATCTGGGTCCAGCACCTCCTACAGATGAGCAGGGAAAGCAGAGGAGGAGGCAGTGACTTCCCAGCTAAACCTCCCCAAGCACCTGAGCCAGGACCTGTGTTTGTAAGTGGTTACAAACACAGAGCAACAACTTACAAGCAGGGGTGCTTCCATCTGGCTTGTATGTCCTGAGATGGTATAAGCACATGCAGAAACCTTCATGCAATATCTCAACACTGTATCACTGACCTGCCTGTGGCCTGCCTGGACATCCAAAAGTGGGCTCTTTTCATCCATGCTGAGAGCCAGGTGAAGTTTGCTTGCTTCTGGGGAGGATGACCTTGCCCAGCAAAGAGCCCCTCAAAAGCAAAGAGGTTAAGCTGGGATTCATGCATGCACAGGTAGTCTGCTGGGCTATGCTACCACTGTAAGTCTAGGATCTGTGGGATTATTGAGCTCTTAAAGATATTGCAGAAGTTGATAGTCTGTCTTTGAAAAAAAAGAAGGGCATTTAAAATGCCAGCTACAGGAGACATTCGTTTTCACCTCTCCCTCTTGCTGACTAGCTGCAAAATGTGAGAAAGATTAGTATTTCCCAGGAGCTCTGGATATCCAATAGTTAGTGTCTGCATAATACTTAATTTTTTAGTTAAATAGTTGGCTTGCTAATGACATGGCTGTGAGCTTTAGGAGCAAGTATTACCATATTGCCCTGCAAGTCAAAGTAGATGCAATACAAGCTCTATTCTCCCTACACTCAATAGAGTGTACAGTTCGCAAGCACTCAGCAGAATTAGCCTGAAAACCTGGACAAATATCAAAGCAACAAAAAATTCACCTGACTCTTGTTTAAATTGGAGCCTAACGTAAACCTGGAGGCTCTGTCACTACAAGTAGTCTCTGTAACACTTAGCAGCAGCCTGTCCTCAATCCCTGTGCCTTTTTCTGCTTTGCAGCATCTGGGGACTTCTCTCTCATGGGCTTCATCAAACTAGGCAAATACACAGGTCAGCTCCCTAACTCTTGTGCACAGCATTCCCCTCCACTTCAGAGAACTAAGTTCTTTCCCACATGAAAAACAATGTTCAGGAAAAAGGCAGCAAACAAAGCCCTTTTCCCCAAACATTCAGAAAGTTCACTTTTTTTTTCCTCTAAGCTGCACTTTCTTAACTTAATCAGGTTAATGGAGGGATTTTGCCTAGAGTTGTTAATGCTTATTTCAGCCCTCAGCAAGAAAGAGTGTTTGTCTCTAGCCAGAGCACAACAGAGAAAAGAACAGAAAGATCTTGCAATGTTTAGAGCAAGCAGAACAGAAAGGAAGGAAAAGGAAACCAGCTGTAACACTCACCGGGCACTTTTTCTGAACAGGAAAGTCTCCTTTGGGGGGATCATCTCCTGCAGAAATAAAAGTGAACAAAGTTTCCTTGGATTCGTTTCTCTGAAAGGCGTTCATCTCCCCTCTCGCCTTGTCTCCCACCATGCTATGTGGCTGTGGTGAGTTGACTGGGAAGATTTCCAACACCAGGCATGAAGTTTGATTCAGTTTGAGTTAACCCTAATTGAGCACATTTGTGTAGCCAGGGTAGAAAAGGGAGGGAGATGCTACCAGGCAATACAAGTCCAGAGTTCAAAAAGAGTCAGGGAACACAGCCTAAATCATTCACACGTTGGAGCTGTCAGCACAGACCTCCTATTTCCTTGGCATGCCCCCAGCTATTGTACGTGCACCAGCCCAGCACAGCACTGTATGCTGAACAGATGTGAGCTGCATAAAAATCCCAGGTCCCTGATACCCCTGCAGCCCACAGATTTGGGAGCAGAACATGCATCTCCCTCCCAGTGCAGTAATGATAGGGCTATTCTGCAGAGACTACAGGGAACTCATTCCATTGAAAAGCCACAATTTCATCCCAAGTCTTAACTACTAAAATGCTCATCGTGCTCAACCCTTGGACAACTGATGTCACAAGCACCTGCACTCTGTTAAATAATTTCTTTGCTGACCCAGGAGTGAAGTGACCCTGGGTTCATTCCTGCATCCATTCCCTGGAATGACCTTGCCTTTACAGATAGGACAGCTGAATTCAGAGGGCACAGTCAGCACCCAGGAGCAGCCCCAAGCTTCATCTCTACTTCTTACATCCACCAGGCTACCTACGTAGCAAATGCACCCTACACTGTGCTGAGAGACCCTGGAATCCCCCTATAGCTATATGGGCTCAGCTACTTGCAGATACCCTGTTGTCCCTTCTTCCATGCCCTTCTCATGGGAATACAGGAGCTCTTTACCTGTATTCTTCCAGTACCAGTTGCAACTACAGAAGAAAATTCACAACCTTTCCATAAACCATCCTCAAAGCAACACTCTCAGTTGAGTGGTACAGGGTTTTTTTCATTTCCCTTACATCTGGCTTCTTCAAAAAGCGAATTTTCAAAGAATTTTCCCAAATATTTCTCCCTTAACCAGCAAAAGTACGGAGCAAATCCAGAACCTTCAGATGATACAAGGAGTCTCCATAAACTCATCACTAGCTCCAGTACAGAGCTGCTGCTAGTGCTTGGGTGTCACAGGAACCAGGTCTGCAGTTCACAAGCCAGGAAAGAAGCATTTCCTCACACCACAAATCCACAATTTGTCTTCAGGTACTGCTAAAAAGACATAGGGAACACTTAAATAAGGGACTCAGATAAGATAAAGTGTGCAGAGGAAACACTCTCCACATTCCCTCATGTTCTGCCATTGCTTCCTCTAAAGATCCCCAGGGATTCTGTTTCACTACTGCTAAGTGGGCAGATAGGAATGAAGCCCAAACTTCAGATGAGGTCAGGAAAATCTACCTATTTGTTATTCCTTTTTCTTCTACAGCAGTGGCTATCAACAATTTGGTACCTCTCCAATACTGTCACAAACCAACTCCTCATCCTCAGCCCTCCCAGGTACTTGCATACCTGCAGGACCTTGCTTTTCACCTGGGTCACTTCTCAAGTGCTACAAGCAGCCTCCAGGCAGCTTGGATTTGTTTAGTCCCATCCCATAGGCAAGAGTGACTCAAAAGGATACCCAGTGTTGGGGGCAGTGCAAGGACAGGACATGTGCAGGTTGGTCCTGTCTCCTGCACACCAGGTTAGCATGTACTCTGTGCTAGAGGCAGCAGGAATACCTCTGAGGCCCCTGGTGGTATCCCTTACTGCCCCAAGGATCTCTAAAATACTCTCACTAGAAACCTGCTGTGCACAGGCAAGCAGAGCAAATGCAGAAGCATGAAAGGAGTAATACAAGACAGAAAAGGTTTCACCATCCCTTGTGCAGGTCTCATGTGCTGCTGCAACGTGATGCCTTAATATTTTCAGCTTCCTGCAGCTGTATTTCCTAAGTGTGTACATAGCCCTGTGTGCCACAATAGGCCAAATTATTTCCTTTTTTCCTTTTATTTAATACTAGCATGAAAAAACATTATCAGTCAGTGGGATTAACATACTACTTGTTGAATCCACTGAAGATATGTTTAGGTCATCAGCTGGCAGAAGGTTTTCTGAGACAGAAAAGGAATTCAGACATCTGGTAATAAATGGTTATCCATGGCAAACAGCAGGAATAAGTTAAACAGAATAAAACTGCAAGCAACTCAGACACTGATTAATTCAGAATAAGACTCAGTAGATTGAAAACCTGTGTAGCTGAGCTGAAAATCAGGAAGGAATTGTACCACAAAGAGAAATAAGGTGACATTTCTGAAGACAAGTAGAAACAAACAGATCAAGCACAGAATGACAGGGACTGCAAAGCTAAGGCACAAAATGAATTACAACTAGCAAGGGAACACAAAAGGCAATAATAAAAGGTGTTGGAAATGCTTGCGATACTGGAGAAAGAGGAAGGAAAATGAAACTCTGTTATCTCAGCTAGAAAACAAGCAAACAGCAGCTCATCCAGAGAAGCCAGAAAAGTTGTGTATTTTTTGTCTTCACTTAAAAACCTAAAATGTAACAAGGTATGTAACACCATTAAAATGAACCAGTAGGAATATATGTGAAATGAGACAAAAACTGCTGAAAGAACATTTGGATACCTCAGATGTGCTCTCCTGATGAGGTTCACCTTCAAGTGTTAGAGGTAGTATTGAACCACTTGCACTGCCTTTAAAAAGGCAGGTTAGGACATCCCAGTCATGTTCCTCCATAGAGAGATACTTGATCAAATAATCCCTTTTAGGCACCAAAAGGAAAATAAGGATTCCAAACCAGCCATGGACTGGAAAAAAAGCTGTCAAGCCAGACTGTTTTATTCTTCAGTGACAGGGTTAGTGGTGTAACCAGCTAGAGCAGCTGTGGATGTGATATAGCCTAACTATAGGGTTTCTAATGTCTTCCAAGGAAAAGAGGGTCCAGAAGAAACACCCATACAGAGGGCATCTGGGAGATCCCTCTCAGAGTAGCTATCAGTTATTTTTCATCAGATTAGGACACCAAACATGGAACTCCTGAGCTTTCCTATGAGCAAAGTTATCAGTACAGCCAGCATGTGGATCATGCTTGTGTCCAAAACCAGGATGGAGTAAGTTTGGGGAGAACAGGGTATGAACTCAAAATGGTGTTGCTAAATGGGAGAAACCACTTCTAGAATGAAAAAGATGAAATTCAGGGAAGAAGACTACCAAATGTTACCCCTACCCACTGGCAGGAAAAGCTGACACAGAGACCAAATACTTTCCATTTTCACTGAGGGTAAGAAGAGAAGAGGAATTGACTTTTTCAGTTAAAAAAAGATCTGGGGCTGCTTTTGACCAAATTCCCTTCCTGCAAAGACAGGTGGGCACTGGAACAGAGATGATGTGACTGGGGCTGCAGGGTTCAGGAAATCCCTGATGTCTGATATGAAGAACATATTTGGGACTGGCTAAATGTCAGGTTCTGTCCCGGAGCAGCCAGATGGAAGTGACCTTCTGAATTTCTATGAAAAACATGTGCTAAACAACTTCAACTGGTAAACACAAAAGTAAAGACTCCTTTCTGTGAAATTTCCTCTTTTCTGAGTTATCCTTTATGAGAGGAGGGAATCTGGAGGATGATTCATGCTTAAATGTAATATTCAGCTAACAGATGCCTCGCATAGCCAGAAGTTCTTATGCATACATTATTCTATGACTTTTGGCTCATCATTTAACTTTTTCTCATTCCCAAATCCACAGGAAGACAATCTTCATTTTCCTTTTGCATTTACAATCCTCAGATTCTCACTGCTTCCTGCAGCAGCACTGCACACTTTGCTCTGTTTATACTTCACTCATCTCTTCATTTTTATCTGCATTCTTCTTGTGGTACAATCCTTTATTGATTTTCAGCTCAGCCACACTGGTCTCTTATTATTAAGTGTTATTTTTAATTCATACACTATGGCCATACTTTTATAGCCCTTTATCTGTGCTTTTCTCCTTTCTCTCTAAGATAAGGTTATAAGAAGCTAGATGATTGTTTGCCAGCAATACTTCAGATTTAATGACCTGGCCCTGGATGGACAAGATAACCTCTCCAGGTCTCTTCTGGCTTTTTTTTTTTTCAGCTCTTTGATCACAGGAAAGAGTGTGGCTTAACCGATTTAGACAGACCCAGACCGGTTTCCATTGCCTCCAGACTTCTTTCAGACTTCAAAGTAATTTAAGAAAATGATGTATCAAATCACTTGAACAACCAGGAAAAAATGCCAGTTGTCTTCAGACCTGCATTTCTGCTCTATTCACTACATCTTACAGACTCAAAACTGTAAAGAATACTATCACTAACAATATCAAGTACCCAATATGTATTTTAAAACCTGTCACCTGGTCATTAGTCAACCTGTAACAATAAGAGAAACTTCTCATCCTCCCTGGTGCCTTTTTGGCTTCAGTATCTTCTATGATTAGCAAGAAAAAATCTTTTAAAATTTCTCTCACCACCTCGGGTATCCCTTGCAGCCTGCAGCACGTTGCCCTCTGCCATGCCTGCTGCTTCCTGGACAACCCCAGTTCTGTTGTGCCTGAAGACAAATCATAGAATGATAGAATTTTCAGGGTTGGAAGGGACCTTTAAGATCATCTAGTTCCAACCCCCCTGTCATGTGCAGGAACACCTCCCACTAGATCAAGTTGCTCAGAGCCCTGTCCAGCCTGGCCATAGAAACTTCCGGGGTTGGGGCTTCCACCATCTCTCTGGGCAACTTGTGCCAGTATTTTACCACTCTCATGGTGAAGAATTTCTTCCTAATATCTAATATAAATCTACTCTCCTTTGGTTTGAAAACATTTCCCCCATGTCCTATCACTACCTTGACATCCTAAAAAAGTCCCTCACCAGCTTTCTTGGAGGTCCCCTTCAGATACTGGAAGCTACAATAAGGTCTCCTCAGAGCCTTCTCCTCTCCAGACTGACCAACCCCAACTCTCTCAGTCTGTCTGCATAGAAGTGCTCCAGCCCTCTGATCATCCTCATGGCCCTTCTCTGGACACACTCCAGCACATCCATATCTTTCTTGTCATAGGGGCTCCAGAACTGGACACAGTGCTCCAGGTGGGGTCCCACAAGAGCTGAGTAGAGGGGGAGAATCACTTCCTTTGACCCGCTGGCCACACTTCTCCTGATGCAGCCAAGGATACAGTTAGCAATCCTGTTAAGCAATCCTGGTTTGATCTCACCCTGTTAATGTTTCACTTCACAACAGCAGCTTTTTGGTCACCAATAAAATAGTTAAACTTTCATTTATTTTTGATCTTCAAGTTAAACTGGAGTCATCCCTGCTCAGCTGAGGAGATCTGCCTTTCTCCTGGAACACAGGCTGTAAGGCTACATGGCATCTTTCACAGATATTTGTGATCAACCAATTTATGCTGCAGCTACAGTATCTTTCAATAAAATTACTGCCTCTGGATGATAACAGGGACTGGACCTGTGACTAGAAAGGCTCTACAGTGGATCTTTCTGCTTTCCCTCCATAACCTTCTCTAAAGTGCTGAGACTTCCTTTCAGGGAGGCTCTAGGACATCTCCTCTGCAGATGAAAGCCTCAGCTATTTTCTGCAGATACAGGAACAGCTCACAGCAAAATTCTGTATGTTCAGCAGTAGAGCAAAAGTGGGTTTCCATCAAAACACATCATGGCCCTGCAGCCACCTGCATCTTTCCCCTCTTCACTGCACTGAAATCCCAGTTGCATGTGTTTCACAGCCTCGTATCTCTCATCATCTTATCAGTACAACAAAAATAATCCCAGGTAAGCACAGATACAGAGCTCCTAATGACTTCTCCTATTAGCCAAACAAAGGTTGACTGTAGGAAACTGGGCAGGTGGACTAGAAAGGTGCACTAGGGAAACACCAAGAGACATCCAAGCTTTGTAGTGAAGAGAAACGTAGCCATAACTGCTTACATGTGTAAGAGTGAACAGCCTAAGCTGATTGCAGATCAAATTCCAAAAAGAAATAAGGAATAAATTCCTGCAGTTATTGAGTCATGTGATGGAGAAACAAGGACTGCACAGGCTGAAGTGAAGAAAGGAAGGACAGCACAAAAAAAAAAAAAAAAGACAATGGTAAATTGTAAGTGGCTTGTGAAAGAACTGGAGCAAAACTTTAATTATGGCTACAAAAGAACAGGCTATTCACACAAGATATGTTAAAGTAAAGATAAGTGGTAAGAAGGATTTAAATCCAGAATGTAGGCTGTATGGCCAGGATCCAGGGAGTGTTAGTCACATTGAAAGAAGATGTACCACAGATAAGTACAAAGCACAGCATGGCAAAGTTAGCAGTATGAGACTCTCGGCAAGCACTGTAAAAAACAAGCAGAAAAGAACCAGAGAGCACTACAGGCCAGACAATGCAGCAGAGAAGAAAAGCTGGAGGGAGAATAATTGTTGAGAAGAATAAAAAGCTTTACTTGGTAATGCTTGTGACTTCTGTTAGAAGATTAGGGGCTGGGAGGGGGGGAAACACAGCAGCAAAAGGCCTTTCTTTCAAAAAAACTTTTTAAGAGACTGTCATAGAATGAAAAAATTAGGATTCTTCTCATCATTGGAGGAGCATCCAAGCAAAATACAGGGAAAGACAGAGCTGATCAGCTGAGGCAGGAAATGAAGGAAACTGACCACAGTCGAAATACAGCCACAAATTTAAATTACCTTCAAGCACCTCAAGATGGAAGTACAACAAAGACACTGAAACAAATTTGGAAGCCAGAGACCCCAGAGATTTGAGGTCTTTAAGAACAACTGATCAACAGTAAGTGAATACCAAGGAAGCTGTATATTGCTTAGAAAATCAGGAACGACTTAAGTATTCAGTAAGGAGAAAGGCCTTCAAGAAGTGACCTCTTGAATATTTCCAGATATTTTCCCCTCCAGTTCTAAGCTGTACTTGATGCTATGGGATATGGAGCTGTGCCCTGACTCTGAGCAGACTGGTAGCACAGGTTTCAGTAAGTTCAGGACAAATAAATTGGACATCCAGGTGCCCCAGGCAATCTGGACCCATGGGAACATGTCCAGTCCCTGAGATGTTTCTATGTTCTGCCCTTCCTGCTTGGCCTTTGTTTCCCCTTTACAGTGATTTAAAACATTTTAAGAATGCTGCCCACTTCTCAGTGATTGTCCCTAGTTAAAGCAATAGCTTGCTTTATTGTTCACATAGGTATGTAAGGTCAGAAACAGAGAGTGCTCTGAAAAAAACACAACAAATAAAGACAAGGAGAGCTGAGATAGGTGTAAACAGGAAACATGAGCTCAGTTTCTAACACACTACTCAGTGCTGTTTGACTTACAAGGGTCTAAGTGGTTGCTTCTGAAGATCTTTTCTATTGTACCTAACAAATGAGGGGTGCCAGCCCCTCACACACCCAACACCACAACTGTCTGGCTCAGCCATAACTCGGGCACTCTGTTCAAAACCTGTGAATAAAAAAGAGCATGGGAATAGAAAATTCTGAAGGTTTACCTGGTCCACTTGCCAGAGGCAGCATCGTCCCCTTCATGGAGTGAGAAGGTGGGAGGTCCCTTCAGCTGGAAGAAAGAAGGATGTGGTGTGGGGGGACTTTGGAAAAGCACCATTTGGTGACCCAATAACATTTTCTCCCTGGTGGCATCACAAGCAGGATCTTACAGAGTACCTTACAGCAGCAGGTCTCAGGGCATTCCACTCTGCTGGTATCAGTATCTCCATTTCAGAGATGAGCAAAAGAGGGAAATAAACATCTGATGAAGGTAGACTCCACTGAAACCTCTTGCATGCCAGCCCAGCAGTCTGTCCATTAAGCTGCCCTCCCTGTAGTGTTATCACAGCAAAGGAAAAACCAGCTACTGATTAATTCTGCCACAGGCCCTGAGGGATAGCTCAGCTATTGAAGATATTGCAGATTGCAGCAGCTTTGGGTTTGGTGGAACGGTGAAAGACAGTCATATCCTGAAGCTCAGTCATCCCTTGGGTGCATTGCCCTCCTCTCCATGCTCACTTCAAGCCTCTGAGACAGATGCTGCCCTGGGAATTCCCTTTTTTTTTTGCACTGACCCCACAGCTGGCCAGTAGCAACTTTCTGGTGCTGAGTCCTGCACCCTCTCCCACCCAGCTCCAGATAAAAAGCTGCTTTTACTCACTGCTAACCTTTCCTTCAGTTAGAGGCAGCTGGTAATGAGACAGCAGGAATCCTGTAACTATTCTATTCCTTGCAGCCAGCTCACAGGGATGCCTGGCACCCTGGGAGGGGGGGGACGACTATGAGGCAACTAAGAAAGAGGCATAGCTACAGGATGTGGCTGTAGAACCCTAGGGTTCAGGTTCAGGTCTGATTACACCACTTGTCAGGCACCTTGAGCACATATTTCAAGTTTTCTAGACTTAACTCTGCTGGCCATAAAACAAGACTCAAGCAGCACTAATCTCCTGTATATCTGGGGTGAATGTTTTTATTCTTTAATCCAGCTGCAGGACTGGGAGAATATCAGAGAAGGCATTAATTACACCTTTTCCATTTTTTTCCATCCACCATAGTAAACAGACAGATTATTTTATTTTTCGTAAGCTTCTCTGTGCCAGGAGACTGCACAACTTCAAATCTTTGCCATCCAGAGTAATCTTACCACATCCCAGCACAGAGCTGATTTTTTTACTACAGCTTAAGTTAGATTGCAATTGCATAACCGGTGTTTCATCAGGGCAAGCTGCCAGGAACAGAAAACATGTAAATCCCCAAAATACCTCTGTTCTGATAAACAAAACAAAACAAAACAGAAAACCCTGCCTGCAGATCTAATGCAGGGAGATGTCAGTTCTCTGACAGTGACCTCTCCCAGATGCAAGCACTGACAGATATGATACAAGCTCCTGCATCCTAGGGGTGGTCATTTCCACTGGGATACCCATCAGATCCTCTCCAAGGAATTCCCTCCACTGCCACACCACTGGCCAGGCAGAGCAGGGGCTCATCCAAGATTCATTAACTCTGGTTGCCTGAATTTTCATAATGAGTTTGCAGTGCCACCCGTTCTTTCCAGTCTCCCCTTGCAGTGAGTGTGGGTGAGTACCTCTTACCAGCTCCAGTGGGAAGTAAATGGGTCTTCCCTGCATCAGGTCCCAAAGGCACAAAATTAAAGACCTTTTTTTGTTTTTACAAACACTGATTTCAACTTAATTTTTTGGCATGTATGAGGATCCTGACACTTTGTAGCACAATTGATGTTATCCTGGCCACCCTGTGCCCAGAGCAGTCTGCCCTCCTCTGGCCCTCATGGCAAACCACCTCTGACTTTTTAGGGAGAAAGGTTATACTCATGGAGAAGGAAGAGTCCATCTGTGCCTCTTCCTCCCTATTCTCAGTCCTCAAAGGATCCACCTGCCATCAGTGGGCCCAGGGGTACACAGCCTCTCCCAGATGCCTCTCCTGCAGCACACTAACATCCCTCTACTTAACACTCCTTTCTTCCAGAAATAACCTCTCCTGTCTCAGCAGCTTAACTAGAGCTCATCTTCTGGCTGTGACCAAATACAGAACCAGGCACTTGCTCTGACCATTGCCTTCTCTCCCCAGCCTGTGTCCTTCCTCCCAAGATCTTGTGTGTGACCATCACACAATGGCCCAGTCCCACATCCCATACCTGCAAACACTCTGCAGGTTTCACTTGTGCAAACACCACCTCTGCCCCATGGCACAGGAAAACCACCTCTGGTATTTCACAGTTTGTGGCCATCCAGGAGCTGTAAGAGCAGGGCTGAGCAGCAGGGCAGCAGCATGGGACATGCAGATTGCCAGTATCTTCCTGTGGTGAGCTATTAGGTATTGATCTGGTCCTTCTTTATATTAATTACACACCAGGAACCAACCCCATCTGTATCTGAGCTAAGCAAAATGCCCAGACCTAGCAGAGGTTTCACTGGTCCCATCACTTTCTCTCTTGAAGCTATTTCTCTGGAGAGGAGAGCTGCCTGGCAAGCAGGAGAAAGCTCATCAGGTGCAAGATGGGAATAGTACCCATGGGTCATGAGGAAGCTTAGGCATGTACCAGCTACAGCAAGAGATGCTAGATGAGGAAGATGTGTCCATTAATGTATGTGTCCATACATTAATATGTATCCATATTAATACATCCACTACAGTCTTGTCTGTGGTGCATGACAAGGGCAGATGGCACTTCCACCCCAGCAGTATGAGCAGCAGTGCTGGGGATATGCTGGTACAGGCTTTCCACCACCCCTTCTATCTCCTGTGCCCACAGCTGTCACATCTTTGCTGTTTGGCATTCAGCTTTTAGGTGTCTCCAAGTGCTCCTGTAAAGCCCTTCGTGAAGAAAGGAGAGCACACTGGTACTCCCTGACAGAACAACCCATTAGTGCTAACATTTACTGGATTTAATAAACCCACACCAAAAAAATGCAATCATCTTTTCCATGACCTCCAGGTATGCCTACACTACACCTGAGAAAGCCTGGCCATGCCCATCCTTTAAGATGCAGAGGGCCACTCAAAAAAAAAATTCAATCAACTTCAAAGAAGCTCTGAGTGCTCAGTACCTTGCAAGAGATTTGTTTATAATCACTCTCAGAAGCAAAGTGTACATGGCATTTTTTCCCAGTCTCTCATTCAGTTTTACCTGTAACAATAAATCACTGAAGAGACTCAACATGGAATTCCTTAGCTTTTTACTCATCTAGAAATACTTCTTCACTATATAAACTCAGATTAATATTAATTCTTTCCAAGATAAAGACAGCTAGAAATAATTTGAAGCAATAAAACCAGTTTTCAGCATTCCTGACACTTCCAATTGTTACCAAATAGACAATCCTATAATGATAAAGTCAGGAATAATTCCTCTCTTATACTAGATCTGATTGACTAGACAGGAAAGATGGTGGTTTTATTACTGTTCATATTTATGCCATTGCAAAAAAGGCTTCATCTAAAGCAGCCCAGGCTGTGTTTTGAGTCTTAACCTCTCAGATAAGTAAACCCTGTTTCATCAGGTTAATGGATCCTTACTTGATTCAGGAAGGCAATTTTCCTTAAAGTTATTCTAATCAAGTACTCAGAGCCCAAATTGTCCTGGCCACCAGCAATGGGAAAATCTTTCTACTAAGGACCAGATTTATTTTCAGAGAGGGAAAACAAGTTATTATTAAAACAAGTTATTGTTATTATTATACAAAACCAATTCTGTGTATTCAGTGACTTCTCAAATACTGGCTTTTACTGCAGTCACAGAACTAAAGATAAATGTAAAGCTAATGCAGCCTCACAATAACAGGTAGGAAAAGAAAATTAGAAAGAGAGATGGGATTGCTTTCTTTTCATTTCCTCTCAATTAATTGCCCCTGTAGCAATAGCATCTGACTCTAATCAGCACAGACTCTGCTTCAAACACAAGCTCTCTCCAACTTGTCTTCATGCATCAGCCTCTAAATTGAGGGCCATCAGCCCAAGTAACTGCCACTAGGCTGGGGAGAAGTGACATTCACCTTCTGAAAGAACAGCTGTGAACAAAAAACAGTGCCTTGAGAATGCTCACTGCAGGTCCCATCTTCAACATGGTATCTGGCTCCACAAGCACAATTTAGTGCTACAACTGCTTGGGAGAGCAGTGGCAGCCCATATGGAGATAAGGAGCCTTGGCTGCTGGTTGACTCCAAGCAGTCACTCCAGGCAGAAAACCAGACTGTGGGGCTGCCCAGACTCCTTGAAGAAAAAACCAGAATGTCCATACAGCCCCCCTACTGCAGTACTGCTCCAGCAATTGAGCTGACAAAAAGGGCAAGGAGAAAAAGCAACCACCCCAAGGTTGTGAGGGAGACCAGCAACAGGAACAAGAACTGGGCCCGTAACTGCTGAACGACCATTCAGTCAGGGCTTTTACTTCTCAGCACATGCATTTGCCTTCCACCTCCAGAAAATCTGACCCCCAGGAGCCTCAGCTGCAGTTTGCAGGGCAAGCAAAGTGAGCTACTTGACACACATGAAAATTTTCTTTGACATTTTTCTGAGCAGCTGATCTGTTGTCATAACAGCTCTACTGAAGTTATTGATGCCTCAAATGAAATGATCATTCTCAATGATTTTATCTACTGGACACCGTATTTTTAGGGTTTAGTCAGGCAGAGTATTACATTGTAGTATCAAGGCAGACATCTTTAAAACCATGATTATTCTGCAGGAAAGATAAAGATTCTAGAGAATGCATTAGCTCTTTCATCCCTCAGAAGGACTACAAGCAGAGCAGAGATTGTGAAGCTATGGTACAAGGGGAACCTAGAAACCTGTATTCACTCCCTTTTTATGATACAGACCAGTCCTTCAAATAGGCTCCAGCTGCACTCAAGAAAAAACAAAACCAACAAAGACATCAGGATTCCCTGACCACTGAGAACTCACAGTATTTGCATTCAAGAACAGCATACATTGAGGGCAGCATAGCACATGCAACAGGAAGGCAGCAGGACAATAAGAATCAGCTAGAGAGCAAGCAAGCCACATGCCCATTGCAATCACACTACAAAGGCACTGTCGTGCTATACTCAAACCTGAGAAACAACTACTGACCCCTATGCCATAGGGCTGACACACCACACCTGGAAAGCATCCAGCAAATGCAACCCCCCCAGTAACACTGCACCAACAGAGTAGTGGGAGATGCTGCCCTTTGAACAGCCTTTCACCATCCCCACCCAAGTACAGCTCAGCTGGGTCCACAGATGTATCCCATAAATTAATTATCCCATAATCACTTGGTGAAGACCCAGATCTCACCAATTCTGGCTCATTTCAAACTCTGTTCTTTTTACACTTGACTCTGTAGCTGTGTTTTAATTTCTATTTTTGAAATGTCCTTAACACGCAGAGGGGTATGAAAAGTTTTTTTCCTCTTGAAGCAGTAGCTGCAGCTTTCTCCTTAGTTTAGTTGGAGGCTGAGATTTGGGTGCACAAGAGGAACTCAGGCACAGAGAAAGGCACTTCAAAGCAAGGTAGGGGACAGTCTAATAAGATTTTCACCATTATGAAATGACACAAAATGTATCATTCTTCCCATGTTGGGGAATTCATTTTGAGGCAAGTTTCTGATAGATTTTGGGGTTTTTGAGGCTTCTGTCCCCTTCTGTATTGGAGAGGGGACACAGTCTGCTCCAGGCTTGGATGCCAAGTGGAAAAAAAAGCCTGCATTAGAATCAGAAGTTCTCAAACCAAAGTCAGAACGTATGGCTGGGCTCAGGTTCAAGGATTAAAAGTGCTCAGGCTTTCTCAAATGTCACCGTTTCTGGTCCTCTTGCACAACCTGTCACATTTGAAACACACAGCATGCTTCAGGAGAGGCAGCCTTTTTAAACAGTGCTCTCCTCAAATATTACTCTGGGGTTGATTGCAGACACCTGGGGGCTCAGAGCAAGCACTGCTGGAAAATGTTCAGACAGGGGATCAATAGAGAGTTAAGTTAACATGTAACTTGTGGAGACAACCTCCAGGAAACTGTCCCAACAGCTAAACCATCCCAGAAGCAGCAGGCATCCCTCCCTGTTAATTACTGCTGGGAAACAAGGCAACAAAGCATCAGGAGGAAAAGATGAGGTTGATTCTTACGGGTTCTCATCTGCTACACCAGTTTTTTAAAAAGAGCAGTGTACAGTACAGAGAACATGTCCCTGAGCGTGATGCAAAACCCCCTAAATTGGGTGAATGGACCATAAGTAAAATGCACCCCCCTCCAGTTTCCAGTGTCTGGGAATAGCTGACTCCAGCTGCCTTGGAGAGAACCACGGGGGATGCACAGCTATCAGATAAGCTGCCCCAGTAGGATTCTTATTGCCTTTATTGAGTGTTGGGTCAGACCCCAAGCACAGAAGTGTCTGTGATCAATGAAGCCATCGTTTGTTAGTTCTGCCCAAGGGCTTATTCACAGTTAATCCAAACCAATTTGATTCATGAAACTGACTGGAAATCTCATCAGATGAGGCTTTGCAGAGAAATTTCTGTCACTTTTGCTTCCAGTACTGGATGAAAACAGAGCAAAAAGAGACTCCAGCCTTCTCAGAGTTATTTTGTAAGATCTGTAGATGGGTGATTCATTCACAAAAAAAATAATAGAAGCTTGCTTATTTTATGCTTTTTGCTTTTTTCCCCTCTGTGAACAGACATTTTTTTTCCTTAGGTTCATTTGTTTTTCAGAACTATTTGCCAAGTGGTTTCTGCAAACAATTTCAGATACTTTGACTGCATTAGTGATCTGCAATATAAGCAGGCACAAGACACACAGGTTAGATTGTACACCTCAGAGTTTTTCACGTGGATGAGCAGACATCTTAGAAACAGGTTTGCAGCGCGCATTTGCATACCCTCAATCTGAAGCTCTTTCATGGATATTTTGGACAATTGCCCCAAAACAGCCCACTCCCACAAACATCCCTCACATGATGTCTGTCATCAGAATCAAAGCACATTGCTTGCAGAAATATCTGCAGCAAGTTTCAAAGAAATGTGTTGGTGGAGTGCCTTCAGATGGAAGGATTTCCATGGAGAAAGCACTGAAGTGGTCCAAGACAAAAAACAAAAAACAAAAAGCAACCCCAAACAAAACAAAACAAACAAACAAAAAAAACCCAAACAAAACAGACCACAGCAAAAAAGCCACCTATGAACTGTTTAAACTTTAGGATGTGTCTGATATGAATGTAGGGAATGAATATAAGGTTACTCTTCTTGTAGCCACAGCAGCACTTGTCTGCTATGCTGAAGTACAGTGAACAATGAAACAAGCTCTTGGCTTCACAGTAACATAATTCTGTTTGTTGTCCCTGAAGACTTTGTTCATCTTCATCTGTGGGTTTGGCCAGAAAAATGTGCTGGTGAACCTCCCCTCTCCAATTTCTGCATGCAAACTTAAAGTTTCTTGAGGATTCGTTAACTTTTTAATCCATCATTCATGTATTTCAGGGGAGTCTTTTGTATTCTTTGTACTGCTCAGTGCCTTTGTGAGTGTAGAGCTATTGGTGGGGTCCCTTTCCAACTTGTAGGTGATCCAGAGTGGGGCTCCTGTAGAAACAGGTGATTCTACAGGGAGGATAAACAGCTGAAACCAGAATTGTGTTGGAGTTTGCTTGGCTGGACCTGGTCACTCTCAGCCCTAGAGCTTCCTCCTTTTTTCACATTCCCTCATGGGAAATGGAAAGTAACTCAAAGGATCTGGCTGTATCAAGCCAACTTACCAAAAGTGATCAGCAATCAGAACTGATGCCATGTGTTTTCAAGAGCTCATATTCAGCATAATGCCTAAAATTAGATATAGGCTTTGGTGAATGGCAAGCAGGAGGGAAACTCACTGTACTCAGCTTCTTCAAAACCCCAGTCCTTCTGTGACTACCAAACACTTCTCAGGCACCCCCACTTTCTACACTTGTGAATATCACTTTGCCACTGAAATGCAGCTTGAGAAAGGCTCTCATGCCTCCCTATTGCACCCCAGTACTACCCACAGCCAGCAAGACAAGCAGGAACCAGCTCATGCAGCCTTTCCCCATGCCAGAAACAGTGATTCAGTGTGGAAAGGTAAAACCGAGGCACAAACACCATCCTCAAGCCCCTCACAATGCCACAGTGGAAGATGAATCTTTATTAATAAAAGCAGAATGTTTGGGGTTTAAAATTATCTCAGGGAGTCAACAGCTGCTGGAGCAAGCAACCTATTTCAAGAGAATTTAGCAGGGGAATAATTTAATGGAGCTCAGATAAAAGGCAGTCACCTGGAACTCAGATTTAGAAGAAATTGCTTTTTTTCTGAATTACTGGTTTGGAGGTTAAATGCAGAATATTCATCTGACTGCATGTTTCTTGCATACTTTGCCTGATGAGTGCACTAATGAACTCTAAACCATATGGGGAAATGCTTACAGTTCCTCCTCCACCACCACCTCCCAGGTTGCAAAAGTTCTTTATTAAAAACTAACGGTCCATTCTAGTTTTCAAAATTAGTGTCTGCAAATCTGGGGGCAACTTCAACTCTGTAATAAATAGGAACAATTCCCTTTGCACTGATTAGTTCATCCTTCTCAAAACATCCCCAAGGCCTCTTGAATTGGCTATCTTGATTTAAGATGGGTTTAGTTTTGATTGAGTAATTGGCATGATTTGTTATCAGTGGTTATGGCAGAGACTTCTTCTGCTGGACCTTGGCCAGGCAGGGATGCTGCCTATATACCTGAGTTCAATCCTCCTCAGGCTGAACTGTTCAAACAATTACAGAGATATTGTCAAAATACATAAAAAATATGTATACATCCATACATTTTAATATGCCAGCCTTGGACCTCAGTGGCAGGTCACACTCCAGGCTTAAGTTGTAGAATGGCATATGGGGTTGCAGAAGACCAAGAGGATCCTATAGGACCAGATCTGGAGGTATGAGTGTAACCCCACTGATTTCAGGGGGTTGTCACCAGCAGGACAGTTTCATGTGCTAGGGACACAGATCTGGGGCAAAGTCTATTTAAAAACCAACACATACTGCAGAGATTGAACAGATTTCCACTGGTGCTAAGCTGTTAGGTGGCTTGTACCCTTGTGCCTCACATTACTAATCAAGTAACTACAAGACTCAGTACGAGGAAGGACTTGGTTGATGGTAAATCTCAAGAATATACATTTTCTCTAAGCCTGGTGTAGGGATTTGAAAACAACTGCTAGTGAAGGAGTAGTTAATGTCTTTACTTACAGTTAGGACTGTAAAACATGTAGATTCACATCTGTTTGTTTGGTGTCTCTCCATCAAATATTTCTAGGTGTTTCCCTGCCTCAACCCAAACACAGAATTGCCAGTGATTAAAACTCAGCTAGAATATAGGAAAAATTGGTTCTAGGGTTAATCTTGTCCAGTGGTGACCTCTTTGCCACCATTTAGCATGTGAGTGATAAAACTCCCTGACTTCACAGCTCTGCAACAGCTCTTTCTAACTGAATCAAGCAGATTTAGGTTATCCCAACTGATTTTTCTTTTTAAGCAGTGAAAAATGTGGGCTTGCAGAGGAACAGAATTGAGAAGCTGGTCTTTATGTAGGAAATTAGAAAGAGAATAAAGTTTCAAAATTACTCAGATCCATAATTTCAAATATTTTAGTTGTTATAGTTCAAGAATCTGCCGCACATAATAAAAGCTCAGATACTTTAAAAATGTTTTGACTAACTCAAGCCATGTTCTTCAGTTTTTTAAAATGCAGGCAGCTTCAGGATAGGAATATTTTCAAACATTCTGGGAGTGTGGCAATTTGCATCTCTGAGTCTATTCTAGAGCTGGAGATGACAGCATTACCTCTTTTAGCACCTTGCTAATGCTGCACAGGCATGGCCAGAGCACAGGCAATGAGGCAGGTTCCTGCCAAGCAGTGGCTATACAGGTTTACAATGCCTCCTCAGGCTGCCTCTTCAGGTTCATTTACCAGCCAGCCAAGGAGGACAAGCTCTGGGGTTGTGTTTGCTGCTAGGGAAGAGCAGACAAAAAAGGATGGCTACCTGCACAGGATGGAGAAGACCTGCTGGCTGCATGGGCCAGAGGTGCCCCACCTATCCACCTCATCCAGACCTCCCAGCTATGTTCTGGCTGCCAGAGTAAACTTCTTCATGGAGAGAGCACCCAGCATTGAAACTGAAGCCATGTGCACCCAAAAAGCTCCCTGTGTGACAGGTGGCAACTTTCTGCCACACGCTGTGGATCCAGCTGGCTTCACCTGGGGAAAGAGCCTGGCTCACTGCAGCTCAGAGCTCAAAGGCAACCAGGTAAGGGCAGAACCAGGTAAGTGCCTACAGTGCCTACACCCTGCTCGACAGGTAGACTATTTGAGTAATCAATCCCTCACTCTTCACAACAGATCCCAGCAGTGTAGCAATGTGCCAGATGCTGGGCAGCTCTGTTCATGCAGAACAGATGAGTCTGGCCATGCCAGTGAAAGCTGTGGCTGCTTTGTAAAGCTGTGGCAGATGCATTGGGTGGTTGCCTGAGCCAGCTGGTATTGATGTGCAAGCCAGCAAAGGGCAGCAGCTCTGCCCAAACAGCAGGATAGCCAAACACTGCTTAGACAACACAGTGAACAGCTCTTCTTCTCCACCAGAGGCTAGGCAGATGGCTTGGAGAGAGGCAAGTCTGTATCACTTAACATCTTGCTGTAGGACAAGTCATGGAGCACTTCCTTAGGCAAGAGAGTCATTGAAGGCAGCAGATTTCATGACTGCTCATGTGCTAAGAACTCTGGGACAACGGGCTGGGTCTGCACAGTTGTATCCAGCTAGTGAGAGCACACTATGAATGTGGTACCATCTTCTCTACTGCATTTTTGGCCCACAGCCCACACTGGCAGGCAGCAAGGATGAAAGTCATTTGAGATGGAATGAACCAAGGTGAGCCAGAACTGGGAAGGCAAAGGAAAGGCAAAACTAAGGCAAAGGATTGGCTTACACAGAGCACCGAAGGCAGGAGCCTGTCCCAAAGAAGGACAGGATATGAAAGGTCACTGCCAGCACTGGGTTAATCCCAAAGTAAACATTCTTTAGCTTCAGGGCACACAACAGATGCTGACTTCATTGAACCTTCTGCTTCAAGCATGGACAAGTGCTTGTCCTCCAAGTCACTCCATAACCATGGGGATGAGCCATCACTATCAACTCACATGTTCTTCAGCACACACACATGGGTGGCCTTTGATCCACAGATTCTACATCCCTGGTCCTTTCCCTTTCTATCAGCTATGGAAGTCTCCATTCTGATTCTAGCCCTGACAGTTAAGGTAATCAGCCCTGTATTTCTCCACTGACATCAAACCACAGTTCCACTGCCATTTGGTAGGTCTCCAGCACCCCACCTAAAATGAGCTACTGATTCAGTTTGAGTGCCCAGGAAAAACGCAAGTAGATATCAAAGCCAGCCCCATCTGTCAGTGACTACAGAGAAGATGACTGAAGAGTTTCTAGAGACTCCATAGCTCCCTCAGACAAAGCAAACCAGGCTGCTATACCCAGCCTATTGCTGCTAAGTGAATCAAACAGACTAAGCAACTTCAGAAGTGCATGCAAACTTAAAGTTTCTTGAGGATTCGTTTCTCCTGCTCAGGGAAATGGGTTTTCCTGCAAACTGGCTCAGGCCTGGAAAACCAAGGCACTGTCCAGCTCTGTTGTTTGCAAAGGAGGCTGTTCCTACATTAGGATCTGAACTTGCAGTAATATCAATTGTTTTAATGAGGAATCATCCAGACTGGTGAATATACAAGGCTTTAACATTCAAGTTATCCAACACACAGCTATCTCTTGATACACTGGCATGGCTCTTCAGGCAAGGAACAGTCAACCTAAGCTGACTTATTGTCATCTTGATACTCATAAAAAAAAGAAAGGAGACAGAGAGGCAGTTATACTGCACTGAAACTACCAGCACCATTTCTGTCCTTTTGATCGAAAATTGCAGTTGATAGCACTTTGAAACCAACTTTCATCAGAGTTTACAAAACAGCAGTCAGATGGGAAAATGGTTTGAAAGATTGCAGATGGGAAAACACAGGGCAGTGACTCCTATTTGAGGCAGGTCAGCCTCAAGACCTCAGCTCCAAGCATTTCCTGCTGCACAGCCATGCACACAGGACAGCTGTCCCCTGCCAGGTGGGAACAACACACTGTGTGTAGCATTCAAATTGATTCATGGGTAGCCTTGCTTGGGAAGAGGATGGCAAATTACTATCCAGACATTAAAGGAGCAGAAAGGACAATAATTAACATGTCTGTTCAGATGAACAGATTCTCCTGGGAGACAAAAGGGACTGCATTCCTGATAAAAGCAAAGTGGTGATCTTCGAATCAACTGCAGGCATAAATCCATCTAGAGTTTCCAGAGAGAGGAGTGCAGGGCAGTCTGTCCTGATTCAGGCTCCTTTGGAGGGACCTAGAAAATGGGAAAATAAAAACTCCACTCAAAAAAGTAATGTGAGTGTGAGCTGCCACCACACTGCTTGTCCAGTCCAGTGCAGCTTGGGAATATGGTCATGTTGAGTAAGAAGCTTTTCCATGCCATGCTTTTTTCATGCTTTTTCAAGTGCCCTTGAAACTTTAGCCTAGCAAGATCTCAACAATTCTTTTCAGCTTTTTAATGCAACATTGCAAATAGAATGAGAAGGAAAAAAAAGTGGCTGCCCTACGTTTTTGGTAGGAGCATAAACCTCTGCACAGTGTGCTTGTCACTGCATCACACAAAGTTTCAAAGCCACTCCTCTGGTCTCCCTGACTTCTACACCTTGTCACAGCTGAGGGCAGCCTGGCATTGAGGGATGAGGACAAGACACAGCTAAGGAAGCCCAGGTCCACTCCAGGAGTAAGTTGTCCATCCTCAGGTGAGAAGATTCCTCTTCCAAACACCATTCACCGAGTGGCTGTGCCTCATACCACAGAAATTTCTCCCTCTCCCCTCCCAAATTGCCCAACACACCTCCATACAGAAAACACCCACCACACACTTTATCCACCATGCCCCTCAGGTTTTTCTTTTTTAGCTGCCTGACTGCCAGCCCCAGCCTAGCAGGGCTGCCCATTTGCAGAACTCAGCACTCTAATCCATTGACCTTTTACAAATTGCATGGGATTGTCTATTTTTTTATCACCATAGTCTATTTGAAGTAATTTTCTAGAAGTTCAGTTCACTCTTCTGCTTGCCTAAGGAAAAATAAAAATTTACACCTATTGTAAAAGCATGAATAAAAGCTGATTGCAGAAAGTAAAGACAATAATGTGCCCATAATACTAACTAGCTCACTTGTACAGCATTTCTGTTTCAAGGAAGACTTGTCTGATCATCAGTGGGGTGTTGATTTAGATTGCTGCTAAAATTACCACTGTAAAAGTAAAACCACTCTTATTGCATTAGTACAGGGAACAGTCATACACAGTTTAAACTTCTATGTCTGCTGCCAGTGGTGATCAATCTCTTAATTATTAAGCCAAACAGGTTCTGTGGCAGGAGATGACATATTCAGTGCACTTGGAATATTTTTTGAAGAGGTTAAAATTTTAAAAATAAAAATCAACAAAACCTTTTTAAAACAGAAACCAGCAGAGCTGGTAGCTGAATCAGGTAGAATATTTATGTGTTCTCAGACTGGGCAGTTTGAGAAAGCAAATTGAGAGTAATGCTGTAGGACTTTAAAAGGCTGATTGTTAGCAGTTCTGTACAGACTTCTGGTGTGACTGGAGCTACTCGTTTGGAGTTTGAGGAATATTTTTTTGATTGATACAGTGCAATTGGCCAAATAGCATATATAGAGAAAGAACTACATTCCCTACTGACATGCAGTCACCTTCAGCAGTAGCCATATGCATCAATTACTCTTTACACAGTTCTCTGGTGATCTGATACTTGAGATGCAGGACACAAGTTTTCTTTGGCAGCCACATCACCTTTCTCATGTATTTCTAATCTCAAGTAATGGTTAATCAGCAACAGCAAAGAAGTAGCTCACATGTGGATGCACATGTGAAGGAAGAAGGCTGTGTGCAGTCTGCATGTGGTTTGCTGAGTAAACACTACCCCAAGAAATAAAACAGGAAGGAAACAAGCAGATAATTTCCTAGATCTCCCAGTGTCTGGTGCCACCACTTTCTGGTAAGTAGAGAACAATAAAACTGGAAATTAATTTAGAGGCATTCATCCTTTGGTTCCAGCATTCACCCATCATTGTCAATTTGCTCAAACTGCTCAGCAAGGAGAGCAAGATCTGCTCTGGTCATTTGTGAGCTGTGTGAATTTGGAACTCTTTCTCTTCTGTTCAGCTGAGTGGCTGGGCTATGGGCTTTTCAGCCCTGCATGACCCACAGGCAGCTCAGCTGCCTCTTTCCTCCAGGGCTATATTGTGTCATCAGCAAAAGGGGTGTGTGGTGGCAGCAGAGCTACAGGGCTACCTGAAAAATACCAGCTGGAGTAACTTTTATGAATCATTTACAGAAAACATATTTACAGATGAACAGTACATTCAGCTGAAGAGCATTTTTATCAGTCAGAAGTCACTTGAATGCACTGATGAGGAGGGCTTTGGAGAACACTCAGGATCTAGTTCTTTTTAGTGCAACTTCTTTAAAAGATTTGCATAGCCTGTTTTAAAGTTGGGTGATGTAGGAGCATTGGTTTGACTGACAGACAATCCTGCTGGTGCAGGCTGGGAGGGGATGGCTGTGTGCTTGGAATGGCATCACAGGGGCTGCCCTTCAGATTGCCACCAAGGATCTATTAGACTGGCTCTGAGAGAAACTTGGTGTCTGGAACGTTACAAAAAAAGTGAGATCATGCAGATTTAATGACTGATCATAGAAATTTCCAGGACAGTTCCCCCACCAAAGTAACAGAATCACTGCCTGTCAGATCATATGAGAAAGAAAAACCTGTAATTCAACTTATGTCAGTGCATAAGAGATGGAACACAAGTGGAAAATCAGGTTGTTAAGATACCAAAGCAGCAACTTGTTTACAGTTCTCAGCTGTCTCTCATCTTCCTGTCATGATCTTGGAGAAATTACTTTACTTCCCATAGTTTCAGTGCCTCAGCTTTGAAATGGGGAAGATTCTGCTGCCTTGATTACTTGTTTTTTAAACAACTTCAGTGAGCATCTCCTTATGGGGGTTTGTACACGCACTCTCTGTGACTGTTTTTTGGGGGAGAAGCTCCATTCTTTCTGTACCATTGTAAAAAACACTAATTAGTAATCACTGGAATTTTTTCACTACATTTATATGGTTCAAGAGGTGTGTTCTCTTTCCCAGGTCACAGAAAGGAGCAGGACAGATTGAATTCCTTATGTCTTCATCAAAGGACTTCAGATGGGACATTGGCTGTCTGGGGGTTAAAGGTTTTCAGCAGTCCTCCCAAAGCTTGGCTGTTGCCTGTGGAGTCTTCAGCCCAAACAAAAGAGCAAAGACCCTGCAGGTCTTTTGGGAGTAAGAGCAAAAGAAATCTTCCTTTGAATTGAGGAAATCTTTAGAGAAGGGACTTCAGACCTCCAGTGATAAAGGAAATGAAAAGCATCTGCACTGACAGCTCCAGTTAGGAGCAAAGAGGCACAAAGGGCTTTGAAAAACAACCAGCCTTTCATCTTCAATAGCAAGCTCAACAGCTCTGCACCAGCTGCTCTGTAAACAGCATAGCAAGGGAAAGCAAATCATTGGCACCAAATGCATTAAACATGGCAGTGTCTTCAGATGACATATTCTCTAAACTTCCTACTTACAAGTTATAGCATTTCTTAAATCTAAAAGATTACCTGCTATATAGCAGCAGAGACATTCTTGCAGGCAGTCAGACAGCTTCATTACTCATGTTTCTTGCTGAGTTTCCCATAATGCAGGCAGGCAGTTTGGTTAAGAAAGCATCAAATGGGGTATCAGATGACATGGGTTCATCTCTTGTCTCTCCTTGACATTTTCCGAGGTACCTTCACCAAATCACTTCATCTTTGGAACAAGTTGTCACCTGGAAAAAAAAAAAAAAAAGGAAATATTCTTTCATCTTAAAGCAGTCATCACTTTATAAAAATAAAAAATAATTTGCAACCTTTTATTGAGTGTGAATCCATAAGAACTTTTTCAGGAGGCAGGTAGACACCTCTTGGCAAACTAAAACCTCCTGATAACAGAGAAACATTTCTCAGCTCTAGACCATACAGGAGTAGCCCAGAAGTACCTAAAAACATGCACAATCAGCAAGAGGTTAAAAGAAAGTACTAACAATCCCCCTGTTGTATTTTGGACTCTGAAAGGACTAAACACACCTAGCATCTAAGCATATGTAATGAGGAGGGAGTACATCCTCTGAGTGACTTAGTTTTTGTGGTTTACTAACATTGAAGTGACATTTTCTCTAATTTCCAACTCTGTTTCTGTAATAAAAAGTATGCTAAAAATATAAAACAAGCAGTTAGCAAGTTCAGTCATCCCTTGTTCTGCCCGTGGCAAGGCATGACAACATTCTCACCTTTCTATTTTCTCCTCATGCAGAAATCTACTGGGATTCTGGTCACTTGAACTTCCTAAATCCCATTTTTCTAATAGACAAAAAAGAGTGTCAAACATTTCTGGAGTGCACCATAGTTTAACAGCAACATGGTATACACAATATGTGTGTACTGCTTAAAAACTACTGCAGACTCTCTCAGGAGCTGCCTGGCTTTGCAGGGAAGCAAGGGAAACAGCTGAAGGGTGTTCATGTATCCCAGTTCCCCAGGTTCACTCTGCCAGTGGTAACTCAGAGTCACAATCAACAGAGAACTAATCCCACTGAACACCTGACACCCACTGCTGCTGAGCCCTAAAACACTTTGTTGCGTAGGTCACAGCCCCTTCACACCTGGCATGTCACAGTCCCATGAAAGGCACCTGATACTACATCATAGGAAGCATTTGGAGCTTGCATCTGCCCCTCTGTCTTTGCCAAGCTGTCATCCAAAGACTTCCTCAACAGCAAGCATTAGCCAGCCCTGCCACTTCCACCTAACTGGATGTTTCTAGGCCAGATGCTTCCCCTTCCATCAATCATGGAGAGGTGGCTTCTCAGGAACTGCCTTGAGAAGAGCACAGCTGTCTCACTGTGCTAAAACAGACACTTTCATTCATTCTCCCCACCTCGACCAGTGAAATAGCATATGGGCTTCTGCTCTATTCTTTAATTTGCTGCAAAGCAGCCCCAGGGTTGCAGGAGACAGCACTTGGAGTTTGCATTTCTAATAACCCTCAACACATGGCCAGCTGCACACTCACTAACCATTCCAGTATGGGTGACAGCAACATTACATCCCACATGTCCTCAGGGCTGCATTTCATGTCTTCAGAGCAGGTAGCAGTGGTGGCTCAGAGAAATGATGCTGGCAAAGTCCCTCAGCAGTTTAGTTGCTATTAAACACCCCAGAGGCAGGGGCAGGCTTTGCTCCCACGCAGTACAGACTTAAAAATATTACCTTCTTCTCTCAAAGGTGATTCATGAAACAAGTGTAGCCAGTTGTAAGCTTATGTTTTACACACCCTACTGTGGTGGATCTTTATAACTTGATTTGATGAGCTTCCTCGAGCCAGAGGCACGAGACCACAGACTGAGGTCCACAGGGACCAAGTGGGGATCACAGACCGGGTGGTTCAGAGCTAAGCTTCAGCAAATTCTTGTTGCTGCTTGACCTTGGTAGGATCTGCCTTCCTGTTTCAAGGAAAAAGCATGAAGAGGTGCCATCAGCCATTGGTTTAATGGCAAAGACAAGTGCCATTGGTCTCAAAATCTTCTGCCTTGGTCTCAAAATCTTCTTCTTTCACTGTCTGGGAGCAGTAGCACCTCAGGCAGGAGCAGCCATAATGACACAAGCATCCTTCCTCACCTCCCCCTCCACTTGGCAGATGAGTGTGATTATCCTGGTAATAACGGAAAAGGGGAAACTGAGGCATGGAGCAAGATGGTAACTTGTCCAAGGTCACTTAGGGCATTGCAGGTTCATGTCAGGAGCCTACATGAACTGCCACCTGTTTGCCTACAGCAGGGGAGCATGATTTCTGGGGCATCCACATGAGGCCTGCTGAAAAGCAGGGTGAGCAGCCCCTGATCTGCAGCAGGGCTAAGGACCCCTCCCAGGCCAACTTTCCCAGGGATAGCCAGTGGGAGCAGGTTTGCTCCCCACTGCCTTGGAGGCCCCTTCCCCCAGGCAGGCAGAAGAGGGGGAGGTCTCTTCCCTGCCCCCTGGTCCAGCTTGCTTCTCTCCAAGGCTCTCAAGTGACCCCAATTCAAGCTGCTGACACTTTTGCTCAGGGTGTTTCAGAGCTTCGTTATGTGTGAATGCCTTTTTGTGTAGCACCATTGGCACCAGCACAGCTTGTTCCCAGCCTGTTCCAGCAACTCTCTGATGACTGAGGTGACAGACTCAAACCGAGGCATGGGCCCTGAGCAGGTCCTCAATGGGGTCAGAGAGAGACAGCAAGCATCTGCCTGGTTCTTCTTCCTTTTTTCAGCTCCCCCTCCCTGTACACCTCCATGGACACTGCCTGCAGCTGCTGCTCTCTGAGAGCTCAGTGCAGGGAGCTGATAGCTTAGAAACCCACATCCAAAGTTTTTTATCCCAGCAGTAGGCTGGGTATCAATGAACTGCATGGCACTGGGAGAAAGGCAGCAGAAATGGCTGGAAGGCTTCTGGGATTGATTTGTGAGGAACAAATTAAAACAGACTAAACATCTATATATTAAGTAGTAGCCAGGTGTAGGGCAGGGAGTCAGCTGCATGCTTCGGGGAGGTAAGTGTTGAGAGGGACAACTATCAGCCTATCTGCAGTTACACTGAGAATCCTGTTTAAGAAAATGAGGTTTCTCCTGCAGTTTTGCTTTGTAAACAGGCAGCCAGGGATCAGTACAAAGTTTCTCACTGCCCTCTATATCCAGCCTGTACATGATGCCAGACTCGTGTTAGATAAGAGGCCATGGTAAGTCCTCAATCAGCTTCCCAGCTCTGAGATGGGGTGGCAAAGTGGTGGGAGAAAAAAGTAAGAATAACTAAAAAAGAACAGCATTGTGTGCCCACCTTGGTCAGGAGTCTGCCCCTATCTGCAGCTGAAGATGATTAGGGAAAAGTGCAGAACAGGGCAAATGTTCCTCCAGCATCTCAGTTTGCAGTTCAGGTGCTTCTGTTTCAGAAGAAAATTACTGACAAAGAGAACCCCAGGTCAGAGATCAGAGAAAAGTCTCCTGAGAGCTCAAAACCCACAGAAGCATGCCACATGAGTGGAGATCCTTTGAAAAAACAAGCTCTCATAGACAAGCAGTATCTTCTGTTCAAAGGACAACAGCCATGACCTGTGTAACAAGCCTCAGCAGGCACCTCAGTATCCTCAGTATGGACAAGGTAAAATATTTTGTGTTTGAAATGATGTCAAATGAAGTTGTTAGGCATGGCTTTCCAGACCCACATAATTTGGAGAATTCCCCCTTAGTAAGCATGGCTGAGAATGATGGTACCTGAGACATTTTGCACAGTCTCTGCTTTCTGCCTGGTCTTGATCAGGGCCATAGCTCTGGAAAGCAGTCTGCCTTTTGACAGGGCTGTTCTCCTCCTGCACCCCAATACACACATAACCTACATCTGCTGCATTTCAGTCAAATCCTTGCTGTATTTGCAGCCACAGCACTACTCCCAGGCTTCTATTTACAAATCACACCTTCTTCACTGCCAGAAGGGAAATTACTTTTTGCCAACAACCATAAACACAGTTTATTGGACACTGAACACAGTTATCAATGTTGACCACCCCTGGCCACACAAGAGTAAAGACAAGGACCTTTCACACACTCAGGTAGGAGGTCCAATCCTGATTATGCTGTTGAGAGGGGACAAAGCTAGAAAGCATCCTCAGAAACATCCACAAGCTGAGCCTGTTCTTGTTCTTACTCTCCAAGGCTTAACTCACCTGTTTACAATGCACAACATCACTACCTTATTTTTCTGTAGAGTGCAACATTTGAATATCTTTTACAATTTTACAAGTAGCCTCCTTTGTCAGTCAATGGAAAACTATTAAAACCCAAGAGTTTCAAAATCAGGCCAAAATAATAAATGCCAAAGCTCAAGAAAACATCATTGCTACGATGAAAAATTAGACTCCCATTGCAAAATGCCTCATGTTTTTTTCTTTTCCCCTGACAATGTTAACAAAATTATGATTTTTTTTTTTTACCAGACATTACTGGTAAGTATCTGGAGGGAAATGCAGCTAAGGAGGCACTTACCAAATCCACTGTCATGGGACATGGATGATAGGACACAGAAATACTTGAAAGCAGCCCAGGCTTAATCTTCTGAAGCAGCATAAAACCAAACAAGAAGCAGATGCCTTCATTACCTCAAACAATTGAGGGAGAAGAGCATTCAAACAATACTGCAGAGGCTGCAAAGTTCAGCCTTGAATACCAGCCACAAAGCCTACCTGTCTCATCCCCTCCCCTCACAGGCAGCTCCTCTAAGATACGAGCACCTCCATAGGTACTGAAGTGACAGATGCTGGTGTAAAGAGACACAGGAGGTCAGACACAAACCTGCAGACAACTGAGGTGCAGCTGCCAGGACTGTCCCCAGTGTCCCCAGCCACCACAAGTTCCTGCACAGAGAAGCCAGGCCACCAATACACTGAGTGGTGAAAACAACCCTGATGGACAACACAAAATACAAGAGCTCAGACAAAACACAGGAACAAGGGACACTTTCTCCTGATCCCAGATGAATGCTGAGAAGGAAACTGATCCCTATGACCAGCGCAGCATAGACAGATTAATTCCTGCTGCTGGTGTTGATGCCATATCTCATGCATGAGAAATTCCTTGTTTGCCTTTCCTTTCCCTATTTTTCCTTGTTTTCCCTTGCCCTCATCTACCTATGGCTATTAGCAAGTATCTAACTGCTTCCTACAAGTGCAATTACTTTCAAGTCAATTCTTTTCCACACTCTACTATCCCCAGCTACACAAAAAGGGTTTGGGTTAGTCATGGCCACACCATTGCTGTGGTGTCACTCTCCATGGCATAACTTTCCAGTACATTAGAGGCATTTCTGAATTAAAGATAGAGTTTTAAGACCATAGACACTCCATTTTTCAAATGGTAAAATTACAGCCCATAATACCAAAAGAAAGAAATCTGGTCTTTTTTCTCTAGGCTGGTTATTTCCTTGTTACTTCAGTTGCTTATTGTTGGTTTTCACTTTTTTTTTTTGCCACTCTACTTGTCCACCCTGCACCTGCATTGGACTGAGCAGAGCCATTCACAGAGGGTCACACAACTCAAGAGGTAAGGCCCACACTAGAAGACAGACATGAATATACAGTGCTCTGAAGCAGTTTTGCATTTGGGTACAGGTAAGTGCTTGCCTTTCTGGAAAACTGCTTTAATTCACTGTTTTCAGCTAAATGAACTCAAGGGCACAAGCAAGCCACTGACAAGCTGAAGTGCAGGAAATCTCCAGCATGTAACAGAGTGGCCAGTACACAAAAGCATGGGAACTCATTCAAGTGCTTAGACACTGTTAGCTGAAAATTACTGTATCATTGCACTTTATTATTAGAGATCTTGAGTGCTCTATCTGGAAGGAAAACACATTTAATCTGATTACTTCTCATGGATAAAGCTCAGTGCTCAAGCTCTGGACCAAGACAACAGCCTTCATGACAACAGAAGAGAAGCATTTCATACCCTCTTCCATAAAACACCACGTAGAGCACAGAAACAAGTAACTTTCCCTGACATGAGTTGCAGGCTGCAGCCTGCAATCAACCCATTAAATGAAATGGGCAAACCAGCCCCAGCCACATCAGATCTCCTCAATTCCAGAGGGCAGGTGGCAGAGCCCAATCAAGAGAGAGCCAAAACACCACAGATGACCTTGCACTGGAAGCTCTTTTCTTGCCTTTCACTCTGAGGCTGATCATCTCAGCTTCTTGGAGGGGCCAAGCACCAGGTATGGTGTAAGCACCTTGCACCAGTCACCTCTGCCAAGGGGTGCTGAGAAATCAGCCATGACACAGACACTCCACAGGGTGCACTGAGGATACCAAACAGAAGCAGCCATCCCAGAGGGCAGTAGGCACCATCTCATGTCTGACAACAGACCACTGATCAGCAGGAGGTGCAATGGATCGATGTGAACAGTAAAACTCTCTGGGCAGAATGACCAGCAATGCAATGATATCAAACAGATGGTAAGCATCAAGACATAGAGAAGAAGTGCCAGCAAAGGTTTTGCTCTGGTAATCAAGGCCTTGGGAGGCTAAATTCTGGCCCTTGAGGATTTGATACAAAGCCACACAATTTTATGAGCAGAGGACTCCAGCTCATTGCAGGACCAGGCCCCAAAGTCCAGCAGGATTAAAGGTCCCAGCAGCTGTAAACCAGACAGGCATCCTGCATTCAAAGCAGGACAGACAAGCTTTTTCCCCGACATAAATAAATCCATGTAGCCTCAGTGCAGGAAAAGCAGGAAAATGCTACTTCGTCTGGATTGCAGGAATGGATTTACCAGCTTTGTCCCTGAAACCAAAGGGCACATCTGAGATCATCCAGCCTAATCCAGACATGAGCTGAATGAGTGGCTGGCACTCCCCCACAACACCAGTTCAATCAGGCTCTTCCCAGGTGACATCTGGGTTAATTGCAGGGGTCAACACCTGGGCTTGGGCAGCAAACCTGTACAGAGCCACTTTCAATAAGACTTTGCTGTGGCAGAGGAGATCTATTTCTTTTACCTGAACAGAGGAGATGAAGTCCCATTAAGGCCAGCAGATTTCTTAGTCCTTAATGTCTGTGATGGGCTGGACTGAGAAGTAGGAAACAGATGGCTGTAGGTGTTTGATTCCTGGATATTTTTCTAGCAATCCCAGATGCTGGCTACTACACCTTGAAAACCTGGGACCTTGTCCTTTCCCTGGTGGAGCAATGGGATTGGGTAAACAGGGAGGTCCAAGCATTGGAGGACTCTGCTGAGCTTCAACAGTTGTTGACCCATCACACACCTCCACACCTCAGACCTCCACTGTCAGTCAAAACAAATTGCTTGGGGGTAGGAGCCACGTGCTAATAGAACCCCAGGCTCCACTTCTGCCTCTGTGCATCATGCAAGAGAAATGCCCACAAAGTACTCCTCCTGAATCAGGTTGCAGAAACTGGGAAAAGCCAGTGGCACACAGAAAAGAGCCAAGAAGGAGCTGGTGTGCAGCAGATCTGTAGCAGTGGTCCAAGTCAGCAGAACTTCAGCGTCAACCTCCAAAGCAGTGGACCAAGCACTGACTTTCCTGGTGCTGGCTGGAAGCCTTGGGCCTCATGGGAGGCAAGGGGACAGGAAGTTTAGGGGTAGTTTGCAGGGAAGAAAATCCTCTCATAGCTGCTGGCCTGCCAAACTGACCTATGTGCTCAGGAATACATTGCTCAGCTGATGTGATAAAGAAAAGAAACTTTCTTCACTTACCAGGGAGATCTAAATGCTATTGAGTGTCTGAATAGAGACTGAGACACACAGGCCAAACCAGTGTCTTATGATCTTAAACTGCAAAGGGCAATGCTAAGGAGCTCAGAAATGTGCAAAGAGCAGTTCAACCAACATTAGCCAGGAGGAGAGACAAAGGAGATCAGAAGACCAGATCTCACTGGTTTCTCAGGCACCCAAGGCAACCTTGACAAAGTCACGTCCCAGGGCTGTGCCCATGTGCTGAGCTGCCTGTCAGGGAGTGGTGATGGCATTTGGCTGCACACAGGCACCAATTGTTCCCAACACTGGATCCCACAGGGAGGCAAGCACACTTCTGCTGGTGGCACACATGAGGGTCTCACCATCCTCTGGGGCCACCCAATGCCACTGGTCCCTTGCTGGTTGCCTGGGCCAAGTACACAGGGTTCTCCTACAAGGTAGGGGCAAAGCAACAAGCACTGTTAGATCTGCTGCAGAGAGAGAAAGCTGGGCTAACCCTGGCTACCCACCTGCCAGAAGGTGAGGATCTTTCTTCAGGAATACAGTAATGATCAGGACCCTTAAAGATCTCCTCAGCCACATTCAACCTAACTCTCACCTCCCAGCAGCCCTGATCTAACCACCCTGAGGACAAGCCAGGGAGGAGAAGCAGCCAGACCATGAATTACTGTCCAGCTTTGCCTCTCCCCACAAGTGCCTGTACGCCTGCAGGAATGAGGGATGGGTGCACATAACCTCCTCAGACCTAGGCAGCAAAATTCTGATCTTTCTGATGTGAATGAGTCACTTCCAACTGGGTTATTAAGTTATTACATTGCATTATTATATTAACGTCATTCCCATTTTCAGGAGAAGATAAACCTAATTTTAATCTCCTCTTAATTGAAAGCTTATCAAGAGACTGGCTCCATCCCTACGCAGTGAGATGTATTTTTTTCTTTCCCCTTCCCTTCCCCTTCTCTTTACACTCTTTACACTGATGAAAAGAAACATCTCTATTCATTAGAGAAAAAGCAGGCTTGAGTTGATCAGGCCTGTTAACCTCCAGCCTGGGCTGTTATCACAGATCAGACCTTGCCTAACAACAAAAAACTGTTGGGGGCTGTGGTTTGGCAGCCTCTTGCAGCCCTTTGGGTAGCTGTCCATTTTTACGTTGGGGTACTCGACAGTTTCCATTAGAGGAAGTGAGAATATTACAGATACTTGAGCAGCTCTGGGAGAAAGTTAAGTATATAATGCAAGTGGACTGCACAGATTTTAATTACAGATTCCCCCCAAAATCCATAGAAACTCTGATTAAACTCCTAATTACTTTTAAAGGAGTGAATAAGAAGTCAATAAGATGAACAGCAGTCTCTCTCCTTCTTTCTTTTTCTCTTGAGCAAGTTCTACACTGATAGCATTCTGCAGATGTATTATCACAGGCAAGTTAACCGGAGACCAAGGGGAAAAGATTTCTCTAAAGATCCCTTTGAATGAACTCTTTGCAACACCTTCAATACCAAGGCTGGCCCTAAGATCAATCAGGCCATGGTGATGTACACCAGCAAAGGATGTGCCTGTCTCCTCCAGCTGTGACTTCATTTTGCAGGATTACATTGGCTTTTCCAGTGGAGCTGCCTTCCCACACAAGCCCTGCAGGGAGCTGTGGAGGGGGCTGAATGTCCATGCCCTATAGATTTTCACTCCTTGTCCAACACAGGGAGGTGATGCTCATGGAGATGCAGGCTTTGTCCCAGGGGGCTGAAGCCAGTCCTCCTGGCTGTGTTTTACTAACAGCCTACCCAAACATGCCACCTAACCACACTGAGCAGCTTCACATAACCCCTCTCTGTCAGACCATGGAACCAGCATCCAGTTTCCCCTGAGAGCCCTGGCCCAAAGTCATGGCTTGGCCATGCTGCATAGCCTCTTCAGAGCTGAACATGTGGTCACTTCTGTGCTAAGCAGAGCACCAGCCCCTGACATGGAGAAATACTCCTATTCCAAGAGAAGCTCTTACTGGCTGAGGAGAAACTTCTCAGTCCCAGAGCTGTGGGCCATGTTTCAGACCCTCCACCCAGGCCTAGCCCTGCAGTGTGGATGCACCTGACTATCCATCCTCATCCTGAAAAGCAGAAATGGTTTCCCCGTTGGCATTTTAGTTGCCTTCTCAGGATTTCTGTTCAAACATTCTTGATTTGCAAAGAAATTTATTTCTTCTGAGTTTAGCTTGACACCCACAGTATCCTGCAATTCCTGCTCCTCAACCCTGTGATCATCACCCCTCTCCTCCACAGCAGTCCCTGGCTGAGCTTTACTACAGTTATGCCAGAGCAAAACAGCCCTGCATGCTGTCTCCAAGCACAACAGCACTAAGAACAGTAAAAAGAGATACCCCCCCTAAAGTAATTCAAAGCCTGAAGCTGGGACCCACTCTGAGCTGGTGTTCAGCAGCAAGACATGCTGAGCAAGCAGCCTCTGTTCCCAAGGCACAGCCATGATGCAGCTCCCTGTCTTCTCTCCAAGCCATTATTGTTTATTTTGCTGTCTCCAGTAACTTTAACTCTGCAAATAGCTTTCATTTCCCCATCTCAGGAAGGAGAATGGGAGTGCTTCTACGGGGTCAGCTGTGCCTGTGTTTGAGGGCTTTCATTGTCCATCTGAAAATATCAGTGCTCTCTGCAGTGATATGATTTTCCATTTTCCCCACAGAGACTAAGTTACCCAAAACCTCCTCCTATACCACTGCCAGCAATTTTCTAGCTAAAACACAGGGCTGTGAGGCAGCCTCCCCCCAGGTGCTGAGGGGCAGTCACCACCCTTCACCCCTGCCTGTGAAGCCAACACAGCTTGTATTCCATGCTGTGGCCAGAACCATCCTCACCTTATCTGACCACCCAGGTCCCACAGCTTTATCTCTCATAACCCTTTCAGACTACTCACCAGATCTGAAGAGATGCAGATGACCTCAGGTTGAATTTTTGACTCAAGATGTCTGGAGACACCTTATACACAGGGTACAGCACCTGAAATAATGGGGCTCAGTGCTGGCTGGGAGTTCCGAAGGTTTTTTGCTGTACGAATCATTTTGACAGAGCAGGCTATAAGGGCACGGACATTCAAAGCCTGATTTCTCTTTTTTTTGGAAGAATGTTGCAGAGGGGTACTCAAGGGGAGGAAAAAATTCCAAGATGGTACCTTTGTATCCAGAAGGGAAGATTGTGTGCATTGCTGGAGAGGTCATTTAATCCCTAAGCCTTGAGTCAATGGCATGAGAGGAGAGAGAACGTGGCTGGAGAGGGAAGAACCCAAGCTGGGTCATAAGGCATATGTGGCTTCCAGTGACAGTGAGAATATACAATATAATAAAGATATATATGGCCATTTGGAACAAGCTATTTCTAACATAAAATGACTCTGTATATTGATTGCCTGAGGAATTTGTACAGAACCTTATTTCCAGACATATAACTGAGCATATTATTTACTCACCATAATAGCTGGATAAATGGACAGGTTCCAGGAGGCAATAGTAGTTGTTCATTGACAGATGAATGGAAGGAAGTTTGAGTGTGACAGAAATGCCAGGATACTGGGAACTATACCACGCAGCCAGCAGCTTGCACAAGTCACTGCAATGTATAGATCAGGTGTATCTGCTTGGTCTTCAAAAAGGTGATGCCACTTTAGACCCTCTTGAGAAGACAGGAGTCCAAGATACAGGAAAAACATGATTTCTTCTCTGGAGCAGCACTAAGAAATGAGGAGTCTGAGACCAGCACGTCCAGAAAGCAGAAGGATCTGAAGAAGTGCAGGCTCATTTACAGCAGCATATGAACAGTCCCTTGAGGGCCCAACCACCAGAGCTCAGCTGGATCCCACATCAGTCACCTAAAGGAGAGGGAGAGACAACAGCCACAGTTCAGCTTCTGCCTTGGTTCCCCAAACCCAAGGCCAGCCTGGCCTGACGCAGGTCCCCCTCAGCAGTACTAAGAGCTACTGGTTCATTTCCAGCTGGATGGAGGTGCCTAAATGGCAATCTATGGAGTTTAGAAAGCAAACACTTCCAGATCCTTGTTCCTCTTCCAGAGAGACCCCTGGGCATACTGGTGTCTGAAGGGAAAAGGCTTTGCAGGCTTCCTTGTCTCACACTCAGACCATAAACTTCAGACTATTTCTCAGGGAATATGATGGACACAACAGCTGGGAACTCCCTTGAAAAGCAAACAAGACTTCATGGAAGAAAGAGTCTGAAAATAAGGGGAGGAATAGATAAATATCTTTTGGCCTCCCAGCAGATAAGCAAGCAGTGGCACCATCCCAGAGATGGGGAATTTGTTCAGCAGCTCTGCTGTGATTGTACTTTAGGCTATTCACAGTTTTATCTCGACTGGCAGAACAGGTGAGCAAGCAGCACAGTAATCTTGAGCACTTTTCTCCCCATTTCCTTACCTTTCACACTCCATTGCAATGTTATGAGTAGGAGATACTGAGTCCAGACTGATAACCCCTGGGGAGGGACTGCATCATTTCCATACTGTTAAGCATCCAGACTATCAGAGCAAAGAACCAAAGAACAGGCCAGACAGGTGAGGGTCTTGACTCATGACATCAGCTCATCAGCAACTTGTGCTAATAATGAAAATAAAAGCTCGTGTGTGTTAGGCTGTGAAAGGGTTGTAAAACTGCGTTTTACTGTTTAGTGCCAAGCCAACGCCATGGCAGCAGCCCGGAGCACTGGAGGGGCTGAATATTCTCGTACTCCTGCTGCCACCTAAAGGAAATTTTTCACCAATGTTCTGAAATGACCTGGAATAAACATGTTTGTGTTTCTAGGCTAGAGTGGCCTTCTAGCTGAAGAAGGACCCATTTGGAAGCAGGAGTATTAGAAGTGGGATATTTTTGTCTCCAGGAATCAGCTCCAGTGTCCTGGCAGATTTCCAGTCTAACCATGACTGCAAATGGATGGGGCCAGGGGACTTGAGCTGTCAGCACTGCGAGGACTCCACATGTGACTGCCTTGATGGTCATGGTCTAAGGCTACAGATAAGAGAGGGTTTGTAGGTAGGAGCAAAGCCAACCTAAAAAACTAAAACAGCTTTAGGGTCATAAAAATGTCTTCCTCAAATCATTTAGGACTCAACACAAATACTACCAGTTCTTGTTCAATGCTCTCTCTGATACAGCTTTCCTCAAGCCACCTGATTCTTATGTTTGAATTCTTTCCATTATTCAGAGGAGACAGCAGGTCCCCTGGTGCTTTTGAGGAGAGGGTGACCAGGTGAAGTTGGCTTTAGAAATCTGACACCATGACCTCTTTGGGCCAGGTGGTCCTGATTTTGGCTGCCAATGCAGCTCACTTGAATTCATCCATTCTTTTTGGATTTGTTTGCCAGAACTGGGTGGATTTCAATGGTGCTGGTGGTAGCTGGGCAAGGGGAGATTTCTAAAAGGAAATGTTCCCACATAGGGCATAAAATAGTAATAACTTTGTTCAAGCTTCTATGCTGAATAAATGCCCAATGCCAGAAGTTTCTGTACAGTCAGCACTAGTGAGCCCAGGGAAATATTAAATTACCTCGTAAACTGGAAGCCAAGTGGAAGTATTACTAAATGCTCAAAACGTGTAATTTGCTGCTGCAGATCAACGATTGCCTTATTAAATAGAGGGAACATTACCATCTAAGTTATGGAATTGGCTTTACAACTTTAACTATGGAGTTCACATTTCAGTAACCTTCTGCTTAAGGGGAGAGAGAATTCAGTTTTCCACCATGTATGTGCATGAGGGCGTGCATGGGAAACACATGCATGTGACATCCAGAGTGCTCAAGTAAAGAAGTTTCATTGGCATGAATCAGAGGGTAGGAGCATTTCTCATGAACAGGACACTACCTCCCAGTTAGGAGGCTGCTGAAACCCCTCCAGTACTGGATGATTAAGTAGATGTTTCCAGATATCACCATATGAAATTGGATGTTTGTCAAAAAGATGCAGCAGAGCATAAGCTTCAGTGTACAGCCCACTCTGATGTATCATTCCATGACATGACTATCTAGAGAACTTATTACCTTCCCTACATAGAATCATAGAATCATAGAATTGGCTGAGTTGGAAGGGACCTCAGAGATCATCAAGTGGCCTTTCTTGGGTTTTCAACAGAAAGTCATCCTGCTGGATCACTTAATGTCATTATTGCCAGACCAAAAGGCAAGACAGAAAGTCAGGTGACAGGTCAGGGACACAGAGAGTATCTCAGCAATATGAAGAAGAAAGGATTTTTATTCCCAGTCTGTTACATGTTGCCTCTATAGATGTTAGCATGTTCAGATGTGTCCATCTGAAGAATTTGTGCATTGCATGTAGAGATAAACCAGTGTACAGACCAAAGGAAAAGTTCACCATCTTGGATTAGGAGAAAGTTCATCTGTGGTCTTCATTTTTGGCACAGCAGACAGCAGTGGGAGTGCTACTGACCTGGGTGGGGGGCTCTCTGCCAGTCACTTATTGTTATTGTCCCCAGGCCACAGGGCACAGAGCAGGGCCATGTGCTGGTGGAGCAGGGCTGTGGTTCATAGGGAGTGACTGAATCAGTTCTGACATGGGCACAGGCTGAAGACTGGGACGTGGGGTGAAGATTTACTTGGATTGGATCAAAAGAAGTAGCATTCATACATTACCTTGCTTCACATGCTTACTCAGGCTGGGGACTAGTCACAGCTCTTTAACACCAATTGTGCACATATGACATAAAATGTAAAAGAGATCCATGAAGCAGAACAGACTATCATGAAGATTCACACTTGCTTTCAGAGAGCTTCGTAGAATCGTATCCTCCACTATCCATTTCCATCAGGCATGAATTTCCTCATTTCTTCCAAGCTTTAGTGCAATACTTGGGTATCTTCAGACTTTTTTCTTGCACATTTCAGGTTTGAAAAGTGCCTGTGTAGAGACCAGTGTTAATTTCCACATGCCTTACAGCGTGCAGTCAAATCCACCATTCTGCTTCTACTGAGCTGGCACTGGACTCTGTGCAGATGTAAGCCTGAAAATGAGAGATTGCAGCCAGACCTGTACTGCCAGGGGGATATCATCTGATCTGCAGGTGGGAGACACCTGCATGCATGTTTGCCACTTGTCTCCACTGTGGTAAATGCCAAACAGGCCTAATAAGAGACAAAGTTAGTACCTGAAATAACAACACAGAAAAGGAAAGGAACAGTGCTGTGTAAGAGCATCAGGAGCAGAGACAGTTTGGGGAGTAGAGAAATGTGGGCTCTGCCCCTGGCCACTTTTTCATATGCACAGGTCCTTGGGTGACTGTAATATTACTGTTTCACCTGCTGTGAGCTCAGTGCTAATTCCAGAAGTCTAGACTAGGAGCAAAACCCAAGGCATTAGAAGCCAATGCATTTAGGCCAGAAGGTAAAGAGGAGGACAGGCAATAAAGAGAATTGTATTAAAGATATGAACTACCAAGCAAGGGGACTGGAAAACCTATAAAAAACAGGCAAAACGAGTTAGGAGGATTATTAAGGAACCAGAAAGAGATATTGAGTATCAGAGGTTCTCAGGAAGCATAATGCTCTGTGGACAACTCCAGACCAGAAAGAAAGTAAACAAGAGAATTACTCCAGTAAAAATTATAGGTGATGAAATGGGAGAATTTATGAAGTTATTACTTTTGTGATTCTTTTTTTCCTCCTGACTTTTTGCAGAGAAGAGAGGACCCAATGCTGTGATGGGGGACTGTATCTCTGAAAGGGAGAGGAATAGATAATGTGCAGATAGCAACAAAAGTGGTTCTGGAAAATACAGGGCATTCACCATGCCCAGGTACATGAAACACCCTGTTAAAAGAAAAAACACACTTAAGAGCTGTGCAGGAAATTAAGATAACAGACAGAGAGCATCAGGTCTAAGCTGTTTTAAAACATCTGGTACTGCCAGAGAAGGAACACAGTAGAAGTCATATTTTTATGAGTATTGGTGTATTGCTACTGTATTAGTAAAGTGCTGAGACACAGGTTCAGTTGAACAGGAAGGCAAGCAGATCTCCTGAAGAGCTCCTGGGTACACTTGATCCACACACACACAAGAAGGCAGGAAGATACAGAACACAGAATTTGGTGATCAGCTTGTAATGTTGCCTTGAGATGGCTCTGGAAAAATAGGTAAACTCTTCTTCTGTGCTTTAGATATGTTTGGCAGCCTTATAGGAAGACAGCAAGAAGGCTCATGCCACAGCCCCTGGTCCAGAACCTGAGGATCTGCCATTAGCTCTGCCTGTAAGCCAAAGCAGACTCTGGGGATTCACTATATTTGGTGTTTTCCACTTGCTCCAAGAAACCAGGCTGTGAGAATGGGAGAGAAGAAACTGAGGCACAAAGTATTAGAGAGGCTTGGCCTCTTCCTTCACTTTAGAAGTCAATGTCACAACTGTAAATTCCTTCTTATAGATCAGTAACGACCTCAGTCAAGCCAATGAACTTCCTAGAATTAAAAGGGAATCTGATCCATTTAACTAAATCTAACAACTTCCACACTAGCCTGCAAAAATCCACACTCCAGGCTGAAAATACATCTGCGGGGAAATAGACAAAGTACAGAAAACATTTCACTTCTTCCTTAAGCTCAGAATGCTAAACCATAGGCACTGAGGAATGGAGATGGAGGACTATTTGCAAAGTAAAAAAAAGTCTCTTGCCACCCCTGCTTTTACAAATGCTTCTGCATGGGGTGAGTCCTACTAAACAACACCATCCTCATAAAAATGTCCAGAAAGGAAGAAGTGCAAATACTCCAAGGCCTGATCCCACATACACTTTGTACTCATCTGACATAATGGCTGTATTACCACAGACACACACACAAGATTTTTTTCCCTTAGAAACAAGGCAGAATTGTTTTCCAGATCAATTCTAAAACGTCAGTAGTCTCTGACTCTCCTCCTAAAAGCAGGGGGTGCACTTTCAGGTCTAAATGATCAGTTAGGGAATAAATGTCCAATGCTGTCATACCTATTCGGTAGCTGGTTCACTTCTCATTACTCACAGTTAGCCTTTAATTAATCCTTAACTATTCACTACTGGTAGTGATTAATAAGGTGAATTGCCACTCAGGAGACCTAATTTCCCTCCTGCTTCTTCTGTTGTGTCTATGTGGACAGTAAATTCTTTATATTAAGGACTGCGTGGAGTGTGATCACCTATTTTCAGGTTTTGTGCCTATTTCCATGGCAAAGGTGCTCAGGCTCAGTTCTCCAGGACAAACAAATGCTTTCAATTACATGTCCTATAAGCATTAGCTTAAGGGGCTGTAGATAGCAAATTTGCAACTCATTCAATTTGTCTACAGGATGATGAAGAACATGACTGCTTGTAAATAACAGGTGTGAGGATATAATTCATCCCTCTCCTTCCATACATCTGTCCCAGAGACCCTGAAGCTAAAAATGCACAGCTTATTACTTGTTACTCAGCCAAGTTTCAAACAGTGTTAATATGCATCTTCATGTATTGGTGGCAGACAAGGGAGATCAGTTCAGCCTTGAGCATGCCAGAGTTAATGCTGCCTGGTACAGAGCCTTCACAGGTCCTGCTGCTCCCCTCAGCTGAGGAGCTCTGCACATGAGGAGAAGAGACACTCAGTTTGAACCAAATGCAGTACAGGACTCAGAATGAAGTTACTGCCTTGCCTTTTCTTCCACCAGAGGCAGGACCTTCTTGCTCAAGGGGTAAGATGAAGCTCTTAGAGATTACTGGCACCACCAGTCTGAAGGCTCCAAAACAAGGAAAGCAGCACCCAGCTGTACTGTAAATTTCCATCTGATCACAGACAAACCCTTTCCCTCCATTCCCCCTTTTGTGGTGAAGGCTGTGCAGCTTTTACCTCCTTCCCAAATTCACTGAGGCTTAGAGTATTGATTTATGTCAGGAAGAGGGCAGAGCAGTGTCTAGCAGGCACAGGTAACCACCTGAGCAATGGGTGCTACAGGACTGCTCCTGAGTAAATAATCATAGAATCATAGAATTGGCTGGGTAGGAAGGGACCTCAGAGATCATCAAGTCCAACCCTTGATCCACTCCTGCTGCAGTTCCCAGCCCATGGCACTGAGTGCCACATCCAGTCTCTTTTTAAATATCTCCAGGGACAGAGAATCCACCACTTCCCGGGGCAGCCCATCCCAAAGCTTGATCACCCTCTCAGTAAAGAAATTCTTTCTAATGTCCAACCTAAACCTCCCCCGGCACAACTTGAGACCGTGCCCTCTTGTCTTGCTGAGGGTTGCCTGGGAAAAGAGACCAACCCCCCCCCGGCTCCAACCTCCTTTCAGGGAGCTGTAGAGAGTGATGATAATAAATGTCTCATCTCTGATGCATTCTGCACAGCAACTAATTCCTTCCCCTCCACATAGATGTTGCTGAAATATGGTGGCTGGCTACATGCTCAGAGACAGCCTGCCCCTGAACGTGGGACAGCAATGCAGGGCCCCACCACACTATTCTGACTTTGAAGAATATTATAGTAGCTTTAAAGGTCTCAGACATTAAGAGACCATTACTCACTGTCTCCTCGGAGCTGATGGAGTCCTTGCCCTACGTGTTCTCCATTTAACAAATGTCACTGATTGTTTTACAACACACTCCGCCGAGGAACAGAGGAATCTTTCAATTCAAACAGAACTGCCATGGATTTAAACATCCAGGAGCACTTGGTGCTTGCTCGGGAGCAAAGCAGCTCTGCAGGATGAGGTCAGGGTAACAAGACCTGAGAGAAACTGCCCTGAAAAGAAGGACTTTCTGCTGGCAAACCCTGCCAGTCCCTTACATTCAGTTACTGGTAGATGGACAGCAGACCCAGCAGTGATGCTGAGCTGTGTCCCACGCCTTGTGGTAAGTTTGTAGCAGGACAACAGGACAACAATTAGGACTCACAGGCTCCAGCTCCTGCCGAGCTGAGCAGTGCCATAGGTGATGGATGAGCAGCCTGGCCCCTAAGGTGTCAGAGGCAGGAGTGGTCAGCATGGAGCTGGCAGAGAACTTCCCTGTGCAGGAAGTTCTGGCTCAACTATGCTGTTATTATCAACTTCCACACAGTGGGAGACTGAGCTGACACCAAATCATCATGGTTTCAAGCAAATATGAGCATTTCCCCTATGTTAACACATGAGATAATGTTAAAGTTTACAAATGTAGTCAATGGTAATCATCAACCTACATCCCAGTAATGTTGCAAAGGACAAATAATAATGGTATTCCTCTTAATATAGAGAAAACTCTGTATCTTATCTGAGGATGTTTTTTCAGTCTGAACTCAACAAGGATAAAACGGCACAGCAAATCTACAGTATAATAAAAACTTCCAGACCCAGTGCACAATGGATTTAATATCATTTTTGAGAGATAGTATGTGTTCCCATTCTTCTGAAATCATCCATTCCTCATCTATGGTTAATTACTTTATATGAGAGATGCTTGAAAATTATTTTCCCCATGTGGAAAACTTGGATGAAAATGAGAACATTCTGGTTTGGAATCAAAATTCTTAGTGAACACTGCTGGGCTTTTCTCTTTTTTCTTTTTCCTCAACTGCACAAAGCACTGTATTAAAAGTTTTGAGGTTTGGTTTTCTGTGGAAAAGTATCATCTCTCTCATGTGTTTTCAAAGAAAGAAGATGCCCTCCATGAGTTGCTTTTTGCTAAGTCAAAACTACAATTTTCTTGGCACTAGGTCTAACCATGCACTGGTCTCACTGCTACTGCAGCTGGCAAATATCCAAAAGGACTCAGTATCACTGACAGATAATTATTTTTTTAATGCTTTGACACTGTGCCTTACACCCACACCAGAACAATCTATATGAAGAGGATGTAAATTTGCAGAATCAGACCCAGGAACAAAGGTACACAGTATTTTTTAAGCCACCTCCTCATTTCTTAAGGATTGTGCAAGAAGCAGCTCAGCAGTTCTCAGCACTGGTTTTTGGAAGCTGAGTGATTCTCTGCAACCACAGCTGGAACAGACTTTTTCACCTTTTACCCTAGGACCAAACAACCTTCCCCCGGGCCTCGTCAGAGCCATCCATTTGTGAAATGGCTGTGCAAAAGGTGCACAACAGGCAGGAGCTTGGATGCTATTCCAGCCTTAATGTAATAACAGAGGTGCTGCTCAGGAACGATGTACTTTGTGTCCCTCAGTCCCTCCAAGATCCCAATTAATACGATTCCATTAACTTCAGAAGGTGTACTAAGTAGTAATGCTCCGGGCCATTAATTCCAACAACGTCAGCATGCTCTTGCTCTGACATTTCCCTTAATTAGTACTATAACCCACTACTTGACTGCTAGCTTTGCAGGTAATAATTCATACACAAGTTCCCCATAAACAGAATTTTGGGTGCTCTCTTGCTAGAAACTGCACATATTGGTACATGCTAAAAAAGAGCCACAGGGGCACAGGATTTAAAATGTTATAAGAGAAAAGAAAGGGGTTTGAAAAAGATGCTGCTGGAGTTACAGTAACTCCTTGAGCCTCAGTTACCCCCTAGGGATCTCTTAGGCTTAAAAACTGATGGTTTATGATGTTCTTCAGAGATCCACCAAAAAAGCAATAGACTGAAGAAAGGGTCTCTGGGCAGCATTAGTCTCTAGCAAGCTCTAGGCATCTTGTAAAATTTTTACATGGGATAGAGGAGTCAGCTGAAAAGGATTTGGTCCCTTGAAAATGAGAAGCAAGGTCCTCATCCACTATGAAATCAGCCCCTGAACTACACAGACTGTCTGCTGCCAGAAATCAGTATGAGGTGTAGCTTTGTTTCTGCCCCAGTGGTAACAAGGTTTGTCCTTGGGGGGACACTGGCAATTTAGACTGAGGCAAAGACATATACCCTGGGAGGACATACACCTGGAGCCCCAACCTTCCCATAACCTCTTAGTTTGTGCTGTAGTTTTTAACAAAGTCTTATGGAAGGAAATAAATGGAAAAAAACGTGGGAATGAAAGTGAGAATAAACAGGACCCAAGAAGATGACTAGTAAGAAATAGGTGAGAACCACTGGTGCACTGGGAAACAAGCAGGTCAGGCTTGTCCAGCCACCAGGCATTCACTTACCACTCATTTCCTGCAGCCAGAACTCCCATCTTACCAAAACAAAACAACCTGCACAGGCAAAAGGATCAGGATACTTAACTACATGCTTAGTTCACTTTCTCCCACACCTTCTAAAACCTGAGAAGTACAAAGTACTGAAAACAGTCAGCAAAGCTAATGTCAATAGAGGTGGTGTTTTCTGAATTAGCACAAGTAACTCAGGCTACAAAGAGCTGATGATGCCCTGTAACATTCAAGCTCTTGAGATGGGTAAATTTTGTCCAGATGTCTTTCAAGGTCAAGTCTCCCAAAACCACAGTTTGGCTAAAGGGCCAGATCTCTGGCAAGGCAGAGAGAAGAAAGGTATCAGCAGAAGAGGGCACTATGATGCTAGTGGGTGTGGGGAAAATCATGCAGAGAGATACAGGCTGATGGAAGGACACTGGATATTGAGTAAAGACAGAAAAAGCAAAGACCATGTCCTTCAAAGACGGTCTACTTGGGATTGGCCTTAGTGAGAGAGATTTGGATGCATAGTGTGCCTCCTAAATGTTATCTCATTCTCCACCTACACATTACAAACAGATGTTCCTGGTAGCAAATGCTCTTGTAGTTAAATGAGATAACATGGACGGCTGAGAGATGCCAAAAATATTGCATGCAGATCACTCACTCCTTGTTTCTCCAGTTGAGACTGCCAAGAAAAAAGGCACTGACTACCAGCTACAGTTTCTGAAGGCAGCACTACTTCAGAAAGAATTCAGATGACACCAAGCCACTCATTTCCCCCAGGACTTCATTTTCATCAGCAGGGAAGAAAATGTAATGCAACTCTGCAGGCCTTTGACACTGAAGTCTGAGGACCTCAGTCTGATCTCTATTATACTCATGTAAATCAAGGCCTTCTTGTGCCACAGAGTCTGTGACATTTCACTGCTGCAGTATTAAAAAGGCTCCAGATATCACTTTCCCTGACATGCATTCTGAAAGGAGGTGGAAGATGTCATGCTTATAATTCACTGCCCTTTCCCTTACATATGTGACTTGGCTAATTGCTAAAAGAAAGGAAGAAAAAGTCCTGAGGTCAAAGGGGATGTCTGTGCTGGTACAGCAGCTAAAGCATGTCTTTCCCATACCAGACCAGTGTAAATTCACAGGAGGAAGAGGCTAAATGAAATGGAGAAAGGACAGCAGCCCCCATTTCCCACCTTCTCTTCCAGAATACTTGAATTTCCTAAGTAACCAGCACAGTTGCCTGCCTTCCCTCCAGCTTCACAGCCTATGAATGACATGAAAGGAACCTTGCAATGCCTGGAGTCTGGGACAGCAGGCCTGCACCTACCCACTCGTAGTACACAGCCCCAACACACAGCTATTCCCCACAGGGTAGTAGGACTGGGACAGCATCCACCCCATCAGAATGACACCATCTTCCCACAGCTCCCTTCCTCTTCCTCACCAGGACTCTGAAAGCCTCAGTGATTTTGGTCATTCTCCAGCTTTCTGCTAAGAGGAGACTGAGGAACAGCCCAGGAAAAAAAAAAAAAAAAAGATCAAACCTGTGTGAACCAAGCTGAGTGTGATGTTTTGATGGAGCCTGATGGATTTTGCAGCCACCAAGGGACCAGTCATAAACATCCATTCCCACTAATGCAGTCACGAGCAGTTGCTCTCAGTAGATCTAAAAAGCAATACCAGACAGCAGTCATCAGCAGGTTAAATGAACAATAAGAAAAAGACATGGGCATAATCCAAAATATTGCTCCAGTCCCAATGTGTTCAGTGCTAGAAATAGCTCTGACTGAGGTTCAAGCCACAGGATTTCCAAACAGCTCCCTGACCCCTCACACTTCAGGAAGGCTGAGGCTGCCTTCTGTGGCTTAACTCTTACTGCCAAAGACTTTTTTTCTCAGGGGCTGGTCCAAGACTATGCAGCCTGCAGGAGATAAAATCTGCTACAAACTACTCTACCTCCTCTTCTAAGTGCAAGACCCATTTCCCAGCAAGGCAGGCCATTTAATGCCACTCAAAGTGAAAAACTTGTGCAGGTTTTTTTTTTAAAAGTTGTCATACTATCTTCTGCTGGGGAGAAAAGTGGAAGAGTGTAAGGAGCCACTGGCACTTACTGTGGGACTGAAGAAGAAAACAAGAACAGAGAAGCTGGTGAAGGGTCTAGAACACAAATTTTATTAGGAGCAGTTAAGGAAACTGGAGTAGGTCAGCCTGGAGAAAAGGGGGCTGAGGGGAGACTTAATCATTCTCTACAACTACCTGGAAGGAGGTTCTAGCAAGGTGGAAGTTGGTCTCATCTCCAAAGTAACAATAGGACAAGAGGAAACAAGTTGCACCAGGGGAAGTTTAGATTGGATATTAGGAAAAACATCTTTACCAAAAGGGTTGTCATTGGAACAGGCTGCCCAGGGGTGGAGCCACCATCCCTGGAGGTATTTAGAAGACATGTAGACATGGCACATGCTGATATGGTTTTAGGGATTTGGCAGTGTTTGGTTAATGGTTGGACTCAGTGATCTTAAAGGTCCTTTCCAACCTAAATAATTCCATGATCAATGTGTCAGATCTCTAATGGCTGGTGAGAAGAACCTGCAGCAAATCTCGATCCAAGCTTAATAACAGTTCCTGGTCCAAACCACCCATAACCATCCGGAAATTCCACCTGGATTCTGAGAAAGGTGCCAATGGCCCAACCATCCAATTTTCCACATCACTCTGGAAACATCCTAACTGCTGAGAAGAGTCACTAAACAGAAGTGCCACTTGTTTCAGACACACATAACCAGCTCTGGCAAATGTCAGTTCTCATATAAATTAGTTGCTATAAAATAGAGAACTCAGCACTGGGTGGAAAAAAAAAAAAAAGAAAAAGAAAAAAAAAAAAAGGAGGAAATAATATGAGAGGCTTTTCTTGGTTCATGACTGGAACAGCTACTGTCATTTAAATTTTATTAGGAAAGATTAAAAGGAGCCTTGGAGTGAAGCTGCTGTGATGAAGTGGTCCCAGGGTCTCTATAACTGTGATTGGCACCATACTGATGTGTCATTCTGACAAAGTTATGATAGTTATTATGCTGGCCCTAAAAAAGGCCCTTCAGCCTCAGGCAGAAGAATAAAAAATGGGAAAAAAACCTCTAGAATGCAGGAAAACTCACTCCAATTGGGCACAGAGATAGATATCTACCTCAGCATTATTATTTTTGGAGGTGACATGGAGTAGACAATTGGTCAATACTGCCAAATCTGTACCTGAATGGCTTCTCACAGATGTCTTCATAATCTGGCCTGTAGGTTAGACTTGTGCTTGGCTGGTCCATGCCTGCTGACCCCTACACAAGTGGGGCTCCTGGGACACATGAGGGAGCAGGTTGAGTAGCCTTTCAGGAGTTCAAGAAAGCTCCTGCCTTGCTCATACTGGCTGCGTCTGTCCCCCTCAGCAGCACTGCAACAGGCTCCCCGAGTCAGGCTTAGCACTGGCTAAGCAGTCCCTCTGGTTTTATAGCCACCTTCACTTCCATAGGTAAGGAACCAACAGTAGGCAAACAATAGGCTGGTGCCACCACTCCGAAGTGTTCTGGAGAGATCTGTCTCCTGGAAGTCACAAATACCCATCCCCACATCATCAGTCCTCACAGTGCAGCAGTAAAAATCTCAGCTTCTGCAGGCTGCTGCCTTTGAAAGCTCTGCCTGGCTCTGAGACACCATTTGATGCATGCAACCCTGTCACTGACTGTGTTACACCACACACAGAGCCTGATCTCTGGCCCCAAGAGACACTGCCTGCACCAGCACAGCTAACAAAGAGAAGCACAATGAGCCCTTCTCACCACCCTAAAGTTGAAGGTGAGATCCCTTTTTAATAATAGGTTATTTGGAAGGATATATAGGCTCTGGTTGTCTCAATACACAAATGACAGCATCAATCAGAGCCAGACAGCAGAGGAGGAAAGCAATATACCTGCTAGGTGAGGGGAATGCTGATGGAAGGCACAGACAGAGGGGACTGTGACTGACAGGAGCTGAGCTTTGAGCCTGTATATTGCTGCCTGGCAAGGGGGGTATTAAGTAGCAGTAAATATGAAAGAAAAACTGCATTCTGCATGTTTGGCTTGTATTTTAAAACAGACTAAGCCCCTTTGGTTTCATCCCTTCCTATCTCAGGGACTCTCTACCTATTGCATACACAGTCCAAAGAAGAAGAGGCTTCTTCCCCATCTGTCTGCACCCCACAGCCCCTCACTGCTGCAGAGGTGGCAGATGCAGAGTGCACATCATATATCACAGAACAGGGACACATCTAGATGGCAGATCATTAATAACTGAAGGCTTTATGATTCCTCTACCAATTCAGAGGCCAAACACACCAGGCAAATATTATTTTTCTTGCTCAGAGGTTGGAAAAACAGAGGGAGTAGAGTTGCAATTGCTGCATTCTTTAAAGACACCTTGAGGAAAGAACAGTGCTTTGAGGCAACCAAAGATATGTGGGCAGATGATAATCCCATATTGCAGAAAGCACATCCTGAACAATATTGCATATGAACTCAGACAGTCTGGGGCACTGGGTTATCTGCCAGTGGAGAGAACAGGCAACACACAGTACAGCTGTGCCTGGTCCATGGAGGCATGGGGGGGGGAAGAGCTGCAGTACCAGTGCAGGAGATAATGCACAAGGACAAGGCAGGTGATGTCTGAAAAGGGAAAGGAGGGTGGAAAGATTGTTTATTGTCACAGTGTTTGATCTGCAAAGCCAAAGCAGAATGGGAGCCTCCCCATCCAGCAGGATTATTTTAATTCAGATTCACCCAGAGAGAACTGTTTAATTTGAGCAGGTCAGGGGTTCAGCTTGCTCTGTGCTTGCCTACTTATTTAACAGATAATACAGTTTGAAAGGAAACTTACGCTCATGTATTTTCAAAGATTTCCAGCAAGTCTTCTGGGAAATGCTCACAATTTTGAATTTATCTGGAACCTAGAGAAACCTATTGAGTTGGGAGCTTAATTGTCCTATTCCATTAGCTACTCCATGCATGTGACCACACTGTACAGTAAATCCTGCATTTCACTCCTGTGGATGCCCTACTGAAACAAGTACTAGGTAGGAAATGGGTTCCCAAGCCACAGATAGTTTTGCAACATAAGAGTAAAAACCAAAGCCTCTCAAAATCTTTTTGAAAAGAAATGCAGGTGTACCCCAGTGACTAGGGGCTATCACATGGGACAGAGGAGGCTCTTTAAGTCCAGGTTGACTTCTCAGCAGGTCTCCTGGAAGCAGGCTACTGGGCAAGCCACCATCTCTCCTCCTGAAGCTTCTTTGTACTCCATAAATATCACAGATTCAACCAAACGGTGACTTGAACCCAGCTTTTTCAAGGCTAATGAATATTTCTTTCCCACAAAGCAGAACAGTTCCAATGGGACAAGTTGGTAAAAAACTGCCCCAAAATACCCATGAACTGGGTGCATGAAGTTGGGGTCCATTCATCCAAGCTCACATTCAGCAGTCTCTCACAGCTCCTGCCATGCAGATGAGCACCACGACTCCCACGTTATGCACTGTAATAGAGCAAGTGATTGTTTCTCTGTACATCCTTGGCCCAAGTGGAGTTTTATCAAAACCACCTCCCATTTGAAAAGTATGTTCTGGGCAAAACTATTTCACAAAAATATTTTCAGCCACTTCAAGAGCAACAACTCAAACCCATTTGTTGCATTGTGCATGCTCTGCAATTTAGCAGATCAATAGGTAACCTGTGCCTTTGTCACTAGCTACAGCAAGAACCTTTGCTGCTGCATACAGACTCCCCCTTTCCGTGCTCTCTTAACAACACTTCTGCCTCCAGCATCTCTTCGCTTCCATGCACGTTGCAGATACACTCATGGAGAAAGGCAGCATCTCATTCATGGGGCAGATGAGGCAGAAATTATTATTAGAGATGTGAAAATACATCTCTTGCAGAAGTGAAAGGTGAAAGCTGACACTCGGCAGGGCAAGCCCAGCAAGCAACAAAGACCCTCCCTCACTTTCCTGTGGTAACAGCCTCTGTGACATCCAGCCCTAGAAAGCCAGCTGGGAGTGCAGAGCATATTGTGAGTAAATGGGCTAACAGAGAAAACTCCCAAATAGCACAGGACTGAGCATGTCCCCTATGCTCTGCAAACTGCAGCTGCCTAATTCCTTCCAGAGCCCCTTCCATCCTCCCAGCCACAGAGAGCCTGCCCAGCACCTCTCTCCTAACCAGCACACACCTTGCCAGAGCTGACATGTGGGATTTAGCTTTGCTTTCAGTGCCACTCCCTGGCCAACCCGGGGACCGGCATGTGCTCCACTAACCTGGCTCCAGCCCGCTCCAGCAGTGGAGCTCCAGGTGTGCTGACCGACTGGAGGAGCAGTGCAGCAGGCAGGAAAAACTCCTTTTTCACAGACATTCACAATTTCATGAATAAGCCAGGCATGTTTTCCAGACATTTTATCACTTTTGATCTGTACTAACAAAGTCCTTAGAGGATACCTCCTGTTCCCCACCAGCACACTGGAACAGAAATAACCACAGTCACCAAGCACTCTCCCCGAGTTTCAAAGAAAAAACCAACAGCATTTCCTTAGAGAAATGTCTCACAGTCACCACCAGAACTTGGGAAAGAGCTGCAGAAGTTTCTCTCTTCCTCCAGGGCTCTAGGGCTCATTACCAAACTAACAGATAGACAGAGTTTGCCTGCTAGGAGCTTTTTTGTAAGACAATCTATCTGCAATTTAAACAGTTTAGAACACAGCATAAATGAAACACAATTTATCTTAAGTGAAAAGTGTTCCAATCTGGCACTGTTTGTCTTAGAAAGTGGGTCTCTCTTCTGGGGTTGTTCGAGTTACACAAAGTTCTGTGTCATTGTAGGTCCTTAGAGGATGATGTCAAGGACTTGCTCCTCAAGAGGGAAAGCAAGGCAGGCAGCCCTTCTGGAGGACTGCTCAGTGTCTTAAGGAGCTGTAGGATACAGTCACCGGTTTCAAGTAGTTCTTTGTCTGGAAACTGCTACCACTACTCTGTGTTACTCACCAAGGTGCAAGCCAAATTCTTCCTGTGGGTGAGAGCAGCAGCAAACTAACTCTGAGATAAGAAAAGTGTCAAGGAGCACTGTCATCAGCCCAGGATTAGCATCCTGAGGACCCTGGAGCTTTGGATGATGCCTGAGCAAAAAATTATCATAAACCCATAAAACAGGATGACCTCAGTCAGTTTGCAGGATTTTTCAGTCAACTCTGAGCCCTTCTCTCCTTCAGGTGACACTAAATGTCTCATTTTCCTCCCTAGAAACTGTAGATTTAAGTAAACTTCACTTTCAACAAAATGTGTCGAATTTAATCTGATTATGTCAAAACAAAATCTTCCTTGGAAAGGTTCTTCATTTTTGGCCCAAAAATTTCACTGATTTCAGCCCAGATTCCCAAATAAATTATTAGGGAATTTAATTGGGAACATTCTGCAAAACTGTACTTTTAAATGAAGTATTCCTTAAGAGTCACTGCCCCTATGGTGATGACCTCTACCATCTTATTCTTTGATGTGGTATATCATAGAAGACAACTAAGTAAGAACAAAACACTCTGGTACTTTACCACTATACAAGCGAATCCACTCCTGAACATTACTTAATGTTAGATACAGGCTCCTCAGGCTTTCAGAGACATGAAGCTCCTCCAGATACAGGAACTTGCCTACACAAGCCAATGTAAAGGCAAAAGAGATCTCCTGCATTGCAACTCTCTGCCTGAACCACAAAACAACCCTTCAGAGGAAGAGATTTATTTCTAGTTTCCTGATTTGCAACAGAAGCACCACCACAGGGGTTACTGTGAGGAATGATCATTAGCAGAAATGCCAGAGTCATGGCTAAAAACACCAGACACAACAACAACTGCATTGTGCAAGATGTCATCTCTGCCCCTAGTGAGAGACAAACCATGGAGTGGAGGGCTTGCAGGCTGTGAAGACAGCTGGAAGATACAAGGATACCATGAGAACTGAGAGAGTTCAAACACAGAGAGACAGTGACTCCATGGCATTCATTCTGCATTCCCAGAGCAGCAGACTGAAGTCTGACTTACCTAGGCCAGACTTTCTTCCTTAACGTATGTTAGCCAAGAAAACACAATTCATTTGTGTGAATCCCCCATTTCTGACTGGTTACTACTGAGACTTTCTTCTTGCCTCTGCCTCCACCCACGCAAAGCAGAAGGGATCAAGGCAAGGTTGTGACAAGGAGATTCTTTTTTGATCTGTCAGACAAAAACTATTCAAAGCTCTAGGCTGACCATGCATGAACTGAGAGAACAAGGACGCAGTGCACCTTGTCTATATTTCTAACTCTTACAGCTCTGTGAAATAACTGCATGATTGCCAAATCGTGTTCCCCACAAGCCCAGCCTCAGCAATGAGATCGTTATGCCCTCCTCCCCAGGGGGCACCAAATTATGTGCAAATAGGAAGACCTGTATTTAAATTTTCCCCAGACTCTGTGAGCATGTCTGTATGGACAGACACAGGTTCCAACTCCCAAGCTCCAACCCACCTGATGCAAGACAAATCCTGCCCAGAAATCCATGGCAGGTAGTGCAGACCCCAGAAGAGTCCCTGACTCAGCCTTAACCATGGAGAACCAGAGCTTTGTGTGCAAAGTTACCTTTCTGTCACCAAGGAGCTCCCTGTTGCTGAAATGTTTTGATCGGTGATGGTTCTGAGCCTTCATGTCCCACTGCCCTTCTGAGACACATGCTCTGGTCTGCAGCACAGCTGGAGAGGTCACAGTGCAAACTGTTGCCATTCACAATGGTTCTCCCTCCAACCTTGATGGAGAAGCAGTATTAAACACCAGCCAGGCAGGCTGGCAGCAAAGTCTTGTCGCCCTTTTTTTTTTTTTTGGGGGGGTTGGAAACAGAAGTGCTGAGGTACCAACAGGCTGACTCCTGTTCTTACCTGTGCTGTCAGAGTGGTTCCAAAGAATGTGTTTATCAATATGGTGATAGGTGCTTTATATATATATATATAACAAACTCTTGCTCTCTCTCAGGGCAGTGTCAAAGCCCCCAGAATGTGTGTCAGAGGCTGGACAGTACCAAGCACTGCAAGTGTCCTTCACCAAGACAAAGCACCCTTCGTGTGGCTTGTGTCACAAATAAGATTTGTATATTTTCTTTCCTGCTTTCTTGTCATTAGCATTCTGCTGGACAGAGCAAGTCCAAGGAGTCCCAGGGACATGGGGACCGTGTGGCACTGTGCTGCCCAAGCAAAAAGCCTGGACACAGGAGCTCTGGGCCATCAGCGGGCAGCGTGTTCCAGCAACTGGTGAACACGTACAGAGCTGGTTTCTTTGTTCCTCAACTGAGATGTTTGAGAAACACAAGTTTACAGAGGATAAAAGCCCGCGTTACACAGTGAGAAAAAGGAGATAAGAACAAATCCAAACCACAACATACTGAGTGCTTTGTTGGCTGGCAGCCCTCTTTCTGGAAACAGCTGCCAGGGTTTCTCAAGGCAGAGATGTGGTTGCCCAGGCTGCTTCTCAGTGCCATTTTTCAGCAAGGTTCTACCCATACCACCACCTGTGCTTTCTTACAATTTTCCCTTCCAGCACCCGTGCAGGTGTTTCATTCCAGTACCAACTCCGGGTCCAGAAGAGCCCAGGGACGGCTGGAAGGAGGGGGCTCTCCTCAGGAAGGCAGCGGCCGCAGGGCGGGAAAAGTCGCGAAAGCCCTGACAATTCTCGCAGTTCCTCACCGGCACTCACTGTGCCCCCAGCCCCTGCTCTGGGCTCTCCTTTTCTTCCCATCTCCACTGCTCCCTTAGCGGCATTTCCCCGCCGCTCCCCGGCCCGGCCTTCTGCCCTCATCGCCATGCGAAAGAGCCCAGAAGATGGCGCCTGCCCCTCAGCCATCGCCACCCTCCGTGCCTGGGAAGCCTCCGGGCTGGGGGTGGGCGGAGAGGGGGGGATGGCACCTGCAGGTCGCGGAGTTGAAATAGGACGGAGGAAATTCCGTGTGCCCCGGGGGAAGAGATGAAAATAAAACATCCCCTTGCCATCCCCCCAGGGGAGCAGGAACCATCGCCCACGCGGTCCTCACCGCAGGTCGCGGCGTGAAAGACGTCCGCAAGCAACAGCCGCCAGCGGGACGTGACCCCGCCGATGTTCGCGGTAGCCGGGGTGCTGCTGTGACCCTTCCTTGCCGGCCTCCAGGGCCCCGGCGTGAGCCCTTGCAGAGGGTACTTCGGGACTCAGCTGCCCCTCCGCGGAGCGGCCGCCTCCAGCCCGGCACGGCCTGGGCAGAGCTCCCTGCCCTGCTCACGCGGTACTTGGAGGGAACAGGAACGCACGAGGTGACCCCTGTGAGGGAAAAACACCCGTTTTTTTGTTATGGCAGCCTTCAGTAGACAGGGTTAAACCATGACTTGTGGAGACCAGGACATTTGTTCCCTGAAGAACAAGTTTCCCGGCACCAGACGGAGCACTCCAGGACAGCAGTGGGTGAGGCAGCCTGTGAAGGTCCAGGCCTGGACCTGCGGCCAGGATATTTATCTTTCCTCTGGATCAGGCTGCAGAGAAGTAACACGCTCTCCCTGGTGCTCTCCTCGGTAGTCACTACCTTTGAATCTTGAAACCACTGCTGAGTGATTGCCAGACAGCTTCAGTGCCAACCTGGGATTCTGTCGGGGGAGGTTTGACCTGACAGTAGGGACTGGGTACTTGGAACAGACCTCAGGAAACGCAGTGAAAAATATTCACTTACAACCAACAAAACTGCAGTATGAAGTTGTTTGTTTGTTTTCTACATGGCTGGTTCTTTGGAAATGTTTTTCAGGACTGTTAAGAAAGTGATCCTTAGGGTGCATGGCAATCTGTGGTGGAACTGGGGAGAGAAATAGTTGCCTTTGGGAGTTATTCTCACCTCACCTATACGTAGACATATGCATATAAATCAACAGCAAAGCCTGGTTTCTCTGTAGCAGCAAACAGCATCACAAAATTACCTGAACATCAAGATCACTTTTTAAAAGGGAGTCAGAGTGTTCTTTACCGGTGCTCTTCAAAGAAAGCAAATTCTGGGCAACTGCCTGGCCTGGCACCTGGCCTGAGCTCCTAGGCATGTTATCCCCTCTGCAGGAGTGTGCAAGGGAAAAGTCCTTGAGTGGGAGCTGAGGAGAAGCAGAGTAGCAAAGTTCACTGTCATGACTCTGTGGGACCTGACAAAGAACTGAGCCTGCTGGATGCAGGGCAGGCACATGCAGCTGCCCTCTGCGTATTTGTACAACTTTTGTCAAGAGTTCCCTCAAGGGAAACTCTCTCTGTGTGATATATTTCAAAAAGCTTCACACTTTCTCCTCCTTTCTTTTTTCTACCCCTGCTTCATCTTCTAGGTGCCCAGTTCCCAGTTTCTTGGTTAGAGGATCTGTTAGCATCTGGGCAATTGTAATCCAAAAAGTAATCCATCAGTGAAAGGTTGGAATAACCTTGGGAAGCCCTCTGAGCCTTCTAGAGTCCTAATCAGTACCCACGCCAGCTCTCCTGGCGCTGGTTCCTGTCCCAAGACCCAGAGGATCTCTCCACTCTCAGTCAGGAATTGTGGAAAAAATGGTGACTTCTTTGACAAACAAAAAAAAAAAGAAGAAAAGCACATAGCATGCAAAAAATAACAGGTTTAATACTACAGTACTGTGGGAAGAGTCTCCAAACCAAATTACTTAAGATTTCTTTGTAAAGCAAGAGCCCAGGAAATGAAGCTATTCTTGAACACACCGCTATCTTATCTCTCACACAAATCCCCCTATGCCATGTGCTGAAACACCAGTTTTAAGTAATGCTATTTATTTGTATCACCAGCATGTGAATGTAAGTTTTCAGGGTGAGGCAAGCTCCTGGAAAAAGTTGTTAATCTGCAGGAACTGAAACTTAAGTAAAGGTTGGCCCAGAGAGGGTATAAATGATACTCAGAGTCAACGTGGTCAAATAGGCTGAACTATTTGCCGTGTCAAGTTTAGGCTTGAAACCTGCAGGCATGTGAAATGTGAGTATTTTCATCAGCTTGGATGTCTTTTAATTGCAGGGGCTTCAAAAACAAAACAAAACAAACCAAACAAAAAAACCAACAACCTGCTTGGATTTAAATTTCCTCTTTGTTGGGGAGCAGCACTGTCTGGCTGCTCCTCATGGGATGAGAAGCCAGGATTCAGGTGTGATAATGCAACTGTCAGAGATGGTGGCCTGGTCAGCAAGATGCTGCAGTGCTGTCTGGGACTCTCCACACCTCACCAAAGGAAGGGCGCTGCCCTTGGCCCCACTGCCTTCAACTCAGCCCAAGTCCAGGTACTAAGAGCCCCAGGAGAGGGGATGTTCTGAGGACCTTTACACTCTTCCCACTGTCAGCCAAGCTATGTTAATGTGTAGGGATCAACAGTCTTGCTGGTGATTATTAGAAGAATGGACTGCAGAAAGACCAACTGAACCACACCAGTCATTCAAACTAAGCTGGGGATGGCAACTCAGGAAGTTTCTGTGTGTGTATCTAATTCCCAGGGAAACTACTTTTCCATGCCCTGAAGAATGCTGCTTTGAGATGTGTAAATTCAAGTTGTCGTTTAGTTCCCACTGAAGTCAGTTAGAATTTTGCAATAAATTTAAATGATGGTCAGAATTTAAAATCCATGTTAGTACCCTCAGGCACTGTAAACCATTTCTCCCTTGTACTTAAGTGCCCTTCACCCAACAATTGCTGTGTAACAGTTGTCTTGAATCTACAGCACCAGATGCTTTTTCTTCAGAGCTGTCTGTATCTCAGCACGCACACACAAGACAGAGTTAACAGCAGGCCTTGCAGACACATGGTTTTATCTTAACACAGCTAATACATTACCAGCTAATTCCTGGAAATTCAAAGCAGACAGGTCTCAGACCACACTCACTTGTGTTGCTTGTGGTAAGAAGCCATACTTTTGTATTTATGCATCTGTTTGTCAGAGTGACTTGAACAGGTAAGCTGGTTTACTGATAAATATGCCCTGACTGTCTCTTTTCCCCCCAGCCCAGTGTCAGTCAGCTGTAAGCCTGCCTTTCCCAAGAGTTATTGTGGTCACTAACAAACAGCCAGCACATTCTGGTCTGGGGGAGGCTGCACAGTGACTGAAGATGAGTAAATTTTACACCATCTATATAGGATGTCACAATTAAATGCTTAGTTGTATCGTGCCCCGAAAGCCTCAGATAACGCCTTTTGAGAGAGCAGTGTTCTAATTTCCAGTTGCTTTGTTGTCCAAGAACTAAAAATGTTAAAAGCAGAAATGAGATTCTAGTCAGTAAAATGTCTCTCTGCAATTTGCCAGAGATACACAATTAATACTAAACTGTCATTAACCCTGTGAACAGCTTTACAAAGCAGACCATAAAATAATCTGAAATTACGTCCTTGCCAAATTCATCAGGACATGCCTTTTCAATACAGAGATGCCAATTTTTTGAAACAGCTCCTAATGAGTCACTTCATGCCACAGATAAATTGGTTTTGCCTCAAGGGATTTGACTCTTCCTTTGTCAGATGCAACAGTAGCGAGAATATATCCCTGGTTTTCTTTTTATCATCAATTTTGTGATGTCCCTGTGTAACTCCAGCCAGACCAGGGCCTGGGATCCCATTCAGTGAGGTGACCCAGGATCAGAGCTCAGGTGTTTCTGCAGCAGCAGCACCTTCCAACAGCAACTGGAGCTTCAGCACAACCAGACCCATCTCCTTCAGGACAAATAGGAAGCAATACCTGCCTGGTGCTGGGGTGGGTTAGTCAGCACTGCCTCACCTAATCCTACTCACCCACCCTTTGTTTGTGACTCAAACATTTGCATTTTATGCTTTTTCTTTCCTCATGGACGGTAGTGCCTGAGGCTGGGAGACCATGCAGCTGGGTGGGTTATGCCCTGACAGGACTGTGAGCTTGGATGTGTGACTAACTCAGGCCCAGAGTGGAAAGGGTTGCCTGGTGTGGTTTGCATGTCTTGTCTCTCCCCTCTGAGGTTCTCTGTGCTTTGAAAGTGACCCCTTTAGGAAGGCTGGGTCTCATTTCTTTTGTCAGAGGGGACACAGCAATGGTATAAAGTACTACTGCATCAACTGGACCAGTATAGGACAGCTGCATGAAGAGTAGGGTGGGAGAGTCATGCTCACTGGTTATGGACACAGGACCTGCTGCCCATGGAAGTGTGTGTCTGCAAGGTCAGAAAAGTTGCTCCACCTCCTCCAGTCAAAGTGAGTGAAGCAGATGTATGCACTGCAAAAGGTGCTTTTAATTTCTTCTGAGGAAGTGGGAAGGAACTTCAGTGGTTCTACCCCATGACACTAAAGAGGCCTCAGCAAAGCCAGGAAAGAGCAGGGGCAAGCTATCACTTCCCCATACCTGCTGGGGTTAACACAATCCTAAATACTTCCTCAGGTAGGAAGAGAGGATGGAATTTCATGCAAGTGTGGCAGAAAGAAGCCTATGAGACCAAGTGGCTTAATTTCACTGGAACTGTTTTGACTACAGCACTGGGAAGGCTGTAGTAGTGCAGCAAGCTGGATGGGTGATAAATGGATTTGTCACCTGAGAAGAGTCCAGTGCTGAGGAGTCCTGTAGCTGAGCCACTGTGCAACTGTGAGCAGTCACCTCACCTTATTGTGGGGTGACCAAAAGATTTCCTTCCCTGCTGAGCATGCTGCCACTATCCCTGTAAACTGGAAAGGCTTCAGAGGTGCCAAGGCAAGCAAGCTTGAAATTACAGCTTTAATTTAGCTTAAGAAACAAATACACCACTCGTAGAGCCTCTCCTTCTTGTCAAAGAAGTACAAGGTGAAGAAAACACCGCTGCAAAGCAGTCTCTTGCCTCCAAGCATCTGTTTCAGGCAGGAGGTTCCTGTGTGGTGGGAGCTGCTGATTGAGACCCAGGAGCTTCACAAGCTGTAGGAAGCAGTTTGCAGTCTCTGCACTTCCAGCAGCCAACGCTCCTGCCTGGGGGTTGCTCTCAAGGTCCCAGGAAGCATCAGATCAATCCAGCAGCACCATCAAACACATCCCACAGACACTGGCTGTTTGCCAGCCTCCCGACACAGAGCTCTACCCATTGAACAGCAGCTGAACTTATCTGACAGTGATCGTTCTCTTGTACAGCACGGACAATCTCACGCATACTTTTGTTAGGTTTAGAGAGATTTGTGCAGCATAAGCACTTCTTGTTTCCAGAGCAGAGGTCATTTGGATCAAAGGATCTGATGTAACATGGCAGCTTCTTTGGCTTGCTCAGCTCAGAGACTCTCTACAGAATTATAAATATAGCTGAGACATTATTAAAATTTTAACAAGTTTCTCTCTTGGGGACTTCAATTATTCACCTGTGAGTAGCTGTTGTTTCATCACCACGAGAGAGTCAAACGGAAAGTACAAAAGCAAGGATAGGCTCTAAGCTATTTGCAGTCATTTTGTTTTACAAATTAACAGGGATGAAAAGTACCCTCTAAGCTCAGTACACTTTTCCCAGGTGGTAGTTTCTAAAGTACATTCATTGTAGCAAAACCTTCTTAAATAGCTTAGTGGTCTTACATGTTCTGTCAAACAAAGCCACAGTGACTGGTTGTTGGTATTCTTCACAAAAAGCCTATCCTAAGGAAGGTAACCAGGCAAAGTTTGGCTTGCAAGGTGGAAAGTAGCTCAACTAAGGGAGCAACACAAATGTAGCTGCTAATCTGCATGGACTTTTTCCCACCTACATTCAGGTCACATTTGATGAACATTTTTTATGACCAGTATCTATTAAAAAAGCATTTGTGAAATGTTAGTTAAATGTTTCTGTTGGTAACTTTCACACAGGCCAAAAAAACCACCAAGACCTGGGTTATCATGCAGTGTGGGAGTGGAAGTGTTCCACAGTGTGGTGGGAGAGGACTGTAAAGCACACAAGCTTTTCCAGAAGAGTTGCTGAAGGACAGCTAATTCCAAAATAATTTATCTAACCCTAATGCTCCAAGTGCCCCTCTACCTTATGCTGCCCCTTTTGTGCCTTTGTTATTCCAGCAAAATCAGAAGCTGGCATAAACCCTATTTTTTTTATTTGAAGGGGGAATATCAATTGGGCATTGGCCTTTAAAACTTTTAGGAACACTTGATGTTGGGAGATTTTTCAAAACTACTGTGAACACTTGAATCAAAACTGGTGAAAGCCTAGATCTTCTAATATATCATAAATGTGCAAATTGGTTAAGGGATGAGTTGGCATTTCAGGCTGCAACCAGCTCCCAGGCCTTTCTGAGATTTGAGAGCTGTTTATGAGGACTTCCACAAGTATTTATTCCAAAAGTTGTGGCAATGAAAAGGTGCAGGAAACAGGGGGCTATGTAGAGTTCAGTCTACAATACACTGAGGGTCTTAGAAAAGGTGCAGCCAATTAGGTGAGCTCCAATTTAATTCTGCTGGTTGCTAAGAGGAAGTCATTGTGCAACTATTTTGCAAGAGCATTGAAACTGGTAGAACAAGATACACAGCATGTGGAAGTGAAACTGGAGAGATTAAAGAACAGTTTGGGTTGTTGTTGGGTCTTCTTTAATTACCTTTTTAAGACACTCCACTTTTCTTTAAACTTTAAATAACAGCATGAAGAAGGCCTCATCTCTTGGAGGGAGCAAGTAATCCTCTGTCATGCGTAAGCACGCTGGTGAGAACAAGCCAGGAATGAATTTTCAGGAGACAAACCAAGCTGCACAGAAAAGACAGCACATGGGAGATGAGAGATGGAGAACAGGTTCTGTAACAAGGGCCCCTGTTCAAAGCAAGTCAGGAGAGGTCTCAGCGGGTAACTCACCAGGTATGTGTTGTACATCAACAAAGCCTTCTCTGTTGAATGAAAGGCTCCTTCATCTTTGCCTCTAACCCCCATTCCTTCCTCACCACAGCAGAGGGATTTGCTTTTCAGAGAAGGAAAATCTGAGAACACACTCATTTCTTCTATGGATTCAGAAAACCACAGAAACAACTAGAGCTCAAGCCCGTGCTGTTCCCTGTAGACCAGGCCCTTCACTACAGCAGATGTAGCATGGGTTGTATGAAAACCCTCTGTGAATTTGGTATCTCTTCTTAGAAGCTGAATAATTCTTCCTGCTGACAGAAATTCTGAGCTGAATCTGTCCTTTGTGAGCTTTTCTCCAACACCAGAATAAGCAGTGAAATAAAAGCCACATGGACAGAGTCTGCAGAGCTCCCCAACAATTCAGCCCATTCCTATGCCTATAGCTGGTAACCAAGGAGCTGCTGCCTGCAGGTACCTGAGCCATCAGGAATTATCCTTGTGCAGGGGAACCAAGATCACTTGGGACAGAAATGCTGACCAGTTAACAACCAGTATAAGCTGTCACCAGTCTTATTGAACTGGGCAGAGTAATAGCCAAGACACATAGGTCTTTCAATACTCCCCTGAAATGTGGATTACTACCCCTATCAACCTTCAGGTCTATATTGTGAAAGAAATTACCATTTCCCACTTTTTTCTCCTCATTTCAGTACATCTTCACCTTCTTTTAGCATTTCCCCAGCCCTCCCCTGCCCTCCCTTCCCCCAAAGCAGCAGTAACGTATTTTAACAAAATGAAAACACCTTTATTCAAAAATTCTCTTTCTTCATTCTTCTTTTTACATTTCAAAATGATTGTCTCAACTCCACATCTACTTTGAGTATCCTCAGCACATTACGTGGTTACCTGAATGACTCAAAAAATGGTGAGATGAGGAATTTACATCTACTGCAAGCATTCAGCCTAGGAACAAACCATCATGAGCCAAGTCATCTTCTTTTTCCTCCTCTGGGCCTTCTTAATTTCTATCCAGCCTAGGTATCCTCATCTCTTCTATTTAAGAACAATTCAACAATCTGCCTGCCTTTTCTCAGAAACCCTCCTGTAGAAATTCTTAAAAATAATCCAAAACTATTGGCCAGAAATTATTCAATTTTTGTGGGCCAGAATCTTGTGAACCAAAGTAAACTATTATCTGAGATGTCTTCATGGTCCTCCAGAAATCAGTCAAGAAAGACACAACAAATAATTCTTCTTAGAAATACTGTTGCTCTGTTCTCAGGATGATTCACTGTCTGTTAGAACAGAAATTATTTACTGAAGTTCTTTAATCGGAAAAATTGTTATCTCCTGCCTTCCTCTAAAATAAAAACCAAATCTCAGGCAATAAATCTGATCATATCAGGTGCTTTGCCAATAAACTCCACAATGAGCTTTGATGATACCATGATTTTGATGAGGAAATCATTAGTAAGGAGTAGGAAATTTCAGTAATCCTTGCCTAAGCAGCAAAGTAATTTTCAGAGATTATGCATGGAAAAAATTACTTACCAAAGAATTAGAAAATGCATGGATATTATACAGAGTTTGATGCTTATAAATTAAAACTTCCAAAAGGCCCATTACAGCATTAGGGGCAAGGATCTTGAGATCCTACAGCTAGGTAGAAAACTACAAGTAAATGGCAACCCCACTGTTAGTGGGAATACCACGGTGCCAAGGCTACCCTGAAGAGATCACCTGCCCCAAGGCAAGGTTCATAAAAAGCAAGAGTGGGACAATAATCTTACAAAAATTGGAAGCTTCCAGGCAAGGTAGTTACAGTCAGTCAGCACAAAGATTCACCATTTTAGTACTCAGTGGGTCCTTTGAAGAGGTGCTTCCTAGGGAAATTGTCCACATACCAGGAGCCATGCAGAGAGGAGGGTTCAGTGAGCTGTGGCTGCATTGGTCCTTAGCACTGCAGGAGTCAGAAAACTAAGAAAATTTGACATTTCCAGCTGCATTTGGAAGGCATTTTTTGTTTATCAGTGTGGCTCGCAGATGTTCCAAAATGCATACAATAGCTTAATTATAATGTCACCAAAAATATTCTTCAAATCTATCTACTGCTTACAGAGACATACACATGTTTACATCTCTGGATGTGAAGACAAAACAGCTGAAAGCAACAAAATAGAGTCCAATGTATTGGAAAAAAATTGTTTTGGAAGAAGCACTTTTAAGTCATAGGAATCTACAGCATTTGCTGAGTTTGTTCATTGCTAGTTGACATGACAAGAATAAAACTGTTTTTAATGGAGAGAAAAGGGTTTAAAAAGAAAGAAACAAACAAACAATTCCAAAAGGACAACCTGATCTGGTTTTCTTTCACTGGAATACCTCCCTTATTCATGCTTCTAAATCTCAATGCAACCATCTTCTCACTCCTGCCATGGGGAACACCCTACAGTAGGGAATATGGGGGCACTGCTCTGGGGACACAAACCAAGCCTTAGGGAAGGAGCCATTGACAAAGGAGATCCAAGCCAATCCCCTCTGTACAACACAAGCTCTTTAGCTCACTTGTCTGTTTGGTATTTACCTGGAGAAGGGGGTCAGATCACACACGTTTGGGCTGAAACCAGAAATAGAGCTTTTTTTCCTTTGCACAATTACAGTCTGTTATCTTTTCTCCCCTTCTGAGAACTTTTCTCCCCTTTTGATTCTGTTCCACAATCTTATCTCCTATCTTGATATTTAAAGGGAGCCTTTCCCCATTATCACAGCTGTGCATTTGACAGAATGTATCCATCTAGGTAATGTACTTTTTTATACTGGGAAGTACCTGACTGGCCATTAATTACTCTGTACACGAAGCTTAACCAAGACTCTTCTCATCCTAGAAAGCTTTCAGCCCAAAGATAAAATCCTAAAGATAGCACAGGCTTAGTTACAGTCCTGAGAGTTGGGAACTTGGAAATCTGCTTTACTCCCAGAGCTATATTTAAGCACCTGTATACGTGCAAGTGCAATTATACAGATACAGGTAGATTGTACTCATCAGTTCTATCCCTGAAGGAGTGATTATAATCCAAGAGTACACACATCCCCTCAGTGATTTAGACCCTGGCATGGGCAGTGCTTCCATACACCTGCTCACCCCATACACCCTGAATGCATGATTATTCAGAAAAAACAGCAGTATTCTGGCTGGAATTAAAATTCAGCATTGGCCTGAGGGAAGGCTTTGATGGCAATAAACCACTTCACAGGGGGGAAGGCAAAAAGAAGACATTTCAGCTCAGGACACTGCATCATCATGGAGCCCTTTATTTAGCACATGAGGCTACTCCTTAGTCCTAAGGACTAACTCAACACCTCTGCTCCTCACATCAGCCTAGCAGACTGCATTTAGCAGTAGGTGCCAAGAATTAAGTACTCTGCTAAAGTTCCCAGACCTACAGCTATGATCCATCAGAGAACTCACTACACCTTCCCTTGAGAAAGTTCCAAGGATCCTACAGTGGTTATGACACAGCATCCTTCCTCAAGGTTGCTCATTAGCCCTCCTCAAATACCTGTTCCCCCATGGTTATTACCTTGGGCTTCTTCCTTCAGGTATAAACAAGGAAATGTTTTGCTTTTTAAGATACCAACTTTAGGAAGCTGGAAAGTTAGCAAGTTGTTACCTGGTGCAGAGCAAATAACAGTGCCATATTTTGGGACACAGAGCATAAAGTGGGGAAGCTTCAGAAAGCAGCATTTCCAATATTTTATTTCTGCCTGATGATACCAATTTGTTCCAAGGTTCCTTTGTGAGGTATGACAGTGGTTTGGGCCTCTTAAAGCCCATAAGTATGGGCTGGTCCTCACAGAAAGGTTGAGAGCATAAAGGGGTCTGGTACCATCTCGTGTATACATTTACTGACTCTGCATTTTTTCATGTCTGCATATTCAGGCTTACACACAGGATCCAGTCCTCACAGTTTAGACAGAGCTGCAATTCAATCACTGCAATCTATCAAAGGAGACTCCTGTGCAAGACTGAGCAGATTAATCTCATCAGAATTCATCCTACAGACTCTTCCTACTGTTGGTTACAAAACTCTTCAGCAGGTAACTATAGGATGAAATTTGGACTCCTACCTCCAGTTCTTTGGGTCTGGAAATACAATTTTTCAAATGAGAGAAATGAAAGAAAAATAAGACTAGGCAAAAAACCTTCTCTTATCTAACACAGTATCACTTACCAATGGCATTGAGATACAATCTGCAACAAACAAAATTTTGGAGAGCTCTAATTAGGGCTTGTCTCAATGCAGGCAAAAGCAAAAGACCCAAGTTCTGCAGACAGAGTGGGAAGTCTGTATTAGCTACCATTTCACTGCTTTCTATTTCTTTGCATGACTCTTTCATTGGCATGACTACTATGGGTACACTAAGGGAATTCTTAATGATAAAAAACAGACTTTGGTGCATGAAAATGATAAATATTGCTTTATTAAATTACTTTTATACTCCTACAAAGAAATTTTCTGATTTCCATTACAGAATCAAATGAAGGAAATTCATTGCTGTCTCTGCAGTTACCTAAATTTAGATACAAAAAGGTTGCAAAAAGACCTGCCTATTCAAGTTACATAAAAAAGGCAGAGAATAGACAAGTTCCCTTAGGAATCTTGAGGCTCAGAAATATAAAGTCCTATAATACAATGAAATTAGGAATTCAGCAATGTGTTGAACAATTGTAAACTGTAACTGCACTAGTGGACCACATTATTCAGCAGTTTCCTTAAAGGTATGAACTGTGAACAGAACAAAAAGCATCGCTGACACAGCAGACCTCATTTAGTTGTTCTCCCTTTCACTCCCTCCAAGTAAAAGTTGTGAGATCAGCATTCAGCATTTAAATGATAGGAAGGAAACTTGCCTCCATAAATATCAGAAATTTCTCCATTTCATAACTATTTATATAAAGTAACTAGCTGTTACAAATCAGTTTCAAGTAAAACAGGTGGCTGAGGCAAAAATAATCAAAATCAGATCATATACAATTTTACTGTAAATACAGTAACTTGAAAGATAAACACATAACCATAGCACTGACAGGATATCAATGCTGCTGTATTATAGACATGATGTGTCAGTAGAAAATTAGGATGTCTATTATCAAAAATTGAGGACATTCATTCCAGTCTCTGGTAATCTAACCTTAGTGCAAAACAGATGCTAAGACATATTTAGCAAAAAAGGTGATACATTAAGGCCAAAAATTTGTTCAGTCATCACTATCGCTTCCAGATTCACTCAGCTGCAAGTCATTTCCTAGAAGAAAGAGAGTCATTGTATTAGTCATTTTCAAGGAAATACTTTTATTCTTTCAAGATATGCCCTTTCCCAATTAAAGGCTTACAAAAACTAATACCAAACAGGTCACCAACAGAGGCTTGGACTAAAGGATCTTTAAATGTCCTTTCTAACCCAAAGTATTTGGTAAGAAGAGAATGAATAAGTGTAGAACCAAACTCCAAAGTACCAGAACCCTAGGGAGACCACTTTTCTACAATTTTACAATCTTGGCAAGGGAGCCATTAGCTTATTAGTCACAACTGCATTTATTTAATATCACCACATCACAAAATACAACACCTAGTTATCTTTGCCACCCACATTTTCATGTTTCATAAGTGGGAAACTGCTGGTGAAGGCAGCTTTGTGAAAAACGAGCTGGGTTTTTTGAAACACATCTGAATGACACTCAGCTGTGCTTGAAAACAAAGTGGTGTCTCAATCAAGAGGAGCAGCTCTTTGATGTACCATTTAAAGATGTATCAGTGACCTACTATTTCAAACAGGTTTTGGAACAAGTGAACAAACAGAACATCAAAAGAAATTTTACACAGCACTTTAATTTGGTGGCTATATATATTTCAAAGTGGGGAAGTAAAAAGAAGATTACATTGTGCTTGCAATGGATGTGGAGAAGCTTTCCAGGATGACAGATAAATAACAAAAAAAACCCCAGCAGCATGCTAGAGAGAATCTACATTGTAGCTAACAACTTTGCATGCTTTGTGACAACTGGGTATGCTTTTATTCACACCTGACCTGCCAAAGAGCCATTTAAAAACAAACAAACAAAAGCAACAAACCCAAACAAAAACCCAAAAAGAATGCATCTCAAGTTGTGCAGTAATGGCTTAAAAAGCAAAGCAAAAAAGTCACTGAAACTGAGTATGCACACTATTTTTCCATGCCCTTTCCTCAGCTGCAGCACCCTTCACTGGTCACTTTTTCAGATAGGTAAAAAAGTAACCTCAAGAGGGAAAACCCAACAGGGCACTCAGATTGGATTTTTTTTTTTTTTTTTTTAAATCAGGCACATAATTTTTGCCAGAGCACTGAAGTCTTTAATATGGCTACATTTAGCCTTCCTCTGTTTTCCACTATGTCATCACTAAAGCTTAGAAATTGTGTGTCATCACATTTCACTGTAACAAAACAGAAAACACTTTATAAAAGGCAAGAATAGTGAAGATGGCTGTTTCCAACAGTCTTTAAAGTACCACTGTAGACAATTTTTTTCCAGTCCTCTATATGGAGACAACATTTACAGCCATACTACTTGAATATAAATTTAAAAAGCAGCTTTGAAACAACAAAATCAAGTAATTTGTCAATGATTATTCAGAAAAATATATTACCCTGAGAAATAATATTTTGAGGCAGAGAGTGGCATTAGTAAATTAAACACATGCATTTGTAACTCAGAGGAAAACTTACAGCAAATTCTTAGAAATCCCAGCCCTGTTACAGACTACCTACTTTAGGAAAGAACTGGAAGTATGAGCAAGAAGATAACCTTCCAAATACTGATTCTGCAGCCTTCAAAAGTTATTTCAACATAGTTAATAGAAATTGCACCAACACTATTAACATCAGCCAAAAACACAAATGCTTGTGAAAACTAACAGATGGGAAAAGCAAGAACTCCAAGTTCCAGAGTCAGAATGCACAAGCATTTACGTCAGGGAGAACTTTCCACCTTATTTTTGTAACCCTACCTCCAAACCACACCTTCAGAGAAGGTAAAATAACACAGGGCAGAGCTGGTAGTGTTCAGATGGGTTTGGTGCAAGAACAGAAAGTTCTTTTAACTGGGACTTGGAAGAAACACCTAGACTCTATTGTGCTTCTGAGGCACCAATAACTTCAGAAAACTGTTTGATGTTGTTTCCACAGTGCCAGCTGCTTACGAGCAATATTAATCAGGGAAATAGATTGCACTGCAAATTATAACATTTCCTAAACCTTTAAGTCAATTATTATAATGCATTCATTTGAATGGATAAGGAAACTCATAGGAGTGAGCTGTGTTTCACAGATCTTAGTGGTCACACCAACACCAAACTAATACAAGGGAAAATTATTTCATGCCTACCTGTTGTACCAGCACCAAGTACCAAAAGAATTTGTGCTGAGTATTATGTACATAACAAAAACCTCTAGGAGAGCCAATCTGTGCTGGCTTTTCTTTGGAAAGTTATTCTATTTAACCTAACTCTTGTGTAAACAAGTAGACATGAAGCAACATACAATAAAATATTTATGAAGGACAGATACACTTGTGCCACCATTCACGGACTTGGTTATAAGGCAAATGAGCCTATATAATCAGCTGAAGCCAAAGAGTGGAAGAAGCAGGACTTTGGAGACAAGGGCCAACCTTGAATCCCAGATTCCTGAAGAGGCAGATCATGTATATCTGGCAGAAGTATTGGGCTGCCATGGTCTAAACACCACCTTCTGTGTTTTCCAAGTTCCACAAAACCTCAGCTGCAAGATTTCTACATGCAAGATGCAGCTCTGCTCTAACCCTTCCCCCAGCCCTCTGCCTGCACACAGCAAGCCAAAGAACAACTTCACTAATTACCTGCTATGGCCCTGATTCTACAGAGGTGCACAAAACTAGTCACACACAGAAGTGGCCAAACCTCAAAACAGGATTAGACAAGCAAACAGCTTGTGCTGACATTTGTTGATTCAATATTTTATTTTTGTAAAAGATTTGAGATGGAAGAAATGACTGTACAGGACCCCAGCTGAGAACTCTTGCCATTCAGGCTAGAACCGTGTGCTATCCGTTTAGTTTCTCCAGGTTGCCAGTTTCTCTCTCTTGCCAAATTCCCTCAGGAGGGGAGCTAGAGAAACACCTCCTCCTTGAAAGTAACTATTTACACCTCTGTCTAGTTGAAGTGTATTTTCAGTGTTAACTATACTGGAAGTTGGGGACTGAATAATTTTAAACAGTAAATAAATCTGTAGCCATAACTGAAGAAAATGGGATTGAACTAAAGATCTAGGAAAGCTCAGATAGTCAAGCCCAAGATTTGGCACTCCAGACAGAGGTTCTACCTGTCAATTTGGTTCTTGAGCACCATCAAGCCACCAAGCTCTGTAATAGCCTTGATGTTGTCATGTTTTAAGCAGCGTTTTCTCACTACGACTTAAAATTGGTGGACTTGGACACCTGTACCTGTTTTCTCAGTGGAAACTTTGCCAGCTGGGATTTTGTCACTGGAGATAGAGCTTAATCTCGTTTTCATAACAGTTTTATTTAAAGCATGGAGAACAGGAAATCCCATTTGTGAATAAGGGTTGAAATAAATGTCATGCTCTAGAGTCACACAAGTTATAAACATGAAAACATTGTTCTCTACAGAGACAGTAAAATGAAAGTAGCATTTAGTCCTTTGCACACAAAGTCACAGGACTTTTCAGTCTGATCTTATCTGCTAATGCAGTACATAATTAAGTATCTGTGCTGGTTATTAAAGTATTTAAATACTATCTACAGAAAAAAAAAATCAACAATAAAACCAACAGTTCGTGTTATTCATTAAGTACTGATATGAAAGTAGAAAGACAGGAGGTCTAGAACTTCAGTGTTACAGGTTTAACATGACAAACCTCAAAGATCCCAGGCTGCAAACCAGGACTGGTGGGAAACTCTTCAACCCAAGAGCCTGCAGCTAAGCAACTCATCAAAAATGTAATAATTTTTGAACAGTCACCATAGCTGAAAATTCACTTCCATGTCTGAATACTCCTGATATTCAGGTAGCAAACTTAAGGTTCTCTACCTAGTGGAGTTTTTTCTGTCCAAACTCTCCTTTTTTGAATAGACAGCATTCAGTTCCTGCCTGCACAGCAACTGCTTCTTGAAGATCATCACAGCTACTCTTCAAATTACTTTTCTAGTTCCCTAAATGAGTGGATTAAGATAGTACCACCTGAAAGCAAATCACCTCCTTCCCTATATGCTAAGAACAGTTTTGCCATGCTGTCCAGTGCAACAGTGCCCTGAATATTAGTTACTGAAGTAGCTAAGAATACACCATCTCTTCTGTAATTCAGAGTATCAACAGCATGGTACCTTTCCCATAGTTCCACTCAAGAAATTAAAAGCATATGTTTTGGGAAGTTAGTTCAAGTATTTTCAATACAAAATTACTGATCTCCAGTTCCAATGTATGTAATTGGGAGGAAGCCAGAAGAGCTTAGGAAATATTTTCAACTGCATCAGCTCTAATTTAGTATCTCTGGGGACTAAGAACCTTCTAGCCCAGCATCTAATTCAGACCACTGCTGAACAATCAAACCCTAGCATCACTTCCCACAGTTTTAATTATAACAGAGACATACTTAAAAACAATATGGTTTCCTTTCAGAATCTTGATGTCTGGAACTGTGCACTAAGAAAAGAACAGCCTTTGTACTTACGTAGTGTATTCATCATATGACCACTGCTCTCTTGGGATCTGTTATGACTGGCATCTTTGTCAGGGACAGCCTGTTGTGGTATGGCAGACACAGTAGGCTGTGACTGCAAATATGGCATTGACAGAGGAAGACAGGGCTTCATTTCCTCATCTTCAGAATCACTAGAACTATTTTCACTGCTTGATGAAGAGGATGAAGAACTTTTAGAGTCAGATGAACTGTCAGAGCTACTCAGCTGGTCCATGATACTGGCTTCTGCTTTTAACTCTGCAAAGAACATGATAGGTTTCTTGGTCAATATTTATCATAGTGGGAACAAAAGAAGGAGGAGGAAAAAAAGTAATAGAAAAGTGACAACAGAGATCAGGTACACATTTAAAAGCAAAAAACCCAAACAAACAAACAAACAAACAAAAAAATCAAATGAATACCACCAAAACGCCTCAGAACAAAGAAAAGGGCAGAAGTAAGCATCCAGCCTGTCATGTGGTTTTCTTCTCTTGTAGCTTGGGAGCTCTCTCCCTTTCAAGCCAAGTGTTAGAACAAAGGTGACTGTGAACCCTAATGCTAACCCCACATTCCACAGGATAACACATCCCACATGGCCTTTAATTTCTGCAACTAGCAAGTCTTCTGTATTTGCCTTGCACCCCCAAAGTTGTCTTTCGTTGACTAAAAACTGCACTTACAATCATAGATAAGTTAGCTGCAAGATGTCTACAGCTGCACCCAAAATGCCTCCCAGCAGCTCAGCATTACAATCAATACACTTGCTTGGCTTGAGTGACATTTTGCTGCAATCCAGGTTAAGCATGAGGAATACCCAAAGCAACCATCCATAGCTTACTACTAGGAAGACATGGTAAAATTACCACCAAATCCCTGTTCTCTTGGGGGGCACAAAAAAAAGAGGAACACGAGACAAGAAATACTGGAAATTTAATAGATCAAACTGGCTCAACAAACATGCACTCTTAATAATTCATCTGACTACAATAATATTTAGGAGAGTATGAATGGGTAAACTGTGCTGCACAGCATAACTTTTTCATACATATTAGCCAAAGTCCAAGGTACAGAGAAAGTTAGATTTTGCAGGAAGGGTACTCCTAATAATCGTGCACATTAGGAGTGCTGCTGAGCTGTGGTAAATGAAGATTTTATACAGTGACTTGAGGAGTTATCCAAAGTGCAAGTGGCATCATTACACAAGACTGTAACTAGCCAGACATTTTCTAAGATGGTCTTAGAGCCATTTGGAATAATTCAGGAACAGCTTTGATACAACAGACATGAAAAGCAAGTAGGAGAGTGGCTCATCCTGACTTCAAATATAGAACAGATTCAAAGATGAAAGTCACCAAGATTCAAAATGGCTCAGAGCTCAATCAAGAGAAAAAGGGCAAACAAAAGAATAAGCTTTCACAGCAACTTCCATGAAGCCTTCCAATTCTGAGTTATCAAAGGTCACCCTAGATGAGAGGTACTTGGGCCACTCAGCCTCAAAGGCCAGACCAAAGGAAAACAGTGGAGAAATGGCACCTGAAATGGTATGGCTGTGGGTACAAGGACAAACTAACCCAATGCCAAGGAAGAAAAGAAAATACAATAAAAGACCACACTGGCTGACTCAAATATAAGGAAAGAGAAGCAGGAGGAAGGGAGAGGAAGCTAAGGATAATCAGCTAACTGAAAGATATCACTCAGGCCCTATGCACTTAATTACACTTCCTCTGGCTCTCACTAATGTCTAATAAGAGAAAAAAAATTAAGTGAAAGACTAACAGTTAATACCCACTAGTTCTGAATTTTTACATAATTTAATGTGACACTTAAATGAAGTATTAAAAACTTAATTTAAGTATTTTCAAACAGTGAAGGAAGGGCTATACATTTACTGGAGGGCAAAGGTAGGGTGATCTTTCCCCCACTCGAGAAAACAAAGTTAGCAACAAGTTCAAGGTAGTGTACTTAAGCTGGAATAGTTAGTTACACAACCATGGGATGAAGAATGATTAAGTAGGCCACACTTCTGAAGAGTTTGTGAGCTACACTGGATCACATTGCAGAGTTCTACCTGACTGCACTGTTGCAGAAATGACGAGGGTTATACTGGGATGTTACACTGTTTGGTCTCTGCATGTAGAGATGAACAGTGCCTGAACAACAATTCAGCACTGCTAACACCTTATCTGAAACAGTCACTGTACTTAGGCACTGTAAGGATTTTTTGAACTCAGTGGAAGATAGCTAAGGGAGAGTGACAAGGAATCAGAGATCTAGAAAACTTCAGCTTCTAAGGAAAGATTTGAACCAGCTGGCATCATTTTGTGTGAAGAACAGGAAAGATATTGCAGCTTTTGAGAACTTGAAGGACTGCTCAAAAGCAGCAATCTGGTTTATGCTTGCATGATAAATATGAAAATAGTAATGGGCCTACTGTCAGATTACTTACTAGAAAGAACCTGAACAGTAAGAAAAGCAAAGCCCTAGAATGGATTGGCAGAGAGAGAACACAAAACCTTTCATCAGAAAGCTCAAAGAATACATTGAAAATTGTCAGGAATCTGACCTTAGGATAGAAGGATGGAGTAGATCACTTTAAAAGGTCCCTACTGTCCCTGTTTGTCAATTATTTCACATTCTTTAGCACTCAAAATTGGGCTGGTGCTACACAAAAGTTTGATACATTTTGACAGCCACTTTGCTCACCTGCAATATGTTTGACTCCACCACTCCTCCCAGAGCAAAAGATCACCAAATAAAAGCATCACTTTAATCCATGAGCTCGAGTACTCTTTCCTCTTTGCAACCTTAAATGCATTCTAGTACTGTTCTGTAGTATAGATTTCTGGTCAGAGCTTAAAACCAAAATGGAAACAAAAAACCAGCCTTTCATAATGATACATTTAAAAAAGTTTGTTTAAAGGAATTCAGAACATCTTGGGAGGCAGATGTCGATTCCAGTCAACGAAACTGCCACCTGTCAGCATTTCTGTAGCAAGTAATTACCACCTGCCATCCTCCTTGGCCTCCAAGAGGAAATGAGGCCTCATATTAAGTGAAATGCAAGTGTTGCACCAAACCAGAGTTTCTCCAGAATATAGTACATAGCACTGTTCAAGTGTTGATTTATTGAGGTTTTTAGGTGTCTTTTTCATTGGGACTTAATCTTTCACAGGTTTAATCTGGTAATTTAAAATGTATTTGAAGGTGTAAAGCACTGTAAGCTGAATGCTTGCTGAGTGCAGAGAACGAATGAGGAGTGATGTCAAAATGGAAGTTCAGTTGGCTCCAGCACAAGCACCACCACACTTGTTTAAAGTAGCAGTGGAGGACAGAATTGAGGAAAGAGAGCATTGAGGCCCTTGGCACTATTAAGCCTAATAATTCATCTAATTTTTTTTACATTAGCAGGTTTAGAATACTGCATTGCTACCATTTGAGCCAGACTGGTCAATTCCAGATGAGGGTAAAGTGCTCACATAATCAGCTTATAGTGCAAATCTCAAAACAAAAAACACATTAAAAACCAAACCAAAACAAAAAAACTGGTGTGACAGTGCAGCTTACCTCGCTCAATATCATCCACAGGAGAAGATGGAAACATCTTTTCTTTTGGTGGAGAATTCTTAATGTTGTTTGGAGCCTTGGTTGCATTTCTCATTTGCTGCTGCTGCTGCTCTATGCGAGACTGAACTTTACTGCTTCCATCAGCTCTGTGTGTGAAAGCAGAAGTTTTGTAATTACTCTAGAAGACAAGATGCAAGGAAACAGACAGGAGCACAGGGGATACAGTCCCTTAAGCTATGGAATTATTTGGCATGCCTTTCTAAACAGTATCATTAGGTTTCTAGGTAGATTATTATAGTGACATAATTTTATATAGATATGTTTAAAATGTTTTTAATACAGTGCCATTAATTTCTTAAATCTGTCAGTTGACTTGCTTTTATAACTGGCTAGCCAGGATAATTTAGTAATAATTCTGCTGGACTCAGCAGCAGAAAAAAGTATTAAAAAACTTGGTCTGAGAAAGGCAAGCCATTATGTTACTGAAGTGTGTCACAGATTCATCTTTTGTTTTCTCATTCAGAAGTCAGAAGACAGTAGACAAGGTACTTTCCAAACAGATTTCCCCACTCACAACTCATCAGAAAATATTTCATCTCTTTCAATAATGTGACAATTTTTAGTTTAAAGACAAAATGTATATATATATATTTTGATTTCTTCTGTTTGTCAAGATTCAAAAGCTGTGAAGTCAGCATGCTGAGAAAGCAGGTTTTTCACTCTGTTGAACAGGGCCAGGTACTTTCTAAAAATGACATTTTACTAAAAATAGTAACAGGAGGTAGTCCTGTATCTCAGTTTAGACTCATGAACAGATCGATTTTCAGAGTGAGTAAAGTGCAGTTGTTTCTCTGGCAAATCACCCACCTGGTTTTTTTCACAGTGATGTTGCTGCTAAGCTTCTCCAGGCGACATTCTCCAGTGTCATGGTTGATAATTAAGATACATTCCTTTAGGTAAGGCTTCTTTGAGCCCTTGAACACAGTCACTGGTGGAGTTGAGCCCTATTAAATCAGAAGTCCAGTAAGTGGTACTGCTTTTATTAGAAACAATCCACCCCAGTGATGACAAATTCACTACAAGTGATCATTTCTAGCCTTGAAAAATTTTATTAGATACACAGTTACCACGACCAAAACCAGCGGATGACTGACTGGAACAGGACTGCACTCTTTGTTTGAAACTGATGAAAATTTTATTTCCCAATGAGAGAGCATGCTCAGTGTAGGACCCCTGTTACCAAGAGGGGTTTAGGTTACCATATCAGCAGAGCAGTAAGGCACAGCAGGTAGTAAATTTTCCCTTTCCAGTCTTTCCTGCTTTAGAACTGCACTAGAGCAGTAAATACCAAGAGGAAACTTGCACTGCCAACATCCACATGAAGCATTGCTGTGTACGCAACACTTCTGGGTCATCCTACAGCATATTTCCAGTGCAGTGAATACATTTAAAGTTACAGTGCAGCTGTTTAACATTTAGGTCTTTTGTAATTTCTTAGAGCAATTGTTTTTCTACTCTAAAATTACATCCGCTGCTCTGAAATAGCACTGAAACTTCATATCCTTCTATATTCAGTCAATACTTTGGTGACAAGATAAATCATTCCCTTATGCCCACCACTTTTCAGCCACCCCACTCACCTCAATATTTGGCAGTGTTATTGTCACCTGTTCACCTTTGCCAACTTCAAGGTCTCCTTCACAGGACATATCAATAGATGCAGGCTTGAAGTCATCTAAATATAAAACCAAAGTGGATTATTTGCAGGCTTTTCAGGAATGTTAGAAATGTAGAAACCTTTTAATTGAAGTTGGAGGCTATTAAGTTAAGCACTTTTTTGCTAGCGTATCCTCTATCATTCCCCTGTGCAGGTTTATTCCATAAATACTCAAAGAACTCAAAGTCAAATGGTTTTCTCAAGATTCAGTTTGTCAACACCTTTCAGTTAAAATTAGAAAAAAGCTTTTAGGTTTTAATGATTAAAGAGGCTGAATGAGCTGTGTTATAGTTCAAAAAATAAATTATCACATAATTGCTTTCAGAAAAATCAGTAAATTGTTCTTGAAAATGTCAATCCCAAACATGGGGGATATAGAAAACTGACTGAAAATGCAAACAACATCAATTCTCAAATCCATTTCTGGATCCATTTCTCATTTTACTGTAGCATGTATGTCAGAAACTGAAAAAAAAATTGTGTTTCTGTATAGTTTTGTCAAAAGCAAAATGACTTCTCAATTAAGATATTAGTTTCCTTTTTTTCTTTTTCAACATCTAAAGCATTAAAGTGAGTTCCAATCAATTTTGTTCCTCTTTAAAAGTCTGAGACATTGAAAACAAACCCATACTCAGGGAGCAGAACTGCAGCTTTGTAACATAACATTATCTATAAAATATTTCCACCACGAATGAATTGGGAAGGGCTCCAGCTAAACGGCCTGCTTGCACTGATCTAGAGATAGGACGGCATCAAGAGGCCCTACCAAGACACGTGGTAACAGATGAGGGTTTCAACCCAGCAAAACCAGGGGCAGGGCAAGGCTGGGACCCCCGGGGGTGTCCGGTGCCCTGCCCCGCACCCTGGGGAGCGGCATCCTGCCGCAGCTGGAGAGAGACACGGAGGGACCGGGTGCGTGAAGGGGACCCACCAGAGGGCACACGGCGTGGCCGCGGCACGGCACAGGCTCCTGGCCGCTCAACCCGTCACGGCACCGGCTCCCAGACACGGGGGACTGAGCTCTGCCACGGCCCGGGAGGCTCCCAGGTCAGCAGCACCGCCCGCAAGCCGCTGGCCGGGCAGCACAGACCGCAGCCGGGAGCTCTGGCTCCAGCCTGCACACCGACCGGGCAGGAAAACCAAGCTTCGGGAGCCGGTGGGCAGGACTATGCACCGAGCAGAAAGCTTGGAGCTAAGGCACAGGTTAAGAGCCCCAGCTAACCTCGTTTACGGCAAAACCCCACCCGTGAAATAGCTCCAGAGTTTCTCACCGGGAATTAGAGAACGTTTATTTTAATACCCAGCCACAGCACTTTGGGAAATTAAGAGCCTGATTCCCGTGTCTATAAAGGGACTTCTGATCCTCACTGCTAGACAGCAGATGTTCTCCCCTTTACTCATTTATTAATGAAAGCTTCAGGTGTCACCGAAGGATGCTTTTGCATGTGCATTTGACAGAACTGATGAGAGTGCCGGCTCCTAGGTCTCATTTGTTGGAAAGGAAGAGAGATTTCAAAACAGATTTCAGAATAAATCATCAGATTACCGGAGTCAGCAAGAAGTCATAAGGGTAGGAGGCACCAGACGTGGGTTTTAGTCCTCTTTAAAATTAGGGTAAATTTGAAGTTACAGCATTTGTTTAAATCCATTTATAGCTTTTGCCTGCTCCCTCCCCTCCCACAGCTGCAGACAATCCTCTAAAAGTGCCGTTCCATTTGCCCACAGAAAGCACATTACCCATCTCACTGCACTGCGTGAAAGCATACAGGACATTCTCCAGAGAGCGTACGTGAGACTGAATTTCGGGGAACCAGTCTATAAATAATGAGAACATCAAAACCAGGAGCAGCAGTCCTAAATTACCAGAACTATAATCCTGAGAGCATTTGTTTCCTAGCTACCCTCAGAATCTTTGAGCACACACACCTCTCTAGATAGTAATTATGTACTCAGGGAGAGTACACCAGCTTTGTGATTAATACAGCTCCTAACCCTGGATTGCTGACTTGTGCTTAACTTGTAAAAACTCGGCAGGAGAGGCTAAAAACTTCTTCCCTTTCCCCCCCCCCCCCCTCCTCTACTCAGCACCCGGCTGCCCGCCACGCCGTGCCCTCCCCTCACACCAGTGACCGCCCGGGCCTCAAAGCAAGGCCAAGCCGGGGCACGGCACCCGACCGAGTGTCCTCCCCTTTCCTCAGGCAACCGGTGGGCCCCAGCCCCACCTGTTCCGCCCGAGGGGCTCCCCCATCCCCACACTCACAGCGGACGGTGTGGAAGGCACAACGCGGCTGCTTCTCAAAGGTTTCGCCCAGCTTCAACACCCGCTCCTTGGGGTCGAAAACCGACGGGACCGCCCCGTTCATCGCGGCACCTCAGACCGCGCCTCAGACCATGGCGAGCCCGGGCGGCCGCCGCCGCCGCCGCCGCCGAACATCCCTCGCGCCGCCCGGGGCACGCCCACGCACCCCCACCGAGGGTGGGCGCGCCCCCCGCCGCCGGGGCGAGGCCCCGCCCACTCGATCTTCCATTGGCCGGCGGCGGCGGAGCCCCGCCTCCCCCTGTGACGTCACATAAATCGAGGGCTGGGATTGGGCGCCCTCCCTGTAGATTTGCACGAGTGGAAGAGGCGGCGGCGCCAGCCTGCACGCGGATATGCAAATGAGCCCCTCCTCCTGCAGGGGAGAGCGCTGGTTGGTGGAGAGCGGCCGCGACCACACAGCTGGGAAGGGAGGGGAGGGGAGGGGAGGGGTGTGAGGGGGCGGTGGGGTTAGAGCCGGCGGGTTCAGTAACTGCACCCCCCCCTTCCCTACCCCCCGGCCCCCTCGCTGAAGTGGGGGAGCCCCCGCGTGGCGGTGAGAGCGGGTGTGTGGGGGGGTGAGGGTGAAGGGGCCACTCAGAGCGTCCCGGCTCCGGGGATCGGGGGCATCGGGACCGCCACTGGCGGAGGTGGGGTGGGGGTGACGAGGCTGAGGTGACCCTGGTGGGACTGGGTAGCTCTCCCTCGCTGCCCTGCCGGCGGGCAGCGCCCTTCCGCGGCCTCTTTCCCCCCCGCCCTTCTCCCCGGCGGGCCTCGGGGAGGCCCCTGGCGCTGCCCGCCCCGTGGGGCCTCTCTGGGGCTGCCCGGCCGGAGCCCTGCGCTGCCGGCAGAGCCAGGCCCGCGGCCCCGAGAAGCGACGGGAGGGAGAGCGGATGCGATTTCCTCCATGTTTTGTGTCCTTCCTCAGGGGGAGACCCGGTGCCCGAGGCGTAGAGCAGCGCCTGAGCTTCCAGCTGATGGTGGAGGAGCTGGAGGTTTGGCGGCAGTCGTGGCGCTTAAGGAGCCCGCACCTGCACCGAAACATCTCAAAAGGGAAAGAAGCCCGAGTCGCCGGCACTGCGGTCCCTCTCTGGTTCCTATGGCCAGAGCACGCAGCGCGGATCTGGCAGCTGCGGACCCCCGAGTACAGGCCTTAGCTGCTCAGGTCACAGAGAGCAGAGAACAGGACATCCCCCTGCTTCTTCTGAAGTTAAAGGGTAATTAATACCGTCTCTAAACTAAAAGGATGAGGTAGCAAAGTACGAGCAGTCCTTACGTCCACCTTCTCAAATACAGAAGGTTTTTCTGAATGTTTCTGGCAGGGCTAGAGGGTTTCTAAGGTTGATAACATGGCTTATCCTGAGTGGTATTGTGTGGCATTTGGCTTGCCAGCAATAAAGAGGAGGAATTGTGGAGGAAATGGAAGTCTTTTCTCTGAACTCAGCTGTGTGTTTGTAAGACCCCTGCTGATGTGGGCAAGGATCTGAGACATGGTCAAAATCATTTCCTCAGTGCTTGTGGGCACAGAGCTGGAAGGGTTGTCAGTATTCAGTTGTCATCTTGGCATAGAAACGCAATCATGGTCCTGTGTGTCTCCCCCTGTCTTTGCTTTTGCCACATGGCCACTGCTCGTAGAAATGGTAGAAACAAGTTAGGTCCTGTTCTAAATTGGGATGTAATTATAAGGAAGCTGTGTGCTTCACAGTGGTTGTGGTTTTATCTGGCCAAGGAAATTCATACAAATAGGCTATATCCCAGCTAATGTATGTTTTACTACTCAACGTGTAGTGAGAAAATGGCAACCTAAGTTTAGTGACCCTTTCAAATTCTAGTATAATTTAACAAATGGATTGTAGCTGTAGAAGTAGAAATTGCTGACAAAATATTTTATGCTGTTGTTATCACTTTTACAATTACCTTAAGACTTTGGGAAAAGAAAAAAAAAAACAACCTTGGACATCAAAATCTTATATTCTCTTTGTCTCCTGCTTCCTTCACACAGGAATTTTAAACAGTGCTTCCTTGGGATGTGAAGAATCCAAAAAAATTAAGCAAGATATATATGATCATGAACTTACTCAATACTGCATGCTGGTCCTTAGGCAAGACCACTCTAGGCTGCATGGAGGCTGGGCTACTGCTGCCCAGCTAGCAGAGATACTAAGGTAAAAAAAAAAAAAAAAAAAAAAGATTACTAAGAAGTTTTCTTCTTGTATTCTTTCTGGTGTTTCATCTTCCTCTTTTTCTTTCAATCTGTAATACATTGGCTCCCATCCAGAGCAGGGTTTGTTGCTTAGGAAAGGCCAGGGTTAAAGTGCAGGGAGCAGTCAAGAGCAGGGGGTCAGGCATAGCCTAATTGGTCCTGCTTAATTCATTGGCTTTGTGTTTCGTGGAGCTGGGTAAACTGTTTGGTGGGAACACTTTTTGTTTGGGCTTTACCTCTTTTTTGTGAACAGTACTCATTAGTGTCATAGTTCTTACTCAGAACTGTGGTTATTTTAAAAACTTTGTTTACTGAGATTTCATCTTGCAAAAGTCTTCAGCCTGATTGACTCACAGCTTGGCTTGGTATTTAAATATCTATTTAATCTACCTGTTTTAAATATCAATTTACATTTTAAACATAATATTTCATACAGACTAGATAGCTTGATGTACTGATATTGCAAAAAAGACATAATTAAGTTTAATTCTTAGCTAATAAATAAGATAAGTTTTAAACTCAAACCCCCAGTGATCCAATCTCAGTTTTCAATGTCAGGAAAAATAAGAAGCTTTAAATTTTCTCCTAGCTGTATTTGATTTTTGCTTAACTAGGGAGCAAAATGCTAAGGCATGAAGCAATTAGGCAGCCACCTCTTATTTATGCCATATCTGCATTATGAATTTTTAATGTCAGGATTTTCACTAAGAGATGCAAGATTTACCACTGGAGTTGTGTGGTACTTAAATCACCCCCTGTAAGCTATTTAATTTGTCAGAGAAAACTGACATTTATTTTAGCCATAAAAATGTCCTTTTGTAACTAGATGAATCTCAGCATCATGCCCTGAATTTGATTTCCAAGGGCACTGGTAATCAAAGCTTTACATGTGTGCATTCACAAAAAGTTAAAGCCTAGATAAGGTGTTGGAAAGCAAAACTCATAAGAATTTAGGAAAACTCCTGTGTTGCTCTACTATCAATGCAGAGTGCAAAACTGAAAAACTTTACAGTAGAAAACATTCATTTTTTTGTAAAATGTCTTCAAGAAATGACCAACCTGTTTGCACTGAGTAAAAAGGAGATTTGAAGAACTGATTTCTAGTCCATGTGTATTCCTCTGTTAGAGAGAAGTTGTAGGGAGACACACTGAAAATTTTGTGCTAAGTACTGTTTTACTTGTGCACATTTTCCGTGCCTGATCTGCCCCCCAGGCAGGGGGTGGGGGATCATCAGGTTTCCTTTCTCAGGTTTTTATCTACCTTTCTGTTTTGTCTTTTTTTTTTTTGTTTGGGGTTTCTTTTCCCCTCTTTATGACCGTCAGAGCCCTTCCCTAGCACGTGGAACAAGCCTGAGCAGATCTGATGAAGCTAAAGGAGAAAGTGCCTTGGCTGTGTTTTAGGCTGAGCCATGCTATAAAAAGCAGCAATAACCTTGCTGTCTGCAGCCTGCCAGTGATTCCCTTCCTTCTGAGGCAGCTCCCCTGGAGCCAGTCACAGCAGTTCCCTCTTGTTCACTGCTGGATTGTCCCATGCCAGTGAAGCATTTCTGCTCCTGTGACGTGACATTCATTCAAAGCTGTTCAAACAGGCCCTCGACTATTCAGGTTGATTTTTTTTTTTTTTTTTTCTTCCCATTTCAGTCATTGTTGTGTAGGGCTAGATGTGAAAGAAGATCCTGAGGAATTTTACAAGAAATTCCTTCCTTCAGTCATAGACAACCTGCTGGTTTTGGGGAGACGCTTGCAGGCACGATTTATCCGAGTGATCAAGGTATTTAAATTTCATGTTTAAAAGAGCAGAGAACTTCTGTAAGCTCTCTAAGCTATAAATAGGATATTGTTCTGGGGATAGTGTATTATGAAAATTTATTTTCCAGGTATTACAGTAGTTTTTCTTATGCCTTGGAACTTCGAAACTGAAATCTGTCCTTGTGAAGCTTGGGGCCATGAGGTGTGCAAAGCTACTTTGTTACCATAGGTTTGTTTGGAGAGTTTGGCTCCTGCTTTCCACAAGTAAAGGCAGGGGGCAGGAATGCAATTGAAAGCAGGATAGAAGAATTAGAGCGGTTTGACAGAAAGGAATGCCTTACAAAAAGCAGCATCCCAGTCACGGTAATGTCTCTTTAACTTTGCATTTAATTAGTTTGGTCTTTGTAAAGGCTCTGTTCCCACTGCTTTATTCAGCTTTACAGAAGAGGTTTAGGAAGTCTTAAGACTTTAAAACAGTTTTGTTGAAGTTTGTTTTGCCATGCAATTTCTGCCACAAAATGGGCAAAAAATTCCAAAAATCCTTACTACTTCTGAACCCGCCTGTTGGGAACCCCAAAGGCAGACTGTGAATGTGTATATTTGATCACTTTCTCACATTTCTCATTTCAGAGAAGAAGGGTTTTGCCCAACAAGGTTTCCTCATGCTTTTGAAGCACTCTGTGTTCCAGATTTAGAAGGAAAAAAAAACCCCAACAAACGAAACCCATGAATAATTTAAATAACCAACCTCATGGATTCTGATAGTTTCTTTTTGTATCTCAGTCTCTTCATAGTATTTCATTTCTTGGCTCACTGGCTTTTTGCACTTAGTCAGTTTTCTTACTGAGTATTGTGATGGACACCAGAAACAATCAGTTCTCAGAAAGCATCAGCAGAGTAACATATTTTCTGTTAGCTCAATACTTCAGAAAGAGCATTTAGTGCTTAAGAAGGAAGCTTCCTGAATGACATCTCAGGAGACTCCAGTCTTATCCACAATATGTAATTTCCCCCACACTTTCTTATTATGTCTCAGCCTACACACTTGAGTCATGCTTGTGGGCAAAGATTTCTTTTGAATGCAAATTCAGTCTACATTGTAATTCATACTTTGGCTTTCAGACCTTGTGGTCTCAGAGGTGACTGGGCACCCAGACTTGGTGCTTGCTCAGTGGAACTTTGGAAATCCCACTCTCCCAGTGGAGATTTGTAGTTTACTCTGCCCTCATCTGTTTTTTGTGTAAATCTTTGAAGTCAAGGGAAGCACTGAAATAGCTTTCAGAAACTGATGTGTTGCCACAACAGAGAACAGATAATATTACAGTTTAACTTACTACTGTGATTTTGTATCTCTCATGGTAAGAACCAAATGCAAAGTTAAACTGTGACTGAGGGCTTGTGCTTACAGCATGGCTCTAGGAATAGGCTTTCTGGAGTTTTATTTGTGGAGGATCAATTAATGTGGGAGATGTCTGGCCAAGGCTTTACAGCAATATTTGTCAGTGATGTAGCACCATTAGAAGCCCCTTTGCTTTCCCATCTCCCAGACTTAGATTTTTGGGCTCTCACCTGGAATTCAGACTGCAGACTGCATGTCTGTCTGTGTGTTCACATATTCAAACCTGGATTCTTCCTGGTCATTTTTTTTTCCAGGCCAGTGTTATCACAGGTAAGCCCAGGACACAGGCAGTTGGACACTGATCAGACTTCAGCCTAACAGTGGTTTGATGCTTGATCCCAGACATACAACTATGAGCTGCATTTTAAGCATCACCATAACAGTTTTTAGGAGCCTTTTCCATTTTAACTGTTTCCCTGGACACCTCATACCTTTTTTGGTTTTTTCCTCGTGCTTTAATCTTAACGAATATATTTCCCACTTTGTGGACTAAATGTGTTGCATTTGTACTGAACTATTATTTGTCTTCTTTGTCCTCCTATACTATCAAATATATTTTAAGGAGTAAACAAGACTTTTTTTCTCCCTGTTACAATTTTTTTTCAGGAACAGATGCTCTGTTTTTTTGTATGTTTAGATTTTCTTGCTTGATCTTTGGCCTTGAAGGACTTGCAAGTTTGTTTGGGCTTTTTTGACTGGTTCCTACAGTTTAATCAGCCTCATCCAGGAATCTGATGGAGTTTTGGTGTCCATCTTCCTGAAACACACAAGCCTTGCCACTACATCAAGCTGAAGTCCTCAGTGAAGATTCATACACATGGTTTCACCTATTTCTTTTTTGTTTAGGATAAAGATAAGCAAGATTTTTTACACTGGTTCCAAACAGTAACTGATGCCATCTGCTGGCTGTTCGGTGGGCATGTTCAACTTACAGCATGTGGTAAGGGAAAATAAAACACCTGAATACTTATTTGTGGCAACTACAGGAATCGAGAATCAGCTGATCACCACCTGGTTTTCAAAATTGGAATAGATGTTAAATCAACCTCTTGAAGTGGTCTACTCAACAGAAACAGCAATATCTAAAATGGAAAAGATCCATTTAAGGGAAATACTAAGGAGTTCCCCTGCCAGTCTTTCAGACAGTAACATTGAGAGTGTTTTCCTGTAATTTCCCTGTGTAATTCTATACCTTTAAAAAAATCTGATTCTTTTCCTGATAAGACACAGGTGATCTCTTTTAACTTGTGTGTGATTAACATAGGCAGGAATTTAGACTTGAAAACAGATTTCTAAAGTTGTTGCTATGCCAAGAAATTTTACAAATACTTAAAAAACTTCACTCTACACATCTGACCAAAATAAGCTTTCAATTAAACCAATATTAATCACGGTGATTTTAAAAAGCAGAATTCTGTTTTATTTCTAACATAGAACACAAAAATCTAAAGATCACAGGATGTGTAACTAAAAACCCATACAGCCAGAAAAATTACTAAATACCTAGACAGTAGGAATAAAAGAATAAAAAATAAAATGGAATCATAAAGATGGTGCTTTAATGACATCAATGAATTTGCATTAAATAAACCTGATGTTAGAAACTGCTGAGGTTGAAACTCTTGTCCTTTCTGGATATTGTTGCCCCAGTGATAGTTCTGCTGCACTAAGAAACTGATACTAGTGTAGCATAAAAGGTTTTAAAGCTTTTATTCCATTGTAGCACCAGTGCCTGTGGGATATCCGAAGGCAGAAAAACAGGGCTCAACATGTTTTTTCAATGTTGATGTAGTTTACTTATACAAGTAAAAATTTTTTCAGTGTGAAAATTATAAAAGAGAGAGTTTGTTTCAGAAACAGTATCTGGTTTCCTTGCTATGGGTTATGTTCCATAATGGAGTGTATTTGTTTTATGGTCTTTTCAAGTCTGGTTCTGTTTGTGTGATTCCTTTTTTACTTATTATTGTGTTTGGTTTTGTTGCTTGTTTGTTTTGTTTTTTTTTACAGTACTGCAAAATGACCACTTCCTGCAGTTGTTAATAACAGATGATGTTGAAACAGCAATTATAATGATGTCTGTTTTACACAATATTTTGAGGGTCAATAGGTTAGTTGGTTTTATATTGTTGATTTTTCTGAATTCTACATTTTAAGTAGTTTGCAAATAACACTTCAACTCTGTCCCCTCACCTTTTTTTTTTTTTTTTTTTTTTTTTTTCTTTGTTTTTAAAGTTCTGTCTTGCTTCAGGTTGATGAAGAGACCCTTCACTTTGTTTTGGATGAACTTGTTTATAAGCTTTCGTCTACCACCAATCCTGTCATAGGAAATGCTGCTACAAAACTGCTATTGCTGGTGGCAACATTTTGCAAGCAGCTTCTGGGCTTACTCTCAGATCGCTACAAAGGTTTGTAACATGTGGGAACAATACAGGGGCCTCCTCTTATATTCACTGCAAAAATACAAAGATGGAGGTTTCCTCCCTGGGTTCAATAACTATCCAAGAGAGATGGAAACTGCAGTGCTGTGTTGCTTTTTAAAAAAAAACTTTTCATTTCCATAGTAGTTGAAAGTATCAAACCTCCTTCTGTTTCCTAGATTTATTGTGTGTGTATTGAGGACTCTGCATGTGGCAACTTTCTTAAACTGTTGTTTGTCACTTCCAACCTTACAGACTATGCTTCTTTCTTTCTGCATCTCTTTTCCTGTGTCTCTTGATGTCTGAGTGATTGGAATGAACTCTTTCCAATAATTCATAATTGAGTTTATCATTTTGTCTTGAGGCTTAGAACTCATGTAATTTTCTCTGTGTTGCTCATTATTTAATGAGGTGTCCCATTTAATGTTTCTGTCTCTAGCCTATCAGGGAGCCCTAGGAAACACCTTTGTCCTCTATCATGCCCATGGAGAGTAAGAAAGAGGCTTTGATATTTGCCAAGTCTTTCATATGTTGTTGATGGTCAGAACTACCTGTGAGCAGCCTCAGTCAGTCCTTTGGGGACAAGGACAGTAAGAAGTGGATATGCTAGACAAAAAGCTCCTGTTCCCTTTTTTTATGCTTGTGCTGAGTACTTATTAGGCAATGCCAGCCAGGTAAATTCTGGACCAGATGGGCAGCTTTGTCATCCTTTTGCCCACAGGATTAAGAGAGAAGGGCATTCTTTTGGTTTGAAAGAAAGTGTAATGTGCCTAAGGCTGGTAGATTCTTGTGAAGCTGCTGTGGTCATCTGATCATCCCATCTGTAGAATGTTGACTTTTCTGAAGAGTTGCAAGTCTCCCACCAAAGAATTATGTTTTATTTTGCTCTTGAATCACAATATGCTACAGTCATTTAGAGACTCTTCTCTCTTCTGTACATGTTTGCTGTTTCCACTAAGTAAAAAAAACAGAACTTTTTTTTTTTTTTAAGTTAGAGTCTGTATGTTAGTTTTCATTCAGGCTTTGGAATTCTTCAGATAACTTGAGGAACAGCAGCAAAAAAAGTATGATAGCATTTCTACCATCTGACCCTCTCATTGAAATAACTTGGCTCCACAGCAGCTCAGAGCCATTGCCAGTGTGAGGTATTTCCTGTCAGGAAGGGCAGCCTGCCAGAGGTGCCTGAACCTCACACCTGCATGACCTGCACTTGTCTTTATATCAGGTTTCCAGGAGGGCCTGGTCATTTTGTCTGCAGGACACACCTTAGAGGTACACTTGAGTTGTGCCCTGTCAGTAGCTGAGAGGTGCATCTGGATATGTAGTTTGTGTGGACACTGGCAGAGAGTTGTGTCAGATCCACAGGACTCCTGTGAGGAGACTGCCTTGTGTGGCCAAGCTGTCAGCTTCTGCAGAGTTCAGGCAGCCACTGACTTCATTTGTAGTCTCACTTCTCAAGTCTTTAACCAAAATCATTTTATCAAAAAGGTGCATGTGGGATAGAACAGAGGTGCTGTTTCTGTTTGCATGAAGGACTTTGTGCTGTATATCCAGGTCCTGTAAGCATATATGATGGATTATTCCTTGGAATTCCCCAGTGTATGAATATGCTTATGAACAATGACTCAACGATGGAAAAGTTACTTGCATCTGTAGTTCTCCAGCAGGCTATCCAAATACATCTCTAATTCCTGACCTGCTTCCTTCTCCCTCCAACTCACTGCAGAACTCTTGGCTCTTGGATTTGTTTGATACAAAGCTAAAAATCACGTGTTGCTCTCACCTTGAGTCCTGTACAGGGAGCATGGATGTTGTGGGGAGAGCACAGTATGCTTTTTAGCTACTGTGAACCTTAAAAGCTGTGCTATCTCAGGGACTGGATGCACATGCACTCCCAGTTACACTGTGCAGATAAGACATCAAAGAATTCCAGTTATAAATAAGTACATGTTATTATGAAAGATATGAAAGTGCTAATAAAACCGAACATGCTGCTTTACATCCTTTTGGTACCTTACAATGACTTGCTGATAAGACACAGAAAGTGCATTGATAATTTAACTGCCAGTTATGTAGACACAAGAGATAGTGACTTGGACATAAAAAATTACAGTCATTGTTTAATACTTCTCTGTGATGGCTGGAGCACCAGATATTCAGTTATATAGTATCCTGTATTGAAACTCAAAGATAACTGATGGTGTTCAGCTCCAATCTAGTATTCCTGTGCACACAGAATCAGATTTGATTTTTTTACTTGAAAATTTTTAGTTTGAAATACTGAGGTATCGTATGCTTCTTTTCTCTCCCTTAGGATTAAAAAGGCTTTTAAGTATGCAGTGGACTGGCAAAGGATTTGACAGGGATCTCGGTCAACTCTTGGACCTGCTGTCCTTGGAAGAATCCAGTGGAAAAGGAGAAATGGAGGTGCTGAAGTTTAATGAGACTTCTATGTGTGAAATCCAAGTTATATGTGTCAAATGTATTTTTAGAATGGATTTACTGTATAACTTCAATTACATTTATCAAAGCCTGTGTTACATTTTCACTATATTAATAGATTTTAAAATTTCCTATTTACTTATTTTAAAAATTTACTAATTTTTCCCCCTCCATAACTTTTGAAGACATCAAGAAATTGTCCAGTGATTAAGGTATGGGACTGTGACTTAAGAAATTGACTTTCTGTTGTAGATTCACTATAGACTTCTATAGGGACTTCTGTAGGGAGAAAACTTCTGTAGGGAGAAAAAAATAATTTAGTTTTGCTAGCTATAGAAGAAAAATAACTGCATCTGCTTTTCTTACCTCAATGTTAAAAATGTAGATCTCCATATTGTAGGCAGCATTCACATAGAATTAAATCATATAGATAAAACATTCAGCCAGAACACCTGGGCTTCATTCCCAATAGAAGAAACTATGTGTGTTTCATGAACTTCACAGAAAAATTTTACATTGAAGTTTCTGAGAGGCAGTACTTTAAAGAAAATCAGAGTTATATTTGTAGAGACCTGCTTTCATCTTCCACAGAACAGGGTATTTTGTGTTGTGGCTTTTGTGGGAGTTTTTTTGTTTTGTTTTGTTTTTTCAATTCCATTTAAGATAATAGATTTGATTCTTTTTTTCCCATGGTTGTTGCATTTCAGTGTCTTATGATCATACTGAAAATGTAACCTGCTGCTCTGTCTCTAAACTTGTCTTTCTGTCCTCGGTAGTGTAGGTGTTTTCATTGCATAACCATCTGAAATATCAAGTGTTTCAGATGTTTTAAAGACAAATTACTAACATCAAGTAATGCAGCTAATATATATCTTATAAATGTGCTGTAGATTCATTTCTTTACTACAGAGGGTATCAGTCCAGGTTAGATTAGCTGCCTTTTGGGCAAGTACAGGTTTCATGATAATAACTGTCTTAATAACTTAATTTCCCCAAGCTGGTACAAATACTGAATTTTCATGCATCTGAGAACTGATAGGGTTTGGCCAAATGTTGAGATTGTTTCAAATATGCAAGCAGTAAGAAAATGGGTTTATATGCAAAGAAAATATACTACCAACTGCTTTATTAATTTCAGAGGCAGCATCAAGCAGCTTGTATAATCCAGGCTACGTGGAGAGGATTTCAAACAAGGAAAAGGCTGAAAAAACTACCCCAAGCAGTGACTGCTTTACAGAGAAGCTTCAGGTAAACAGTATGGCTTTGTAAAGAGCACTGGAGTATATGTTCTCAGTGTAAAAAATTTTGGCATGTGGAAGACTGAAACGTGGCACACTGTAACATGGGATAGCACTGAAGATGATGTACTTGTGGTGGAGCAGTGAACTGGCTCACAGTTAGCTTGGTACCAACTTCCACTCTAAATTGAATGGGGAACTGTCCTGAAATTTCCAGTCTACCATATTAGAGTGATAGAGAAACCAGGGACCACAGTGCTTGGTCAGTATAGCACTTGCAAGATCTTGTTCTTAATATTTGAAATCTTTGACTGTCCAAAATAGTGTCACTCCAATGATCTAGAAATAATATCCTCTGACTTGGAGCTCCTCAGATGAATGAAGCTACATAAATAATATTTTTCTTACTTGAAGTATGATTTCAGCAGTAATAACACCACATATTAGGCTAACTATTTTTAAAATTTTAGTGTGAATGTAACATAGGTTAAGGGATCTAAATCAAGTTTGAACTCCACAGAAGTGTTTTTTCAGCCTTTCTTTGCATGTGGAGTGCTACTCTGTCAAAACTAGATCTTACAAATCAATTAAGTCACATTGCATTATGATCAAGGTGCTAGAAAGCAGACAGTTATGGTTTGTCATCCAGAATGGCATTAAGAAAATGTTGGACAATCTATAATAGTAATAGTATTATGATAATAGCATAATAATAATAGTAACTGTACAGCTTCTCTGTTCTTTTTCTGTCTAGGTCAAAGCTGTAGTTACTGTTATGCTGAAAAATAGTGTATGGAATACTGTAAGTGTGACTTTAGGAAAGCTTTCAAGAGTATTTTTGAATTTTTAACAATTGGGGTTTTGTTATATTCACAGATTTATTTTAGAACAAGCGTGGTTAAACACTGCTGAGGTTGAAACTCCAAACTCTGCTCACCTGCAGCTGCAGTGGAAGTTCCTAAGCTCTGCAAATTATAAACTTCTGAAACTTCATGGTTTCAGAAAAATCTCCTCAGTTAATATTGTAATCTTCCCTTGAGCTTTGTTCAGTGCTACATAGCTAATTGTAGGACTGCTAAAATAGCAATAATTTGTACTAGTCTTGTGTAAATCAAACTGTATAAATATGTATATCTATATATAAAGAGATGATCAGAGGGAGGTTGATCTGTGCCACAAACTACCACAGGAAGTTTGGATCCTGTTGTGTGTGTGTTGCTTCACTTCAGAGGCATTTTGCTGTCACAGTCTGGTCTTGTGCAAATGAATCTGTCTTGTATTAGGAGGAAGAGAGAATGAAGAACACATTTGAAGACTACATTGGAAAGAAGCACTGTCAAATAAACATTTAAATACCTGACAGACACTGTTAGTAGTTTCACAGATGCACATCTGAGAAGTCAGTGAAAAATTCTTGTAGTTTTCCACCTAGCGGAGCAGATAGATTTCTAGGGGAAATTATTAATAGTGTTATCTAGAAAATGTCAGCAAAAGTCCTGTTTGATCCTGTGACATCATTTCACTTATAATATGTGCCTGCCTGGATTTAAAAAGCAAAGATTTACAGCCTTTACAGAAATATGTTGGCTGAAAACCTCTAGTTTCCTTGAGACTGTTCTGATGTGATCATACAGATTATGATCTGTCTCTGTTGGTAGATGTGTGGGCATGCTTCAAGTCTGCACTGCTGTTGTGAAAGGATTATGGTTTCTCAGCTCATGGTGGAGGCTGTTTATCAGTTAGAGCCAGAGCTTTAAATCCAACACATCTCTTTTACACAATAGCTTCCAACCCATCTTTTCCTACCCAGGTACAGAGACTGAGGATAAAGAATGGTTGGTGGAAAAATTACAGCTCAACTGGTCCTAGTGATGGGAAGCACATGAATAACTTAATAGTACTGTGGGTCTAGAGGCATGCAAGATGCAGCAATACCAAAATTTCTGGATATTAGTTCTAGTCTACAGTCTTTTCTGCCCCCTTTTTGGCAGCCTGTGGTTAACCATAACCATTTATGCCTGTGCTCTGTCCATTTGTTCTCTTTCCCAGTGCTTAAGGTCCTCCTTTCCCTGTCCCTAGCAAAAAGCTAGAGGAATGCAGAACTCAGGGCTGTGGGCCCAGTGGAGGTACTCAGGTCCTGAGTGGGCAAGTGATTTTGCTTGAACAGAAGAGTCACATCATCACCCCACTGCAGGGTGAACTTGTAAAGTTTCAAGCATGCAGCCAGGTCCACTGGGATGAGAAGGGGTATTGAAGGGAGGAGGAGCCCTACCTCACAGCTCCTCATGCTTCACTGGAACCATGTCCAAGCAGTCTCAGTATTAGACTGATGTATTAATACATCAGCCTATTAGTATTAATATATTACTCTGTCTATTAATATTCTAGGGTGTATGTAACTGATACACAGGCTATTATTAACTTAAACACTCCAGGTCTAGTTACAGAGTTTTCAGTTGTCTCATCTGAGAAACAGCTGCTGGGGCTTTTCCAATTCCAAGCACAGCGGGCAACATCCCAACATCAAATTACAACTACTACAGGTCAGGAAAAATTTGCAAGAAAATTCTTTCCTAGTGTTCCGTTAACAAAGCTAGAGATGGAGAAAATGTATCAGTGTGTATTTCCTGGAGAAAAGCAATCCTCCAAGTTTCAGAAGTGAGCCTTAACAGCTAATATTCTGATCTGCTCTTGCAGTCCATACAGAAATTATACTGTGTGTTAGGGACAGCAGGTACCATGCATGCTGATGGATGCACTGGAAAAAGGTACACACTGGAGCAGATGGCTGATGTTTCTTTACTTCTTCTCCAGATAATGGAATGAAGTTGTTCTGCTTCATGCTAGCTCTGAATGTCCCACATGGAGCATTGTCCCCAGTAAGGGTCCTTAGAACTTTATCATAAGTAAAAATACATACTTTGATTTGATAGCAGATTGAGTGACTGGCTCAGATTTTTTGGTGGCTGTAGATAGTGTGGCAATTTTTTAGCTTGCAGGTCATTTGTCATTGCTTGGTGTGGTCCTGAAGCCAACAGCTGGCATGGCAGATTATTTTGTGAATTTCCTCTCTTGATGCTGGACCATTCAACACAATGAGAAAGAAAGATGCTTTTAAGAAATGTACAACTTTAGCTAATTGTTCATGTTCATGTGTATTACAGAGCTAAACGTGAACAGGAACTGCAGCATTTTAAAAAACAGAGGGAAGAAGAGGCTCTGAAACTGCAAATGCAACTGCAGAGACAGAGGGCCATGAGACTCTTCCATGAACGACAGCTTGCCTTGCTGGAAATAATCCATGCCAGTATGATTTATATTAAACTATATCAGAAGATTAAGCTGCCTGGATCCCCTTAAGAACAGTTTCCCCAGATGTATTTCCTGATCTTGCATGTCTGTTTGCACTGCAATCTTACTGTCTTATCTTCTGCCCCAGTCATCTGACAGAGAACATGCTAATTCTACAAGGGCTCCATAACTTCTGATCAAGAGCTGCTGCCTTCAAAATGGCACAGGAGAAATAGAGACCCAGATTTCATGTGTTACAAAGCTCCTTTGCAGCTACAAGTCTCTGAGACATGGCCCACAGCCAGTGGACCTTGGAAGAAGAGGGCTTTCCAACTGATAGCACCCAATCTCTTTTGATGCTGTCTAATTTGAGGATTAAAAATGGAAATTGTTGGGTCAGTCATATAACTGGATTTTTATTTCATTTATAGGTCAGGTAAATAAGTACATGGAGGAAATGGAGGGCAAATCAGCATTAACTATCCAGAGATTCTGGCGAGGGTATAGAGCAAGAAGAAATTTTCATCAACAGAGACAGTCTCTTAAGGAGTACAAAGCAGCTGTCACCATTCAGAGAGCAGTAAGTATATATACTTTGTCCTGAGAATGGCTAGGACTAAGTGGATTATTGCAGTGCCTTAAAAAGCTCTGTTTATTCTCTTATTGTTGAGGTAGCCATTCCTTTAAAACTTACTCAGAGGATGATAGTCTAGAGCCACAAGTTGTTTAGGTGGGTTCAGCCTTGCAAAGGTTACAAAGCCAGATACCATCTTGTAACTAAAATGCAAGAGCTGCCACTGTGAAACCTAAGGTTGGAATTTCACCACCCTGCAGATGAGTCAGTAATTTATTATGCCTGTTGTTACTATTTAGCATTCATGGTTGTTGTATGTTGTCTTTCAGCATCATAGCTAAATTTATGCTTTAATAGCTGCAGTATTGAAACATTTTTTCCTTGCTGACTGATTACAAACAAAGGGAGAAGACAAGCTTCCTGCCTCTCATTGTAATATTGTCATATGTTCTTTAAAAAGGCTTGTAAATTCTTGGAAAAACGAAGAAGGAGAAGACCTCTCTCTCCTTGGAAAGATCCCAAGGGACTGACTGATGAGCAGAGAGTAGCTTTGCAGCAGCAGGTGGATGACTACATCAAATTGCATCCGGTTGGTTTCTTTGTAATTTTGTAATTGGCATTAATGATGCAACATAAAATACTGTAGGGATAAAATATATTCAGCATCATAAAATCTGATTAGGATAATCCATGTGAGGTATCCCTGCTTATTTGAGAGGAAGGTGCTAGGATACTGAGAATTTTGACCACTAATCTAATAAACTGGGTCAAAGCAAGCTGTAAATGGAAAATTTATATATTTGATGATAGTTTTGGAGATAACTGGAGAGAAAGCAGAATTATTAAGTTAACAATTTAAGCACAGTATTTGCATCCCTTGTTTAGACCTTATTCTGTTCCCAAAAGATTTAAAATAGCTCCTAATGATAACAAACTGCTGTTTTCATCTAGGCTTCCCAAATGTCAGAAGAAATGAGTAAGGAATTACATATGCAGGCTCAGGAGAGGCTGGCACAGTTCCTGTTGAGGAGCAGAGTGGACAGGAGGGCAGAGCAGCGGAGAAAGGCGCTACTGGCTCAGGTCAACACCGACGTGGAGCTGCTGATGAGTATGTGACTGCTCTGGTCACAGCTTTGATTACCACTCATTTGAAAAAACTACTTCAGAGAGAAAATTAGAGGGAGCAGTGGCAAACCCTTGTTACAAAACTAAAATGTCTTTCTTTCTTTGCCAAACGCCTTATCTTGAGGTTCAGGCTTTGTTAAAGTTTATCCAGGTGTTGCTGTAGGTCAAGTACACACACCTGCTTTTCAGCTTACTCTTCTGCTGGAAGTCTCTCTGATGCATTCACAAGAAAAGGAATGGACCTGTAAAAGGCACTTCTAAGAAGGGGATCTCACACAACCTCTTCCTCTACATTTATTTTGCTTTGTTCTGGTTTTGTGTGTTGTAAATAAGCTGCTGGTTGAAGTGCTCTCAGCTCTTCCGGATAAAGAGGGAAATCTTTGAGCAATGAATTCCAAGTCATGTTTTAATTTACTCTAGCCTGGCTTTAAGTGAAACAGAATCCACTCTTCTGTTATCTTAATTCCAGACAAGTAGTTTGGAGTGAAAGAGTGAGAATAGCAAACTGCAGCCATCAGAGAGCACCCAAGCAGGACGAAATTCAGCAAGTTAACTGAATTCTATTACTTAGTCTGTCACATGCTAACATCACCTCCTAACCAGGCAGCCAGCAACACCTCCTGCTGGGTACCCCAGGCAGGGAGGTGGAAATGCTACACTGCTGTCACCCTGCACCAGGAGTGCTGATCCAGCAGTAGCAACAAGCAGCACCTTCCTCTTAGGTCATAGTTTAACAAGAAGTCATTTTGGTGGATGCCACCACTGCACCTGAATGAAGTAGTCCTGCTTTCCACTCATCTTCTTCCTGCCCCATTATGAATTTTTCTTTTTTATTAGCCTTAATTGGGATTACTTGTCCAATCAGGTTTATCATGCAGCCATAAAACTCTAATTACCAACATGGGGAATGGAGTGGCCTAGGACAGTGGGAAGTGAGAGGGTAGTGCTCCTTTTTTTCATTTTTGTTTTTTGTTTGAAACACTTGTAAAACAACACTATATGAAACAAAATAGAGTGCCCTGCTGTTCTTGTTCTTACAGATGCTCCACGGTTAGAAGAGACCACAGAAAAAGACCTTGATGTCTTTATGAGTCGATCAGTCCCTGTAGCTATCAAGGCAAGACAATCCCACAACACGATGCTGAAATACACTCGTTGGCCATGGTGGAAGAAGCTTGGAGAGGAGTTTGTGGAGGATGATGTCATTCCTGATGATGCCCTAAATGCAGAACTGGGGACACTATTTATTGGTGGCAGGAAATCCTTTTAGGTAACGGGCAGAAGAATTTCTTACTAAGCCAGACTCATACCTTGCACTGTGCATTCACTTGGGTGTGTTTTGAAGGAAGGAAAACGCTTGAATTGTAAGACAAAGCACTGAAAAAAGACCAAAGCCTTCTTTTGGTGCATTTTATTTATCTTATTAATAACTTCTTCCTGTACTTCAACAGTTAGATCCTACTGATTGTGCTGTTGCAAATAGGATTTAAATACTGTAGCTGTAAATGAATATACTTTGTAATTTATATCACTTTAAAAGTAAGTTCACAACCTTGGGCTTTTCAGTTTTTCTTCACGCTTGGATGCATAAAGATTCACACCATTGTAAAAGCCTGGGCTTTTATAGCAACACATTCTATCAGGGGATGTGCTTTCAGGTAAAGAAGGGCTCAGAAGGGTTCAGAACAAACTAAGACATCAGTAAGAAGTCAAGCAAGCACTAGGCAGGCTGGGTGCTTATGGCAGGGTAGAACAGCTAACTCCAAAATGCACAAGCAGGCTTGACCTGTGGAACCTCCACCAGCCTCAATAGCAGCAAGGAGAGAAAAAAATACCAGTAGTCTTGGGTTATGTTTTCCTTTGAAAGCAGGCAGCTCGTTCCACAGCCATTGCAGCACATTATAACATAAGTGCAGTACAAACTGATATATGGATTGTAGCTTCAGTGTGACCATCTGGACCATTCATCTACTTAAACCATCCAAATGCTGGTTAATCTAGAAGGATCTGCAGCACAGGGCCTCTGTGGTCACTGGGACTCAGGACAGGGTAAAAACCCACAGTCAGGCTGAGTGATGCTGCTTACCAGTGTGCCCAGAAAGCAAGCAGAATTCAAGGCTGCAGCTAGTGCTGTAGGTGCCTGTGCTATTTTTAAATGAAAGGCCCAGAGAATCTTAAGGATTAAAACTTACCTCACTGCAGAGGAGGGAAAAAGACAGTTATTTCTGCCAGTTGTATGGGGGCAGCAATACTGGTTCAGCATATTTTGTTTTCCGTTATCTCTAGAAGGTTTTGAGTTTTAATTTTAGTGGAGATGAATGGAAAATAAATAAATGCAAATAGTGGGCAGAAGCCCAAGCCCCCTCAGATGCATCTAATAAATTGAAATTAATAATAATTGGACAGCTGTCAAGCAGAAGAGCTGTGCTCCAGGTTAATTCTTGTGAAAAAGCTGTGATTTGGAAGGCACTGAATTGGCTCTCAGGTCCTTTCCTGAAGAGTTAACTGGTGGAACAATCCATTAAGTATTTGCCAGGACACTTGCAAGTGTCTGTTGAGTTACATGTTGTTCTGCACAGCCTTGGTGTTAGTTATAGGCTGTGTCCCTAAGAGGAGACTTTTCCCTACAAGCAGCAAAATGGAGGGGCTGGGGGACAGTGGCCCAGTGCTTCAGGGGATGGAAGCCCAGCAGCTGCCCAGCTCTGGCACTGGAAAAGGCCCAGTGTCTCCAGATGAACTGCAGCAAGTCAGCTGCTCCCTCACAAATACCCAAGTCCTCTGTGCACATCACAGTCACCTCTGCTGTACAGCACTGACCCAAAGTATTTTGAGACAGCAGCCTCTGCCATCATGTTTATTCCTAATCACCCTCATTATAACAGCTCTTCAGCAACAGGGGGATGTTCAGGAAGGTGCTTCACTTAATGTACTTGATGTGGAGATGAGCTCCCCTGGCCAGTGTTAAATAACAAGTGAATTATAAGGCCATCTTACCAACAAGCCATTTATTGTAATGGTAACGGCCTCTGCCACTCGATGCCACTGGAAAAGATCATTAGCTCCCCCCTTATAATATTCAATTTTCTGGATAATGTTGTTGTTGGTTTTTTTTTTTTTTTAAGTGAACAGAGAGCCTGATTGAAGGTGCAGTCTTGCTGGAGGAATTCAAGCTGCTGGGTTGTTCATTACCAACCTAGCAGTACAAATTCCCCTGCCTCACCACTGCTCTTATAAAAATATAAACAAATACCTCTTGTTACATTGTGCTTGTCACCAGGAGCCTTCAGTCATCTCTGTTTTAGAGACAAGGGAAACTAAGGCAAAGGAGCCATGAGGGAATGTGCCTATAGCCACATTTAACCTGTCACTTGCTCCCGTTGCTGCTGCAGCAGGTTGGAGCTGGGAGATGCTGCTGGGTGCCAATCACTGCGGCCACCTTGGAATCTGGGTGCAGCAGGAGATCTCCAAACTCCCCTTTACTCATGGGTGGGAGGGATTGGGCATAATTTGGCTCCTCCCCTTTTCAGGTCCTCTTATGCCATGAGCAGGACTTGCTGCTGGTGATTTATTTCACTGCAGCTCCTGGGCTAAAATAGTCCTGCTTGAGTAATGGGAACAAATGCAGACACCTGAGCAGAAGCCACCTCCAGCTTGCTACCAGGTGAATGAATAGTCCTGTCTGGGTTAGACAAAAAAAAACAAAAAAAGGCCCCAGGCAAGTCTGTGAGCTTAGTTGGGTCCAGTCTTGCTCTTGCAGACCATAGGTATACCCAGAAAGCTGGGAGCTTTACTTGGGCATAAAATGTGCCACACAGGTGGTACAGCCAGGTAGGAAAAGGGGCAGAATATGGTCGTGCCCAGCTCTGGCAGCCTGAATACAAACCCTGCTCACACCAGAGGAAGCAAGGAGGTGCCTTCCCTCACCAGCGTGGTGACAAACCTGGGGGGACACACTCTGATGTGAGGAGGGGCAGAGGTGAAGTCAGAGCTGCAGTGCTCAGGTCATTAAATATTGACACCACCTAAGCTGGCCTGTGGGGGCGATTTAGCTGAATTGCAGGTTTCTGTTGCTTGATAAATTGGACCAATTTGTCTTGTGGTTTTGTTTCTTTCCACTACCCCCTTAAGTAAAGCTGTACAGGAGCATTACTGCTACAGCAGCAGCAACATTCTGGAAAACAAAATCTTGGATGTAGATAAAAAAGAAGGGACAGCAACTGTTCTTCTGTTGAAGGTGACACCAGAGTCATGGAGAAGGAAGAAAGAAGGCAGCAAAAGGTACAAACAAACAAAACAAATCACTTAGCCCTTTCAGAGCTGGGGACAAAGCAGTGTCCTCTGCTGGCTTCTGCAATTGAGGAAAATTCCTGTTTATGCAGACAGACACTTTTTTTTTTTTTTTTTTTTTTTTTTTTTTTTTTTTTTTTTTTTTGTCAGCTTTAGCTCTGACTGGCCTCTGCACACAACAGGATGCTCATCTCCAGCAGACACAGGCATGAGCTTGAGACGATGTTGCTAAGTCCAAGGGCGTCTCTTGGCCTTTCAGCCTGGCTGTAACAGGAGCTCTGAGCCGGGGACAGGAGATAACCCCGATGCTATTTCACCTCTCGCCTCAGCGTCTTCCACTGCTGACTTCCATGGGAGCAGAATCTGCTACAAACATCTGCTCGCCACTGCGGAGTGTCATGTGCATCAAGGACAAGGAGAAATGAAAGCTTTCTCCAAGTAGCAGAATCAGGACTATTTATAAAATCAGCATGCATCAGAAACTGAGGCAGTTCTTTGCAGAGGGAGCTCACAGTCGCTCTCCAAGTTCTTCTTGCTGTCCTTCTTCATAGCACAGTAACACTGGGTCACCTGCCGGGCATCACCGCGTACAGCGAAAAACTCTTTTTTAAATAAAGAGATTGTTTTCTAAATGAGCAATACACAGACCCAACTTTACCAAGGGGAATCAAAGGATGGGTGTGTCCTCTCCCCTGCCCCCACTGAAAGCAGGGCTGGGTTTGCTCCGACCGCTTTCTTAGGACAGAAAGGCAAAGCCTGGTGGGTGAGGACCGAGGGAGGACACTGTGGCTCTGGCAGCTTTTCCCAGCTGTGCTGAAGAACTCCTCTGTGACCTTGAGCACATTCTGTCTCTGCCTCTGTCTTTTTCTCTCTCTGCTGAAGCTTACTGAGGAGGTTTCATATGTGGCGTTTGTAATTTGTTTTAAGAGCCTTCATGGAGGATGTTATGTGAGATCAGTGCCACTGAAATGTTTTTCTAGTAAGGTGAAATGGGAGTTTGACAGACCCCAGAAAAACAAAACGTTTGTATAACTATATCTTGAACACACAGAAAGAGCTCAAGGGTTGCCACGCTATTAATTTCTGAATTCAACTTTTCCCTGCAGGATTTAGTTACTCTCTGTTCAGTTACATCCTCAAACAGAAACAATGTCTTTACCTGTGCTTGATGACTTAATAAAATCACGAAAGCGAGTAATTCTGATCAGGGAAGCTTCATTTAGCACATTTTGCCAACCCAGAACCTGCTTGTTTGTAACAAACTGCACATACACACGTACAAGATGAATAGCAAGACCCAGCGCAATCCAGCACTGGGTGACAGAGCCAGTGAACCGTGACGCTTAATCCTCGACACAATCAAAGCAACTATTAAATTTGCCAACTCTTTACTGTCTAGAAGGTGTTCAAGCTGGCACTGCTACCCCTAAAATGACTGGCAAATTAAAACGAAATAGTTGCAAATGCAGGATGCGGCTCAGCTCAGGGGAAAAGGAAGGCATTGGCTTTATTCTCTGAGCAGCTCCACTGGCTCCAGCGAGACTGCCCGTCACGTGTAGGAGCCTGCGAAGGCGGGTAGAGGAAGGCAGCCTCAGAAGTCACCAGAGCCACGCTCGCTTCAGGACAAAAGGATGTGCAACCTGTGACCAGATGTTAGGGACCGCCGAGGAGCTCAGCCCGAAGGAAAGCTACGGGATATGGAACACGAGGCGTCCCGAGCACGCAGTAGGAAGCTGACAGCTCACCGGTCCGCTAGGCAAGGAGGGAAGCGGGGCTGGGAGAGGGGCGGGTGGCTGCAGCACCGAGCCGGGCCTCGCCGGGCCGCCCCCTGCTCGGGGAGCCGCCGGCCTCGCCCGCAAGAGCCGCCGCGGTGCCGCCGGGCGCGGCGGGGGGCACGCAGGGCTGCCGCCCTCTCCGTATCCCGCAGCGCAAGCGCTACCCACACCCTCACCGAAGTCACCCGCCCCTCGGGCCGGCGCTGAGGACCCAGCTGCCCCCTGCCCGGCGGTGACACCGCCTCTGTGCCTGTCCCCCCCTCACCGCCCCCAGCCCCGGGAGCGCGGCGGGCGGGGCCGCGCGGCCGTTACGCGGCGGCCGTTACCCCACCCGCGCCGCACGCGCTCGCCGTTGCCGTGGCGACGGTCTAAGCCGGGGCCTGGCTCCGGCTCGGGGGTGCGGAGCGGAGCGGGCAGGCGGCTCGGTGCTGCCGGCTCGGTGCTGCCGGGGCATGCACAACAAAGGCGGGAGGCGAGGCGTCCCGGGCGGGCTTCGCAGGTAGGTAGGTGCGGGCGGGCAAGTCCTTTTCGGGATCCTCTCTCGCAGGGCGGCTGCTCTAACGGGACCATCTCCTCAGGGGAGAGCGCCCCGGGACGCGGGCTCCGGCCTCAGCCCCGGCCCGGCGCCGCACCTTGCGGGCGCGGGGCTGCAACAAAGGCGAATGGCTGCGAGCCGGAGAGGGCTGCGGGGCTGGCGATGGCCACCCCGCTGCTGCCCGGCTTCCGCCCCGCTCTCGGGGTGGCACACGGAGCGGCACCGGGCGCTGCCTCTCGTATTGATGAGGTGTCTGGGTCTCATTCCCCAGGTCCTCCCGCCTGACCCGGCGGGTGCCTTCGGATAAAACCGCTACCTCCGCGCCCAGCCCGGGAGCGGGGAGGGTGGCACATTCTAACCAAATCCTTGCACCGCTTTTCCCGCTGACACCTGCTCGTTGCTGGGGGATCCGCATGCCCCCCACCCCCTGCATTTGCTGGCTTTTCATAGCGCTTAGCGATGGCTCCTCTTTGCCCAGGGGAGCGGGGCTTCGCTGAGACCCCTGGGTTTTTGGTTTCTTTTCCTTTTTTCTTTTTTTTTTTTTTTTTTTTTTTTTTTTTTTTTTTTTTTTTCTCCGGGTCCTAAAAAAAGCACCCGCAGAGAGAACTTTGCAAATTGGCAGGTTAGAGCCTTCTAGATGCGTAGGTAGGGGCTTTTGTCCTGTGCAAGGTGGAAAATTGTGTGCTCTTACAGTATTAGCTTGAGTTTGATGGTTGTAAGGGGTGGCTGAGCAGCACCGAGAGCTTTAAATCAGCGGAGTGCGAGTGAGTCATCTCTTAATTCGTTTCCATGTGATTCACAACGTTTTTTGAACTAGAGGATGCATTTTCCAAATTCACACTAGGTTTTGATACCTAAGCTATTAGCATCTCTTTGAATCCACGGAGGTTGAAGTTTTACTGCATGACTGAAAATAGTAGATATGACAGAATTCCCTGGAGGGAAATCTATAAAACCTGCCCCTACCATTTTTGTTTACGCTGCAGCAAACAACAGTGCTGGGTGCATCTATACTTTTTCCTTCCCTCATTTCCTAGTCATTGTGGCACTGAAAACATTGTAAACAACTCTGCATTGTTTGTTAGTGTTATAGTAAGGCCTGAGGGCTTGGTAATGGTTTCTTTCATTCATGGTTCTCAGAATGCTTCACAGATATCAATTAAGACTGGGAGCCCTGCTGCAAGTTGGGGAGGTTTTATTGATCCCATTTTACAGATGGAGGAGCAGATCAGGGACCTAGAAAGATGTAAGTCAAATTCGGAATCTAAGCTATTATCTCACACTTCCGAAATCCCCTCTTTAGGGTGTTTTTCTCACCTCCTCTAACAAAATTCACTGGTAATTTCACTGGATGCTCCAGAAGCTGTCTTGGGCACTGGCAGATCATGCATGCTTTGGAGTATTGCTTTTCTATATTACCAAAAATTATGTGCCTTTAGTGCCATAATGTTGAGAAGAATGGGTTTTGAGTAAAGCAAGTCACTACTTGTTCTTTGGTTTGTACTGGGGCAGAACTCATTATCTACATCATGGATGAGGCTGCATTAAGCATTGTGCTGCCTGACAGCAAAGCATGCACAGAGCCCACGAGGTGAATAGAGAAAGCCTGGGTATCTGCTATGACTTCTTTAAATGCCTCCCTCACAAAAGAGAAAAGGTCTCTCCTCACTAAGGCTCTCTTTGCAGGGCGTATTTCCAAAAGCAAAATAAGTGGTTCCTATTGTGACAGTAACCCAGAAGACTCCTGATCCTAGCCTGTTTTTGAGTCTGTCCACTTGCATTTGTGGCCCAGACAGGAGATGGAACCAGATCTCAAACAACCCTTCTGGGTATTGCTTATGTTGATCTCTTATAAGGCCTTACCCAGCTGCAGTCCCAGATTTAAGTCTTGCTGCCCTGTCTGTAGAGTGTTGCACAAGACAACAACAGGAGCCCCGAAGCATTTAGTTTTAAGCTGCATCTGTGTAAGAAAAGCCTGCTGCAGACTAAGTGATGATGTACAGCTCCCAGTAGTCACAGAGGGAAGGGAAAGGAGCAGATTGAGTGCTTTTATGGCTTTTCTGCCATTGAGCTACCATTTAATAGCCATTGGGTGCTTGCTGAGTCTAATCTATTCTTACAAGGTGTTCTGGAAATCGTGATTTCTTAATATTGAAGTTTGTAGGAGACCAAGCTCCCCTTCAAACACACTCCCACTCAAATGAAACAGACACTGTCCCCAAACCCTTTGCTGCTGCAGTTGCAAGAAGCCTCGTTTTTTGCTGGCAGGCAAGATCTGGTATCACAGTTTGTTTCCTTTCCTGTGTTTTAGAGGACAGTTTTTGAGGAAAAGAGAGAGCAAGCATAGCTCCAGGGCTTCCATGGCTGGGCATCAGCCAATTACTGTCATATCAGATTAGCTCTATGGCACATTAGGACCTGTTTATGTTAATACAAATGCAGCATGACTGTTCCATAGTATTGATGGAATTATTGTATTTACAGCCATATAATATGACTAACTGAAAGGGAGGTTCTGATTACAAACCCACGGACTTCCAAGGTGATTCTTCTGTTGCTTCTGTATAGGCCAGTTTTGAACCACAAAGAAGAAATTAGCTACTAGAAGGTATGATCCCGTTTTTATTTACCATTAATGCAATTACCCTTTTGGCAAACTCTAGGGAAAAAATCCTGTTTCACAAAAGAAACAGGAAGAACTGGTTTTTTCCACCATATTATGACTCTGACTCAGTCTGACTCTGCTACTGTAGCTACTTCTTGGCCTCTGAGAAACTCTTACCTGCCTGTGCTCTGCGGGAATCTAGCCCTTGAGACCAACATTAAGACTTCTTCAGCTGCTACTGCAGCAAGTGAACACATTCTCCTTGTCCAGAGCAGCTTGGCGGCAGCAGTTGTGGGTGTTTGAGAGATGAGGAGGCATCACATGCAGCACTCTGCCAGGATGGTAAATCTGGCCACAGCTTGGTGACCTTCCTGCTCACGTCACCTGCCAGCGTTCAAAGAATGAGCCTGTTTGTCTCTGGCCAGAGTATCCACAACTTTCATAATTAGCTCAACCTCAGCTTCTTGCTTCTTTGCAGTTTGCTGGTTCCTGGCAGCCATTATCACCTTCCAGCACAGGAACAGCTTCACCTCTGAGACTTGGGAGGATAGACAGGGCTGGCAGATCAGTGATCATAGGAAAAATAACACGGGAGGAGAAAACAGGTGCATGGGCACAGAGAGGGAAGGTAGATGGTACATATGTGACAAGTAGAAGGGAATGAAGTGACAGGTGGAAGGCCCTACAAATCCCTAGACTTTGCTAGAGTTACAGATGCAGTGGGATGCAGAAGGAGGCAGGAAACTCTGTGGCTTGTAGGAACAGGGTGAGGGATCTCCTCTGCCACAAGGGATGGATTGTATTACTGCTGCCAGCCTGCTGCCCAGGCTACAGAGCCACTGCAGAGTGCCATGCAGCATTTGTTATTTTCAAAATGCCCTGCTGTAGGTCACAGCAACAAAGGGTGAGCAGCTCCAGGAACTGCAGAGGAGAGCTGGTGTCACTAGCCCTGTCCACAGTGCCATCACTACTCAGGGAGAGCCCTGGGAAAACCTGTCACCACAGCAGACACCAGAATCAGTTATGTGAGAAGCAGCAATTTGCTGCTCAAGGACAGCAAGGACAGTGGAAAGTCTGTGATTTTAGGAATTAGTTATGGAAAGCTGGGACCCTCAGGCTGAGGTAATAAGAATAGCTGGAGAATTAGGCAATTCCCATATTCATGAGATGACAGACTGCAGTCGCTTTGCCAAGGCTGTATTAAATACACTGAGGGGCAGAGGAGTTTTCTGACTTTGCTAACAGCTGTTCCAAGGTGAAGCACAAGGGGAAAAAAAATCGCCACTGTCTGCTGGTAGTCATTTTGCCATGGAACAGCTTGGGGCCTAGAACATTTCAGGTCCCTCTGCAGACCTTTAGGATCCTGGCTTTGAGACAGTTCCCATACCTTCTAGAAATAAACCAGTTGGGAATTAAAACAGCACCTGTGCTAAAGACTTCTCTCCTGGAAGGAACTAAAGGGACTAAAGCTTCTGAAATCCTTCTCCTGTGTTAGATAAGAAGTCAAGAAGCAGCAGTATTTTTTTTTTTTAATGAAAAAACCCATAACTTTCTGTTTTTAGCTAGAGAGGGTGTCTACGCCCTTGCCTTCTCTGCTGCTGAAATGCTTAAAGATGGGTGTAAGAAAAAATTCATTTTTCCTTTGGGATATGAAGCTTCAGCAGATGCTAGTGGGAGTTTACAGGCTTGGTTGTCAGTGCTTGCAGAAGCAGCCAGGCACTGCACTAGTTATGGATGCAGCACTAGAGCTGCTCCAGTCAGACACTGCAGCCCATCTTGTGGCTTCCCCACTGTCTGGGAGCAGTGCTGGTTGTGTCCTGTCAAAACCCATTTGCCTGCAGCACAGCAGTCTGTTTCTGTAGGCATGTTTAGGAAGCCAGTTAGTGACTGAAAGATGACAGTGGCTTTGACCACAAGCAACTGATTCACAAAACTTGGGAGTACACACAGCTGAACTCTTCATGCAAGGTTCTTCCCCCAGGAAGAAGGGAATTAAAGATCCCTGGACAATGAGGAGTGACACTCCAGTCAGATGGAGCACAGAACTGATACACATTTGTTCCTATTGTCACTGCCAGTCAGAGCTGCTGTGACAGATTTATCTGCTGACTTCATAGCTTCTCTCAAGGACAGCTTGCCTGCCATTCTCTCTAATCAAGTCATTGCTCATCTTAAGGATCTTTGCATCTCAGGCACCTTGCTCCATAAACCCACTCTGCAGAGAGATCTAGAGACAAAGCAGGGGTTCAGTGTTTGCCTGGAGCAGAATTAGCACTAGCCATGGCTGCTGTGGAATTGAAGCTGAACCCTCTGGACTAACAGAACATCAGTGCCTGGGAATATCAATCAGCTCTGTGCTGAAGTATTCCTGTCACTCATGGGGGTGTGGCTGATCCTTCCAGCCTGCTTCTGGGAGTAGCAATCTTTTTCAAGAAGAGGGCCCTCTTGAAAGACCACTTTTAAGAAAGTGCCTTTCAAGAACCAGGGAAGTAACTGCTTTTTGTAAAAGGTCAATACAATTTCACATCTAATCCATGCTGTGGTAGTTAAACCTGGAGAAACCTCAGGCCTGAACTGACCTGAGACCTCTCAGAAGATCTGAGAGCACTTCCTGGCTTGCAGTACTTAACTGCTTGCACTGATGTGCCCCATTTTTTAACTACAGCTGTTGCAGCAGTTCTATTCTCTGTGGACAGTTAGGGTTCAGGTTTCTGCAAAACAACCTCTCTGTGAGCCCCAATGCAGCAGTCATCTTCATAGTTTAAAGGCAAGGTATGGTTCTGGAAATTGGTGCTTCATGCTTGTAGAAGCCATGCCTGCAGTGGGGAGACCTCACCAGTCATTTGTTCATCTTCTCTTAAAGCTTGGTATCACTGAGAACAAACATCAGCTAAAGTAACAGGAAAAAAAAACAAAAAAAACAAAAAAAACCCACCACAGAAAAAATCTGGTTTTTAAAGAGGAGGGAGTTGGCTTATCATTACTGATAAGCAGCTCCTGAGTTCATCTGCTTTTTAAGATTAAGGTGTGTAGCTTGCTTGTTTGATCTGCCACTTGAATCTCAGGCACCTTCCAGCAAGCATGGGAAGAGCTGACATCCCAATCCTGACTCTGAAAACCAGGTCTGCTAACACAAAAGTGCCTCCACAGCCAGTTGTGTTTTTCAGGGAGGATTTTCTGCCCTTTATTTCAGGTTCTGTCCTACCTGGTTGCCATACAGCCACATCCTCAAAGGACACAGTCAGTCCTCATCTACACAGCTCTGTATTATTTCTGGTCACATGCAAACAGTAGAGCAATAACTCTGCAAGACTTTTTATTCTGACTTTGGGCACACTCCTCAGCCTTTTCTTCATTAGAGCAGTAGCATGAAGTAAATCCATAAAACAGCTAACCCAGACCAGAAGCAAGGCAGTCATGTCAGCCACTGTCAGCCATCCCCTCTGTGCTTTCACCAGTGCAGTATACACTAGTGTGTAACCTGTCTTTTTTTGTAGAGTGGCTTCAAACCTTTCTGGGAAGAAGTTCCCTACTCCCTCTGGCCTGTCCAGAGGGATAAGAGTCAGGAATTTTACTTCTTCATTGCATTAGGAGTTGTGTTTAGCTGTATCTAACCTCTCATAATGACTGTGTCAAAACACAGTTGGTTTTGAGTCATATTTAGGATGAAGCTCAAGTTATGCCTCAAGCTATTATTACAATGTTTGCAACAGGAGAGCAATCCTGTTGAGATTATCTAAATGTTACACAAATCAACTCAAAGTTATTGTAAGATTATATATATATATATATATATATATATATAATGGAACATTTATTTTAATGATATATTAAGCCCACCATCCCTTCTTGGGATTTGTGGAAGAAACACTTCCCTTTACCAGGCTGTGCCCTCTGGTTTCCCCCCAGCCTTTCCCTCCCACATTAAGCCAAGGTGAATGCACCTGCTTGCATGACACAGCAGAAGCTCCTGCTGCTTGTTTTCTGTGGGCTAGCTAAAAAAGGTGTCCTAGCAGACACGCCTTAGCTTTCTGGACCAAGAGAGATGGTCTGCTATTTTCGGATGGAAATCAGAGAAATTAGGGAGCTTGGCCTCTTGAAAGGTACTTACTTTAGGCACATATGTCCAGAGGGCCTCTGCAGTCCCTGCTGAATTACTTTGAAAGATGTGAGCACTTATTTTTGGTGAAATGATGTAGCATGTTCTGTGGTAATATGGCTATGAATATAGGTGCTGAACACTTCTAAAAATGAGGCCTCTGTGTGATACATTAAGAGATCTGAATGTAGTTACAGAGATGGATATGTGTTAGCAGAGTGACTGAATTTTTGAAATGTATAGTGAGGCAAAGCTAGGTCAAGTGACATGTCCACCTGGCAGTGAACAAGATCATGATATGTCTGGAAATACAATTCTCAGTCTGTGGTTCCACCTTTAGGACCACACTACATTGATTACTAAAATACTATTTGGATTATCTCTGTAGATTATCATAATTATTGCATAGTAAACATGTCCATGCATAAAAGTCCTCAGCAGCTACATGTGTGCAGACTGCAGTTTGCCACACATGGTATTTAGCAGCTGCATAATTCTGCTGATGCCAGCAGAGCTTCCATAGGTGGAAGCCATGCACAGGGTGTGGTAATAGGAGATAAGAGGTTCATAAACCTGAAGGCTTGCCAAAAATGATGAGATGCCAAGTTTTGCCAGGCACAGTCTATAGGACTTCCCCAAACTGATTTCTTGTGTCCAGTGCCCCTCTCCTTATTAAAGGAGGCTGTTTCCAACCTGTGAACCAAACTTTGGGATTAACATCCCTAGTTCCCCTGGCCATTGTCACCATCAGCTGCCTTGCTGGGTGTGTGCAGTGGCTGCACCCCACGTCATGCTGCAGTGCTGATTAATTGGACAGAATTGCAGGCAGAGACAAGGGATGTGCTTCCTCTGCATCCCACATTCTCCTCCCACTCGATGGGAATCAGCTGCTGAGACAGAGCCCTGTGGGGCACTGTACCAAAGTGTGGGCAGCAGATGCTGCTTCAAGTTCCTGCTTCATAGCACAGCTCCAGATCATAACTCATGCAGGGCTGGACTAAAGCTGTAGTGGGCATGCAAGTGGCTATGGCTTTGGGGCAAGTAGTAGTCCGAGTAATAGTCCTTCTTCAGCTGACTCTTCAGGGACCTGGGAGGGCCAAAAGATGAGCGGTATGTAGGAGAGCACAGAAAGATGTATGGATGCCTGTCAGGCAACAGGATAGCAGAGGGTGTTCTTTGGAAGGGAAAGGAAATTTTGTAGCAAGGAAGAGCAGGGGTGACTGGGCTGAGGAGCAGGGAGATGCTCAGAGGGAGCAGAAGACACAGCAGAGCAGAGGTTTTAACCCAAGCCCAGTGAATGGTAGTTGTGTATTGGCTCGGGAAAGCTGTGTAATTGGAGCAGGAGCCACACATGCCTGTAGCTTTTAAAATTCAGGCCCATCTGGCAACAGGCAGGCAGCAAGACTCCAGGTGATGAGCAAGAAGCAGAATGCCTCACTCCTAAACAGGTTCCCTTCTTACCCACTCCTGTCCTCTCTGACCCTTTTGCCATCCCTGCTGCTGTTTGAAATACATGGCATCTGGGAAAAGCAATGCCCTTGTACAGCACCACTGGCTTCAGGAGAGTTATTCCAGCATTGAATTTGGCCCATGGATTTAATTACTCTCCACTGTGTTAGTAATGAGAGCCAGTGGAATTGTACTGATGTTATTTCCTTTTAATTTGTTATGATGCACTGGATGCAGATTAACTTTCCCAGCTCGATACATATTATTGATTCATCCTGCCTCGTGATGTGGGAAATGGCTTGAAGAGGTGGCTGATTTCACTGTAGCTTCCCTTGGTAGCTCTGTACCCCATGCAGTATTCTTGCTCTGGCAGTAGCCAAAATCAGGTAACTTGGGTTGTTTACATCCATCTAAGTGAGGATAAACTCAAGCCTATGGTACTGCTTCTCCACATGAAATGGTTCAGGTATCTCAGCTTCTTCACAGTATACTGTGAGGATAGGTTGTGGTCATTTGGTGGAGATGAACCTGCATATTTTATGCCAAGCACACAGGAGTGGTCCTCACTGAGGAGAACAGTCCCACAAGGAGGAAGAAGAGCTGCAGTCAGAGGTGTCCTCCATCAGCACACCTCCAGGAACACACCTGTACAAGAACCCTTTCAGGAGGCAGTGCCAGCCTCTTTCCTCTGTCCCCATGAGCTGGGCTTAGCTGATGGGCACATGGCAGACTGCACCACTGCCCAGATGTCCATGGGGGTTGTGAAGCAGCAGGGCTGCAGGGCTTACCTCCCAGTGAGGCTTGAGGTGTAAGACTCCCTCAGTGAGATACTGAGGGATCTTCCCTCACTTTCTCTGCATCCCCCACTCCTTGATGCAGAGTATTTAATGTCTTTTGTTCCTCTGCTTTTGTGTCATTGAAGCTGTAATGATGGTGAGGGACAGAGCCTGAGTTCTCTTAATACAAAGCCATACCAGAGGTGGAGATAAGGAGTCTGAGACAATGTTTTGCTGGTTGTAACAGGGGTGACTGCAAGGTGACCTGAAGCCACCTGAGCAGAAATTTGCTCAGTGTGCTCAGAGAGGCCCCAGTGGAGCCAGGCTGGGTGTGTCAGGGAACTGGTAGGAGTGCAGGCCAGCCTGAGCCTGGAACCACACAGCCTGCTGCTCCTTGGCTGCTGGTTGCTTGCTGGGCCTGGCTGCAAACCTGGAGCTCCACTGAATCAAATAAGCTCATGGGGCAGCGCAGTGCTCAGAACCAGTGGAGGTGTTTTCTGTCCCCATTGGGGTGCCTATCCTACATCATCCTTTACAGCAAAGAGCCAAAGAGGGAAGGGAGGAGAAACACAAAAGTTGGACTTGACAGCCCTGCATCCCTCTGTGTGCCAGCCTCTTGGTGCAGTCTGCAGCAGGAAGCCCGGTGTGCCAAGACCCCTCTTAGCTACCTCATCCTCAGCCATGCTCATAACCTCCCACCTCAGAACACTACTTTCTGGTAACTGATCCTCTAGCTCCATGTCTCATTACAGTGTGAGCCCAGCGTGTCCCAGAGCAAGTCCAGAGGGACACTGAGTGCATGAGGGATGCAAGTGTTGTATTGCCAGAGGCTGCTGGGTATCCAAGTGCAGGCACTGCACTGCCAGTGAGTATCCCTGCAGCTCAGTGATTATTGCTGCTTTCTGATAATGGGTATCCCTGCCTTGGGTCATTCCCTGGAGCAGAAACAACTCGGGCCAGGGTAGCTTTGCCTCAACTCAGAGTCTGAACAATCACTAATGATGTAAAACGTTGCTTGTTCCTCTTGCAAGAAACTCCACCAGCTCTGTGGACAATTCTGATGCATAGAAACATATGCACTGAAAGTGCAGTGCTGGGCCAGCAAAGATAAAAGAACTAAGAGATTAAGTATCAGTTGTCTTGTCACACAGCAGATTTTAGGACTTAGAAGCCTATATCCAATTAAAGCAGCCAGGCAGTTAACATCAGAACAGCTGAGCCTGGTTTTCATCTAGTTCTTGTTAACATGGCTGCTGTAGCTGCAAGGAAGCCTCAGATTTATCTGAGTGGGTTGGGCCCTGCCTCCTTTATCTCCATCTTGTACAACTTTTGTTTCCAAAATTTGCTGTGTATAATTTGTCCACAGTATCATGGTGGCATCAATCTTCTGTCTGTTTCTTGTCTTCCTTGACTTCCAAAGTTACCCTGTGTACCTACCTCCCAACATTCATGTTGGCCCTTGAACAGCAAGCAATTGCTGTCACCAGCTTCCTGAGAGATACCAGGCAACAGGCTGGCAAAATAAATGCTTGTTGGAAGACCAGAAAATAGCACTAGTCAGAAAAACTGAGGTTAATTGGGGTACAATGAAAAGTCAGATACTGGGGATTAGATCTCAGACATCATCATCCTAGGGAGCTCGGGGCAGAATCATGCAGACCCTCAGTCACAGCCCCATTGTGCATTAGCCCAGCAGTGTCTCAGTGTCCTTGTACCTGGCAGCTTTTCCCCAGGATACTTGGCATTCACTTAGGAGAAGCAAAAGCTTTGGGGACCTAGTGATTCACCAGAGAATGTGCTTATGCTGCCTTAGGCAAAGCAGCACAAATACACACACTTTTGGCTTAGTTCCACTATATCTTTAGAGAAAATAAAAAAGCATTTAGCTTCCTTTTTTTTTTTTTTTTTTTTTCTGCATAGACTAAGCCAAGTTTAAAACCCTGAGTGTGCCTTTAGCATTAGGTAACTGAGGGCAGAACTGGGGGGACTGGGAGAGGGGGCTTTTTGTTCCCTCACTGTCACACCCCAGGGAAACAAGTGTGTCTCTTCAAGCAGCTTGCAGACCATGTTGTGATCCCAGCTCCTCCATACCAGTATCCCCCAAAGTCCTAACTGGCTCAATTACATCTATTTTGTATCTTCTAGATCTAAAAAAACCTGAACAAACTTAACAGGAGCATCTAAGTTGTGCTATTCTTGATTTACAGTAAGTTTGCCTTCCTTTCTCTCTGGAATAAGAACTAGGCTGCTTTCTGCCCTTCTCTAGCTTATTTTCATTGTTTGGGCTGGAAAAGTGGAAAATGGGTCAATGTTTTGAGCAGGCTTCAGGCTCCACCCTTTTGCACTGGTTTGCATTGAAGTGCACTTTTAGTGTCTTCTGATAAAAAAGGGATTTTATTAGAACTGGTAAACCCCTTCTTCTCTTACAGACCCTACCTAATGGAATCACTTGGAAGGAAACAGCATCTCCTCCAGGATTTCTTTGGGGTTTTGTGGGATTTTTTGTGGTGTGGTGTTTCATTTTGTTGGTGTTTTTTTTAATGATGAAATTCTCTACTCTCACCTCCCAGCTGGAATTCCCTGAAGCACTCTGATGTAAGCATATCTCAAGGATAATGCCTTGCTTAGAGAAAATGCTGTAAATACCAACTGGTCTCCTGAAGGAATAAAACAAAGGAAGCCACATAGCAATTGCTGTTGTCTGGCAAGTCAGAAGGGCATTGGGCCTCCTAAGCCAGTTCCCAGAGCAGTTGTTCATCATGACCAGTCAGATGCCCTTTCTAGAAGATAACAGATGACTGTTTAAAAAAAAGTAGAAGTGGAGAGAAAGAAAGAAAAGAAGAAGTAAACAATGGTAAAAGACAAAAAGCAGCTGCAGACATGACCACACACACAGTTACCTTGGTGGCATGTGTGCTTCATGGGCTGGTCCTTTGAAACCACAGTCCTGTCCTTGCCCACACACCTGCATTTCCTTGCAGCTTGAAAGGGAAAGGCACCTGTGTCCTCTAAGGTAGCTAGAGCCATACCAGCTTGTGCTCAGACAGTGCCTTGGAGCTGTTGTCCTTGAACAGAGGTCCTAGAGTTCACCTAGTTCCAAATAATTATATTTCAGTTCTGGGAAACCTTACCTCAACTTTCCTTGGTGCTCAAAAACTGCAGAAGAGGAAGGGCTTCATTCTTGCAGATTCTGGAAAATAGTTTCAAGATCTCAGTTTACAGATAGAGGAGCTGAAACACAGGAATTGGAGTATCTTTTCTGTGAGGATCCCAGGAGACTGGGGACCAGAGTGCATTTATAGCTTGTTCACACCATCTCCCACTCCCCAGCTGTGAGAGTTACAGTATTGGCTTCATTCACTCACTTCAGAGTGAGAAGTCACAATGTCACTTTGTGTCTTCTCCAGCTGATCTTAACCTATGTCCACAAAAAGCTCTGGAGCATAAATCAGTGTCCTGTGGCCTCTTGCAGAGAGGCTACTAAAAAACAGCAAGAGGAGAAATTTCTGCCTTCATTTCAAGGCAAGGGGAGTTGGCTTTACTTTTTAAAACACTTTCACAAGTGATAGGTGAAGCAATATTTTTGGAGAGGAAACTGGCAGTCTCCTGAGGCCAGGTCACATGTCTCAGGATGCCAGGTACCTACATCACGGTACTTCTACCAAAATACTTCCCACACTGAGGCCTGGCTAAAGTCATGTGCTCTGGTTGAAGCAGGAATGACTTGTGGAAGTAAAATCTGGCTTGAGACAATCAGCTGGGCATCAGGATCTTGAGTCAAAGGCAGTCTCATCCAACTGTCTTAACATGACCCAGATCTGCTGTAACATCAAGGTGTCACAAATTCCTGGGTGCCCAGTGGGGGACAGAGGAGCAGTGCTGGCCCATGGGGCCACTTCCCATCATAAGCAGCTGGAAAGGGAGAAAGTGATGGAGTTCAGGGAGGGTCTTTAAGTGTGGCTGGTGGAGAGTTTTGTGATTGCATTAGGAGACCCTGTACCAGCAGCTTGGAGGCAGGAGAGCATTCATTGCATTGTCAGTTTTTCCCCTTTCTTTGTTAACTGCAGTTCCTCTGACCTCTGCAGGGGAAGGACATACGGGAAGAGGAGCATTGGCCATCTAATTACAGTGCCTGATTTTGCTGTTGCTTTTACACGTTTGTGAAAGGTTTTACCACTGACTTCAGCAGCTGAGAGAGTCCTTGTTTCATCAAGTGGTACTAGATTAAGTTAATGGGATTCTGTTCAGGGCTTCTGACATGTTTCCAAAGTCCTGACACTGTCTGACCAACCCTGACACTGCCCAGGCTGTGGATAATTTGATTCTGCTGGCACTGACGAAAGCTCTGAGCAGCAGCAGAAATTACTCCTTAAGAGCTGCATACTCAGATGGCAGTGCCTACTTCTTTGCATGTCCAGCTGATTTATTTTCCTACATAATGACCAGAAGAGCAAGCCAACACTCTAGACATCCTTAGCTTATGGTAAATATCAACAACTAAACTTGATTTCTGTTAGAATGATAAAAAGTAGAGCCATTATATTCTGCAGAAGTTGATGGCTAAGGCAGAATGCTTCATGCCCTGGCAAAAATCAGTGATGTTATTTGGCTGGCTTCCATTTGAAGGACCTGGTCATTTTTCACAGATAGCAGCTGTATGACCTCAAAGACTGGAACCAGGGCCTCCCACTAAACATGGAGAAACCCCTTCAATCTTTAGCCAATCTTTTACTTCATTTTATTTAAATATTTTAGGCACTATGCAGTACTAAAGCTTCTATTACCTCAGCAGCAGCTGATGTATAATGAATTATTCAAGACTAGCCAGTTCCTTCATTAATTTTAATAAATCAAGTTTTCTACCATGTTCTAGGCAATGCTGCCAGCTGGGATATGATGAGGTAAGCCCATTATTTCCTGGGGCCTTTTTCATTTGGTCCAGGTTTACATACCTGAGGGCTTTCATAGTTAACAAGAGATTAGTAGCACACAGGGCTAATTTGGGGTAGATCTACAGTGAGCAGAAGAGGCAACACAACTCCATTGTCTCTCAAGAGGTTGCAAAGCCCTGTCTTTACTCAGAGAAGATGACTTTGCATGTACACAAGTGGACTCAGCTGCTACATGCTGACCTTCTGGGCAGTGTAACCCTTCAGACAGAAGGCCTGGGGGCCACCACAGCTGACAGAAGCATTTCCCATCTTTCACACAGCCTCGCTCACATGGAATTGTTCATAGATCTCTAATACTCTCCAGAACAGGCAAACTGGTGTTTATGAACCAATCCCATTTAGTAAGCATCTGTGTGGATCCATCTTACACATGATACACTGTGGCAATCTTCTATGTAGCACTACTGGTAGCACATAGCAAGCAGCATCCCTCCATACACTGTGTGCATCACGTCCAGGCTCCTGATAAACTTCTTTATAGTGCAGTAGCTGCTGCAGCAACTGCAGAATTCATCTGGTGATTCTCATAACCTGTCTTTTCCTGAGCTGCTGTTTTAACTCAACAACAGAAAATACTTTCTGACACTGAAGCCCTCATAGGAGTTTCTGTACAACTCTTGAGTAAGCAGGAGCACTTCTCTCTGCTCATTCACTCTCAGCCTCGGAATTTCTCAGTCTGTTTTTTGCCTCCAGTCTCCTGGCCAAATAAGAAGCAATCTTCTAATGGAGTCAAAGGCAAAAAGATGTTGCATGTACCCTATCGAGTTTGTTTTTACCACATTGTGCTGTGTTGCATAAAAAGGTCAGATTGACCTATTTCCTTCTTTCTCTCCACCTCTGTAAAATGCAAGTTACTCGTGGCAGGGAATGTCTTCATCTGAAGTCTTGTAAAGAGTATAGTGCTTATGGCTCTTTACATATGAAGGACATACATATGAAGGACATAGCTTTTACAGCAGAGGAGCAGAATTTTCAGCCTGCACCCATTTCTACTGTGGCTGCATCCAGCCCTGACTGTTCCCATCTTCAGAGAGCTTAAATTGCCATGAGGACATGATCAGATATAGCATAGCTGTGCATTACAACACATCCAAGGAAGGCTGAAATCTGCAGCTGCTTTTGTTTGCATGTATTTTAGGTAATGAACTGCTGAGAAAAGAGACTGAGCACAAATTGTTTATAGACATGGTGATAAATTCAGTCCATGGGTTAGCCTGTGAATATCTAACCTGCCAGCATTTACGTGGGGGATACTCTCATGAATGTGCTGCTGGTAAGGCTGAGCACAGCAGCTTATCCATACAGCTGTCACCAAGCCTCTGTTTGATTGATAGATGAAAGACAGACCTTGCTAAAGGAAAGTCACAGTTATAAGAGATTTAATGATTTGATTTTTGGGGATGGAACATGAAAGAATGACACCTAATTGTGAGAAATAGGAGTGTGGCTCCTCACAGTATATGAAATAGCAATATTCATAGATCTATCTTTCAAGAAGTGGGAGAGACATTTGTTGCACCTGCTGGCTCTTCTGCCTTACTCAGAGGGGCTGTTTCCTGTACACTGGGCCATCCCACTAATTATAACAGTCCCCAGAAGATTGTTCTAGATGTTAAATATCTTCACTATGAAATCATATACCTTTGTGTAGTCTGCTTTTGTCTAGCTTCAGGTCTTGACTGACAGGAAGGTGCTCTCTTTATGAAATGTATTTTCCAGACTGACCTAAATCTAAGGCCACTTTTATTTCATGTTTTGGTATCTTTTTAAAAAAGCTCAGATTAATACTGTGGAGCTCCCAAGACAGTTATTGCTGAGCAGCTGATAGAGGTGGCTTTCTATTTACTCTACATTTGTGGCACTGACTGTAGTTCCACTTTGTTACTGGAATTACACCGTGCAGTTTTTAGGACCCAGTGTATTTCAGCTCCTTCATGCCATTGTTAATCTTGAAGATTTTTAACTCTTTTTTTCCCTTATCAGTTTTGTAAATTCTTAGCTTGTAATTTTTATTCTGACTCTTTTCCCAGTGTTTATACACATAACATGCTAGGTTTCACCTTCTCAATAAACAAGAACCCTATTTTTTTCCAAACCAGTATATTTACTTTCCCCAGCCACAGGATTGTGGCTATCAGACCATTAATACAAAAATAGGCTTACAATTATAATTTGTATTTTTCTACTCAAATTCCTGGCTCACAGTTGTGTTCAGCTCTCTGAAATTGACATTTTTAGAGTCCTAATGATGGATAATTGGTTTGCACTGGGCTCTGTTTGCACACAGCAAATGTAACCATGTGGTGATCGTTGGTAACTAAGCAACCAGTTATGTTTTTAATTCTGTGAACAATTTCTTGCTATCTGTCAAGATTAAGTCTAACACAGCATGAGCCCACAAGGGATACAACAATTTTCGGAGTTAAGAACCCATCATCTGTAAGATTGGGAGTAATAGCAGCATCAAGCCCTAGATTTACCAGTCTGACTGCAGTCTTTTACTGGCATGTAGCCTTCTTTCAGTGGATGTGAATATTTAATCTTCTTGTAGTTTTGATGGCTAAGGTAAGCATTATCCACAAGCAGTTAATTGGGTGCCACCTTTCTTATGTGATTTAGGCAGTGGTAGCAAACACATTTTTGCCCTTTATCTGTTTAAATGGATCCTTAGCATTCAAAGGCTCTCATTTGAGTGGTTTGCCATTCAAAAGTCACAAGGTGACTTGTGACAGCCTTGAGTTGCTTTGCCTCTGCGTCCTGGGATGTCTCCTGGCAGTGGTTGCTGCATGGGACTTTTGAAAACTCTTAATTTTCTACTCTCTTGTCCCACGTAAGCATTTCTTTCTTCTATTTATCTTGGGGAAGGAATACTTGGAAAACTCTAGGGCTTGGAAAACTCCTTGTGAGGGAGCAGTAAGGGTGGATGTCTCTGGAAGGGAAGGTGAGGTGGAAGCCAGACAGGGCATGCTGAGACAGGAATCTTGAACAAGTGGTGCAGTCCCACCGTACCCAAGTGGGAAGAGCAGAGTGGGCCCCATGACTGTATCTTGGTTTAGCCAACAGTCCCAACAAGCACCAGAGAAAGCCAAAATCCCAACATGGCTCTGATGTCACCCAAGAAGTCAAGCTGGTTAGACCAGAACCAGTATGTGTACACCTCCCCTCAGTTAAGGAGCAGGGCAAGGACTGAAATGCATCTCTCCTGCCAGTCAGTGTCAGGAGCAAGGATGGACATCCCAGATGAGGCTGGTCAAGGAAATTGGAGGCTGCTGTACAAGGGACTTTGATGCTCCTCAGCCTAGGCCTGTGTCTGCTTTGCTACCCAGATTCTGTTCCACAGAGATCAGTAGCAGACACTTCATATAAAAGAAATCCTTTTTAGCTTCATACAAAAAAAAAAAAAAAGTGTCCCATCTGGAGCAGATCATACCAACTCTTCCATCACTGTCCATCTGCAATGAGTGTAATGCAGTGCTTAGAAATCTTTGCAAGTTCTATCTCCAGACTCTTTGCAACTCACTCTTCTTGCTGCTTGCTGAAAGGAGCCATATGGATTTTGTACTGAACGTTGCATAAATGCTAATATGTAAGTATATTTAGAGGTGACATATGGGCAATAGTAAATGGAAATGAGTGCTTTTTGTCTTCAGATTGCACAGGAAAGTTCTGTTAAGTCAGGTGCTGCGAAGGGTTAGATAGAAAGCTTCATTCACCTGGAATCTCAGGTTCAGATCTTAATTGGGGTTATTTCTGCACTTGGCTGCTTTGGATGACTTTGTCAACAGTGTTGATGTTTGCCAGCAGTTGTAGGAATCCCTGAAGACTTCAGCCATTGTAAAAAACCAAAACATAACAAATTCACAGCATACAGTCTGATCTGGGTGATACTGTAAACTAGTCAGAGATCTTTGTCCTTTAAGGCACTAGAGGCACAAATATACATGTTAGAGTTATTTGTGTCAATTCAGAAAAATCATATTGTCATCTTAATAGCTGACAGAACAGCCTGCTGTAGTTAGTAGGTGAAGGAACTTATTTTAACTTTGAATTCTTAGCATCAGAAGCTTCTGGGTTATGTTTTCCAGGGTGTTCAGTGCCCCCTCTTGGGGAGGGGGGGGTGTAATGGGATTCATTCTTCTGCAGTGTGTCACAATTCCTGTTGTGCCTGCCCCAGGCTGGGAGCAGGAGTGTTCTCTGTGTGCTGGTAGCAGGTATTTGAGCTTGTTTTGAAGGCTCTGGACTAAATCTCACCTGGCAATTTCCAGGCAAGCTGGTGTCTGCACCGTAACTGGCCATGCTAAGAAATCTCCTACAAATTGGACTTCCCTCTTTTCTGTTCTTCAGTGTTTAGGGGATTTACTTGTAGAGCCCCAAGTAGAAGAAAATCTGAGTTGAGCAGAGATGGAAATTTTTCATGAAACTGCAGACAGAGCATCCTGTTTGATGGTAATACTCTAGTTTTATCTGCTCTGATTAAAAGGCTAATTAGATTTCGAGCATTTATACACAAAGGAAAAATGACAGCATCATGACAGTTTTTTGCAGCTTGCTCAGAGGCTGGCTCACAGCAAATCCACTGTGGTCACTACATTCTCACAGCCTGATGGCTCTTGTTTACAGCCTCGCCTGCAACATAATAGCAGCCATAAAACATTTTGCCATTGGTCCTGCCAGCTGATGAGTCCATTTTAAAGCTTGCTCATTGCATTGCCTGCATTTCTCTTTGCATAGGGAAGTAGTTAGTTTTGAATGTCACCCAGTCCTACAGAGGCAAGTGGGAAGATGGATTATGCTGGCAGCAATCCATCCATCTGTTCAACTGCCAATACTAATGTTTAGCTTTTCAGCCTCCCAGTTGTCTCAAATAATGCTGACCTACAGGATCTGGGGTGGGAAAGGTCACATAGCTCATTTTGTCATCCATTCCTTAAGTGGTAATTAAGCTTTTTGAGCTGCTACAGCTATAAGCAGGAATTGTTGATGGGCAGTATTTATGAAGTTAAATCTTTTTCTGAGGTGCTGTGTTGCATGAGACTTTTACCATCAGAGGGGCAGCATCCCACCATGTCTTCTCAAAGGTCTCCTTAAATAAGGTGTTTACAAAGGAATCTTACCTGTTTTCCATGAATCACTAGGTGTCTGTATGGATGTTTCTTCTCTTTTGATTGATATGACCAAGTTGGATCTATGGAGTGGTTTTGTCTCTTCCTGCTGTAGTGTGTTCAGCTTTGGGTAGGTGTGGGTGCTTTGAGACAGCCACAAAGGCTGCAGATTCAGTGCTGTGAAGGAGCCAAGTTATTAGAAGAAAGTTGGTTGTTGGACTGCACTCAGATGTGGTGCTCTTAGTCCAGCTCTTAGCACAGCCTTGGTAATATAAAAGTGTTTGCAAGGGCACTTATTAGCTACGAGGATCTGTGTCTTTATTTTTTCTCGGTAAAATTAAAAAAGTTTAAAAAGAAAGTACCAGCCTTCATGAGGCAATTGGAATATTTAGCAGAGTGGTATGAAAGTAATGATAGGGTGGATAAAAAGCTGGACTTGAGCCAGCAGTGTGCTCTCAGAGCCAAAAAAACCCAACTCTATGCTGGGCTGCATCAAAAGAAATGTGGCCAGCAGGTCAAAGGATGTGATTGTGCCCCTGTGCTCTGCTCAGACCCCACCTGCAACACTCTGTCCAGCTCTGGAACCCCCATCACAGGAAAGACACAGACCTGTTGAAGTCAGTCCAGAGGAGGGCTGCAAAAAAACCACTTCTACTCTGCCCCAAGCTGCTCTGGGAAGTTCAGCGCCTGCCATGTCTCTACAGTCACAGAATCATTAGCAGAAAAAGAATAGCTGCATACACAATAGAACAACAGCTCCCCACAGGCAAAGATCCAGTTTCAAAAAACCATTATGTTCCTATGGCCTTCTGTGTCTCCCAGTGCAATAAACCAGTTCCTGCCCCTGTCTGGCCCCACCTGTTTGTGGTGATACCTCCTTTATTCCACCCATACCACTCACAGCCCCCACATCCCCTTACTTAGAGCTGGGGGAAAGGCAAGATACTGCAGCTGGTTCTGCACTCTCCACCCTGGCCAGCAGCAGATCAAGCAGGGCAATGAGGCCTGATAATTGCAACCACAACCATTCCTACAGGGTAGACACTGACTGGAGACTTCTCCAGCTGTTGGTGTTCCTAAAGCTTCTAATACAGTCAGGCTAGGGAAAAAAAAAAAAAAAAAATTTCATAGTTAATTGAAATGGAGAGGAAGAGAAGAGGTGCAAATACAACTTGAAAGAGCAGCCTTTGCCTCTCATAGTCCAGTGGGAAAAATAACTTACTGGAGCCTTCAGGAATAGGAAACAAGTAAATAAATGATGCTGACAGTCTGATCAAAGAGTTGCTGTACAAGAGAGAGCCTCTGTCAGTGCTGGTCCAGCCTCCATGTGCTCAGGAACATTGCCTGATAAATTTGATGAACAGCTGAATTTTGCTCTTGGGGATCTCTTCCTGATGTAAAGTGCTTTCAGACTCCATAATCCATTAAAACTACATTTATCAAAAGATGCAAAAGAGAGGGGCAGTGTAATTTTATCCTCAGTTCACAGGAAGGCAAAGGATCTGAACACACAAGTAGATGTGAAAGCTGACACATCAGTTGTATCTGATCTGCACTGGGACATTTACTGGCAAAACTGCCTACGTAATGATACTGCTACAGATACCTCTCCCATGTAGATATACTCCTCCATGATAACGACTTTCTGGAGAAGAAATAGTGCCATTCAAGTGATGGAATGGTACATTGGGTTAACAGTTGGACTTGATGATCTTAAAGGCCTTTTTCAACCAAAATAATTCTGCAATAAATGCCTGGAGCTGTACCACTGTTTGGAATCAGAAGTTCTCTAGTAAGTTTGTATGTATGTAGGGCAACTCCTGGAGCAGAAATAGTGAGAATCTTTGCTAGAACAAAAAAATCATACCCTCAGATTTTCTAATTGTACTAATACCCCCTCCCTCCTAAAAAACAAACAAACAAACAAGGTATATTGCAGTTTGTTACACCCCTTGGTGGGCATTTGCAGAGGAAGAGGGAGTTCCACTGCAATTTTATCACTTATTCATAAGCATGTTGCAAACAAGAGTTAGAAATGTTTTCCCCAGAGAAAGGAAGGCCAGAGGAAGAACTGGTATTTTAGGAAGACTGCTCCTGTGCCCCAGATCCCTGTAACACTTGGGCAAGGTAAGAGGACCCAATTGTGCCTGGACTGCAGCCTGTCCTTGCCAGCAGTCGTTGCTCAGCTAGGATGACAGGTTGAAGATTACTCTAAATTGCATATTGCAGAATAGGAAGCTGTGAGAGCCTGTGATGCTACTTTTGGGGAGTGCACGGTGCTGAGCCTCAGGAAAACAGAGCAAAAAACTCTGTGCATCAGTGGTTTTTCCACACCACCAGCTCTGGAGAGGCAGGGGGTTCCCATCGGCTATCGTGGCAGCTGAATGAAATTGTCACTTGTGATAAGGCATCCTGAGAGCTGGGGGAAATCCTGGCTCTTTGCCCGCTGGCACAAACCCAAGTGATTTCACTGGAGCCAAGATTTTCACTCTGTATGTGGAATGAATTGCCAGGATGAAGCTGCAAAAATAACGCCTGGTAATGAAATCTGCTTGCAGCAGTGTGCCCGTGTGCCAGAGCTCTGCTGAGAGCAGGAGAGATGGCACTGGCTCTGAAGAATGCCAGGTTGTTCTTGTGAAGGGGAGGATGTGTCAGGAAGTGTGAAGTGCCACTGAATTCATCTAAGATGTCACACAACTGCCCACTTGTAGGCAAAATCACATAATCCTGGGGAATTTTTTGACCCACTTTTTTTTAATCTTTTTTTTTTTTTTTTTTTTTTTTTGCTGGCTCTCCCTGAATTCCCACCAGCCCCAGGGACTAGCCATCAATATCACCATAGCAACAAGGAGTCGTTAATGGGATCCTGCCTATTGACAGCACAGAGTGCTGAGCTGGGTGGCAAGCCATAACCACCAGCTGCAAGGAGAAAGGTGGGAGCTCAGGGTTTCCGTGGGATCCATCCTGCCTGTTGTTCTCACTCCCTTACACCTCCCCAGGGAGGGCCTGCATTGCCCAGTGGCAATAAGGGACGTATTTCTTCCCTTAGTGAGTTGTGTGCAGCGTGTGTTGTAGGGAAGTGCTGCCAGGAGAAGATGGAGCTGGATTTGCTGCTCAAGTAAGGATAAATGTGCCTCTCTTGGGCTTGTTTGCGCAGGGCTGTGGCACTGAGATACACTTTACATTGCAAATAAGCAACTTATCCTGCAAACCAACAGGGAGTTCAGAGCAAAGCAGGAGGCTCGGAGGCCAGGAAGGGGGAACAGCAGACTAAACTGTGAGGAGAGATAAAAGACATGTCATATAATTCTGCTAAATGGTGAAGGAAGGGAAATTCTCAGCGGGTGTAAATTAGCATTGACAAGCTATTCTGATTTACACCCAGCTCATGGTCTGGCCCACCATCAGTCTAATCAGCTGAAAAGCATCAGCATCTGAAAGGGAGGGGGTTGTTTAGAGAGGCTCGTGGGAGGAGTTGTGAACTGGGGAGTTGAAAATCTGAAAAAAAGATGAAAATAAATTCTAGGTGGGTAGGGAAAAGCTTGTGATGTTCCCTGGGGGTGATGCAGAGGCAGAGCCTGGCCAGCTGCCCCACTTCTCTGTCAGGATTCTCACTGCCTCGTAGCAGAAAAAATGCAGCTCTGGACCTTCTGAGAGCAAACCTCTTGACTGAGACAGTTACAGTCCTCCCAGGTTTCTGTGGCAGCATTGCTATGTGGCTTCACACTTGAAGGAATGGGAAGTGTGACTGCTTGTGGCCATCCACACCCTGGCCAGGACCACTGATACTACTCCATCCATGTGTCCTCAATCTGAACCTACCTCTGCCAGCAGTATGCCAGAAGCAATTGCCTGACAGCTTTGGGATGTGACCAAACAAGGTGCAGCATGAGATAATCCATGTCCCTCACCCTCCTGAACACCTTCTCCCTCCCCTAGGCCTCTCTCTGAACTTGCCAATCGTGCATTGCTGCCTTGGAAGGACTCAGTTTCTCCACCTTCCATCATCTTTGGGGGGTGCTGGACTAGGTTGTGGTGCAAAGTTAATGAACTGATGTCAATAAAGTTAGGTTGGGGGATTTTTTTTTCCTCACTAGTGAGATGAGAGTTCATATTGCCTTGTTGGGAAGACCAAGGCAGTAAGGCCACTAATGCACTCAAAGTTTGGGGTTTATGGCTGGGCTGCAAAATTTTTCTTTCTGGTAAAAGACAGGGAGCAGAAACTTGTGATGTACACCTGACAGTTTTAGATGATCTGAGATACAGTTCCTCACCTCATCAGCTACCTGCTGCAGATGTGCTCTGTCTGGTCTTTACAAAATCATCTACTGGCTTACAAAGGCATGTCAGCTGAGCTTTGGGAGTGTGTGTGCTGGCAGCTGGAAGCCAGAGGGGAAGGGTCTGGAGTTGGCACTGGGAAGTTACAATTGACCCTTTGCTGGGGCTGAGCTTCAGGAGACAGCCTTGACCTTTTCTGTGCCCCCCCCCCCCCCAGCCCTGAAGAATTAGAAATTCACTTCATATTGTGATAGTTTTCTGCAGTTAGTGCTGATGTTATATCTATGCAGAGTAGGCATCTGGAGGAATGAAGGTGCCACCAGTGTAAAGTGGGCTCACGTAAGAATGGCTTTATATTTCCCAGATCTCACAGTGTGCTAGAGAGGTTTTCCTGGCTCAGGATTGCCTCTGAGAAGCTTGTCTGAGTGAGGGAGCTTGGAGCCACGAGTGGATCACTCTTGAAGGCTGTGCTCAGCTCATGCCTGTTCCTCATGAGGCAGATAGTGCTTGCTCTGTGTGTATGCCAAGACCAAGGCGGGTGATGGGCCAGATCTCTTCATGCCCCAAAGCCATGGGAGTGCTTGGTTCATGGCTTGTACATGGGGCCTGGGAAACCACCTGATTCATGAACAGCAGCTGACTCAAGCCTAAGCATTGGCTCTGCTTGGTTATAACCCCCATGGGCTCCTTCTCCAGCTGTAAGAGGGGAGAGTGTGTCTCATGCTGTTACAGGGAACTTCAGAATCTTATCGATCAGATGCATCCCTCAGGTTCGTTGGTTCTCTGTGTGAGCCAGGAGAGGACTTTATTGCAAACAGGACTTTGTTCCTCCTGAGAAGGAGTCATGCCCAGATCCAGCTGGGGCACATGATGGGGATGTCACACTGGTGTCTCCAGGAACCTTTGTTACAGTAACTAACATACTTAGCTTTCTGTGGCTGAAAGGCAAATGCTCATCCTCTCAAGATCCCTTTCCTCTGGTGCATCATCTGCAGGACTGTTTGAGTAGTATTTTCCCAAGAGATGGAGTGGTGCATTGGTGAAACAAAAGAAGTGGATACCCTTTCCCAAAGCAAGGAATCAAGAGGGAACGCAGGTCACCTTAAATGTGTGCTGCACTGGACTGCCTACTCTTAGAAGTAGGCTGGAAGTATCTTGTCATCACAGCCTTTCTGAAAGAGTAACACAAGGAGAAAACCATGGTGTGATACAAGAAGAAGCTGCTCAGGCTTAAAGAGCAGCTAGAAAAATTCATCAAAGGCACTGCTGCCAAGACCACATGTGTGTGCAACAGTAGGGCTTCTCAGGTGAAAACTTTTATGTCAATAAAGCCAAGATCCCAAACAGCTTAAAAATTCCACAGAAAGGGAGCCAAGAATGTTAAAGACCTTAAAGTGCTTCCATAAAATCCTGAGATAGCTTTTCCACTTCCTTGAGACTTTAGAAGACCAGTCTGACCAAAACAGAAGTTTATGTGAAGTTAAAATGATTCCTACACTCTCTGGTGGAGTTGTGTGTACTGTAGCAGGATGTTCCCATGATGAACAAAAGACAATGTGGACAGATTCTTCTCTGGCATACCTGGCAGGCACCTGTGTATCTTTGGGCTGCTCTGATCAGCCAGCCCTGACCTGGTCTTTTTCTGAAGCAATGGTAATGGTGGTGATGATTCACAAGTGGCACCTGTTCAGCAGCAGCCACAGGTGGACTCTGTAAACTTGTGCTGAATGCAGTGGGATGGAGAAAAGTTTGGGGAAGCAGGAAAAAACAAAGAAACAACAAAACAAAACAAGAATGAGAAGAATAGGTGTGAATGGGGGAAAATGGTTGTGCAATATCATGTGACAAGGCAAGCAGCTCTTTGCACAGCAGAAATTTAATGTCATTGCCTGTGCTCTTAGCAGCCTCATAGACCCTGGGCTGCACTGGTTTTTGAGAGGTTCAAGAGAGACTTCGTTCCGTGTGTCAACCTGAGTCAACATGGTCTGTCCATGCTTATGGTTAAGCTGAGAACAAAGGGACTATAAATACTGTGAGCAGACTATAGAGGTTATGGTTTTCTGCATTACCTAGTTTTGAAACCATGGTGGTTCCTCTTTTTAGTGATCTATCTTTGTGCTATGGAACAGACAATGAAAGCAGTGATAATCTTGTAAACTCAAGGAAAGTGATGCTCAGCTGTTTACCCTAGGGAGGAAAAGAAACAAAGGAAACTGTGCTGGTTTAGATAACTACCATGGCTTTATCTCTCCTCTCCTGCTATAGTTAACAGACACTACATAAGCTCTGTTCCTGTTTCAGCTGCTATAACAGACAAAAAAACCCTGAGAAATATAACTGCAGACACCTTATCATCCTACTGTGTCAAGTAGTTCCTGCAGCATGGCTCTGGTTAAATGAACAGTTAAGAAAGCAAATAAGGCCAAGGCACCTTTATTTTTCTTGTTAACCTTTAACTTGAGAAAATAGATGTATCTGGCATTCTTTCCTTTGAGATTGCTGGTGGTATGCTAAAGTGGTGTGCATGACATGGCAGTAGACAGATCATGCTGTGTCCATGAGGTTTGCTGTATCAGATACCAAAAAACTCAGAGCAATATTGCAGCTTGTTAAAATCCTTTCTACAGTTCTTTGAAATGTGCCTTTTCCATCCCTCTAGCTGGTTAGATCTCTGAAATAAAAGGCAGACTGTACTCTGGAATAAGCCAACCTCTGTTCAGTTGCACAATTTGCAAAACCCAGTGCAGAGAAATTAGAGTGAGACCTAAAGGTTAGTTTAATCAAGATGGAGTAAGGTAACTCTGGTCCCTCCCCTCCCCTCTAAATACGAGTTTGGTGTGATGGCTCTGAGTCAGAAATTAATTTGCTTGTGGCTGAGATGTTGTAAATGTGGAGAGTGGAAAATGTACCAGACTTGCATGATCTCTCTGATCAAGTCAGGAGAGGCTAGACAGTAGCAAGCTGCTCTTCACCACCTTGTGTAACAATCTTCTCTGTTTGACAAGTCTATTGAACAAATGTTGCTGCAGTCAAGTCTGTGAAGCAGCGCTGGCAAACTTCCTTAACCCTGCCAGATTTGGTGGCCTCTTCTCCTGAGGCTGTGTGAGACCCTGTCGTCCCCTGTTCTGATGTCTCCAGAGTCCTTGGACAACACTGATCCTCTCCCCAGGGCTTTTCACCGTATTGAACAACTTATCCCATGCCTGCCTGCTTCATCCTACTGACCGTTTGATGCTTTGCTGGGAAGGTCAGCCAGGCAAAACGAGTTTTATGTGCATGGAAAGGAATAATTTATCCTTCAAGCTTTAATCCTTAAGAAATAAATTCTTGGGGGGGATTTTGTAGGAAAATGAAGGTTAGTGGCAAGTCTCCAAGCAAGCACTTAACAGAGTATTGGAGGAGAAGTTGATTAAACAGAATCACAAGGTAGAAAATTAGCTGAGCACACGATGCCTTTAGTCTTATCCTCGCTTAAGGTGTGAAGCTCATAACCACCAGGAGCTTTTCAGTCCCTCAAGCTCAGGAACAGGAAAATATTGCTCAGACAGTGTGATCAAAGAGTAATGATCTGTCATTCCCAAAGCAACAGCCTACACTAAGCTCTTCTTTGTTATTTGGCCTGGAATAAGTCAACACTATCTTGCAGGATTGCCGAGCTACAATAAAGCCCTGGCTCTGGGCTGCCTGGAATACCCAGGTGGATAAATGAAGGTGAGCAGCAGCAACCCATGGTGCTCACATATGCTGGGGAGAAATGGAGAACTGACAAGTCTTGGCTTGGCTTAACTGGAGAAGAACACAGGGTGTGTTAGGATTGCAGTGTATCTTTAGGAGAGAGTGAGGACCCTGAGTTGTGTCACTGTGGCAGAAATCAGCATTTACTTGTCTCCATTGTCTCACACTTCTGTAGCATTTGCTGTAGCTGCTGTCACTGTAGACTGTAGAGTTCTGACGTAGGAGGTAGGAGGACCAGCTCTTTCATGTTGCTGTAGTTCCCAGTGTTTCTTCAATGAGTCTGTGTAAGACTCCATTTCATGCTCTCCTCCAGCAGAGTTCCTAGAACATGCTCGTGGTCAGGTTGCTTTATAGGTGAGTGTGTAGACATATGCTTTATATTATAGCAGTGCCACTGACCTGGCAAACGCAAGCATCTGAGCTGAAATTGTGACACTGTTGCTGTGTGGCATGAAGAGTGGAACGAAGGAGAAGGGGAAGGAGGGAGAAGGGCTCATTCCCCTTCATATGTCATGACTCGGGCAACAGTTGCCCTGGGTGATCAGTGAAATTAAGCTTTGCTATCTGACATGCCATCCACAATCCTCAGGGTAATGACACGGTAGAAAAGGGCAAGGTTAGGTGAGTTCAGTTGGAAAATGGTCCTTTCAAGGATGGAGTGACAGGGAAGACAGGTGCTCCTGTCCCACAGCTGCCTTGCAGATGTGATGCGGAACAGAGCTCATGGATTTCTGAAGCTCACCCTCACTGCCCTGAGCCCCCTTGCACACCCACTTCTGAGCTACATTCATGTGTACCTTTCCTCTGAGCTCTCCTGAAAGTATTAAAGAAACCTTCCGTGTCTTGGAGTAAAAAGTGACTTTTGAGAGAAAGAAAATTCAGCTTTGATGGGTGACAAAGATTTAAAAAAAATATTTTGAAACAAAATTCCCCCCTTCCTCCACTTAATCCAGTAGTTGGTGGTGCCTGCCTACATGTCAACAAACTACCCAGCCTCCTCTGGAAAGTCTGTCTCCTGCTGTCTCCTGCATCTGGCTATATCTGTTCTCTGTCTTCTCTGGGTCCTCCACTCTGCAAAGCTGCCACTGCTGCCCTTCTCTGTCCTTCACCCTCTGCCTGCCCCACCTCTGCCTGCAGGAGGTTTCTCCCAGCTCTTCCTTCCATGAAAGGAACTTTTGTGGCCCTACACACATCTTCTGGAAGATCCCGCCCTGGCAAAGCGGCAGCAGCAGCTCTGTGCTGCCCTGCAGTGCCCATGAGCACTGGCACCTGCCATACCTGCTGGGGAAATCAGCCTCTGCCCTCCTGTGGAGCAGGGACAGACCCTCTCCTGTCACTGGGTTTGAGGTGCTCTCCCATGTAATGGAGGGACACAGCCCACCCGTGTGGTCTGCACCATGCACCTGAGCGGGCAGAGGCCCGTGGGCTCCCATCCCTGGTGTCACTGCAGCTGCCCTGCAGCCTAAGGAGGGGTCAGCATGATGGACCCTGCCAGTAAGTTTCCACCTGAAGAGAGACCATGGGGATGCAATCAGTGGTATTCTTAGTGCTGCCCCATCCGCTGGTGAAGGGAGCAGCCACGGACAGGTCTCCTCCTCATGTTTCTGTGCTTCTGCTGCCTTGCTCTTCTCATGGCTCCTTCTCCCTTTGCCCACACCCTGTCCTGGCTGGCTGGCTCTCACACACACACAGGCAGTGCTTGCCAAGTAAAAGTGTGGCTCAGGAACCTGCTGCACAAGGGCCTTGGTTTCTCTTCAGTCCTTACTGTGTGTAACTCCCTGCCTTGGGCAAGGACAGCTTTATTCTTAACTCTCATTACAGCAATGGTTGTTTTCTCTTTCTGCTTGAGTTGGAAGCACAGTGGCTTTCAGTCCTGTGGCTGTGACTGGATCACAAACCAACCTGACAGGCCATGGCATCTCTCATTAAATGCAGGTTTTCATGTGAGCCCTTTGGTGCTGCCTTTGGAGCCCTGTTCTCTACTCAGTCACTGGCTCTCACATCATCTCATTCTCTCTTTCTTGACAGATGATGTTATAACCTATGATCACAGAAAGTCCTGATCCTCACATTTCTCTGCTGTCACCTCTGGGCTTCTCCAGAGCCACGAAGATGGGGGAAGTCCTGCCCCACCATGAGAAGACTGGGTGAGAAGTGCCTATGACAACTTGGGGAACAGCCACACCTTGAGATCTTGTTTTAATTTTTATTATTGCCAGTTATGACAGACTGAAATAATGTTCTCCATTCAGTGGTGATCGACAAGAGCAACTCTGCGTTCCCTGTATGGAATTAGGTTAGAGATAGTTTCATTAATGTAGGGAAAGTATGTTAATTTGAACCTGTCTAAGCCAGGGGTGAATCAAGCTGCCAGCCACTTACCAAGATTGGTTGTGAGCAGTACACTGCCTCAGACTTCTCCTCAGATGGAAGATGTCTGTAGGTGGCTTACACAACATGAGGTGTCCCAGCATTTAGGGTAACAAGCCTCTTCCTTCTCATCTTGGTTGAGGTGGCTGTGCTGCCTGAATGGTTAGTAGTGTGCAGAGAACCATCTGCACTACAGTCTGGACTGTAACTTACACGTTCCTACCTTGCTTTACCAAGACCTATTCCTGTGTGGTCAACCTAGTTGGTTCTTGCCTGGCTTCTTATCAGAGAATGATGCCTCACCACCCCAGCTCTAAGTTGCCCATGTGAATTTCAGGCTAACCCCACATCTCCAACCTAGTGTTGCTCTCCTTTACATATGGCACTCACTTGTCCCCTTTTCCTCTGTTTTTCAAGGGAGAGAGTGGACAGCCACTGCTGTCTTGCATGACTGCAAGCAAGTCCATGAGGCCTTAATCCTTAAGTGAAAATCATAATCTCTCCACTCAGTGTAAGGAGGTACCTTCTACTTCAAAGGATGATTTCAACCTACATCCTGCTGGCCCAAACTGAACTGCTGGGGTTTAATTATCCACGTTGCTCTGAGCATGTGTTTTAGTTACTTAGCTTCCCTGGGCCTTACAGTGTTGAGCACAGATCATAGGAACAGCTGTGGAAGCCACACCAATTCCTAGGCCTCTGCTGAGCTGTCATGAGAGAGAGGGTGATCATTTGGGCTTGTTGCTAAGTGGTGAGGAGGATGCATTTGTGAAAGTCAGGGAGGTACCTTTGTCTCTGCACTGGAAAGGCCTGGGACAACCTTGGCTACCAGTCACTAAACCATATGCATCTTCCCTGTGAAGGGTAAGTCAAGAGTGTTAAGGGGCAGCAGTGTGACTCAGGGACAAAGCCACCACGAGTCAGCTGCCTTCTTCCTCCTTGCTACTTGAACCTTTCAGGAGACCACACTGTCATGTCATCTTTTCCCACACCCAGCCTCTTCTTTATCCCACATGCTCTTGTCTGCACTCCATTGGAGGGAAAGAACTTCGATATCTCTTGTAAACTTCCCGTCTTGTTGGTGTTGCTGTGTGAGTAAGCTGAGCCTACAGCAAGCACTTCTGAGCATCCCTCACTGGAGTTAAGCAGTGCTAGTGTGAGAGTTTGCTGAGGGTAGGTAAGATAAACTTCTCCAAATTCAAAAGGGTAGTGTAAGGCCACTGCTGCCTTGGCTAGGGATGGAAAAGGTTCCCTGCCCCAGGCCTTGTGGCTCATCTCCTACTTACGCTGTTCTGTTTCTACCCAAGCTGTTGGTGTTTGGCTTCTGCATTCCCTGGAATCAGATCTGCTGTTGCATCCTACGAGTCATCACCAGGCTGCTTCAGTAACTCATCTTTCCTTCCATTCACAGGTCTTCTACGCATGGCGACTCCACCCATGTAAGAGCTCTCTTATGTGAGTACCCAGCAGCAGACTTTGCTGTCTGTGGTCTGTGGACATTGACTGGCATCTAAGCAACACCCCAGCTCAGCTCCCTCCTCTCCCCTAGAGCCTCCATGTGCATTTGCTATGACATACATCAGTGTTGATGAGAGACAGGAACACTGCCGGGTGATCTTGAGCTGCCAAAATAATCAGCTCTATGCACAGCATGGCTTAAAGGATTTTTCAGTTAGCAGCATGCATCCATTAAAGAACCTAGACACTCACATTCTTTCTGGGGACTTCCACACTCTAGACTCCTGCCACACAGGCAAGGCACCTTTGGCTGCTCCTGTGGGAAACCGGATGTATCGGAGCGTGGAGAACCTTCCTTGGGCAACAGTTGCTGACTCTGGGCTGTATTCTCACTTCCGGAGCCTGGATAACGAGATCACCTTTCGCTCCAGAGGCATCAGTCAGTGCACAGAAGGCTCTGTGGATGTGGCTTCAGTACAGAGCACATCGGACTCTCTGAGAAACCTTTCTCTCCATGCTAAACAGACATCTCGATCAGCACAGAATGTGTTCTTCCCTCCCTTTGCCAAAGTGCCTCAGTGGCTTTTCCCTTCTGCCAAGGAAAGGGCCCTTCATGGGGATGCCAAAAAAGAGCTGAAGGAGAAGCTGAGGCTGCACAGCAGTAAGGTGGCAGAGCCCTGCAAGCCAGTGTGTCCACAGGGGACCCTGTCTGACCTGAGGGCTCAGGAGTTTTTTGAATGCCAGATGTGCCAGCAGTACAAGAATGGTTGTGCAGTCAACTGCTGCACGGTTTTGGTGGAACACACTTCTCTCAGGCACAGCCTCACAGGGAGGCAGAGACTGTGTTTTACACACAGGATCATCAGTCCAGAAAACATCGAGCAGGAGACTCAGAGGAGGCTTCAGCTCCGAAGGCAGAACAGCTCCCCAAATCTACCCCTCCAACAAGCTGGGGAAAGCCACGAGATGACCAAATCCAGAACAGCAGAAGCCCTGGAACAATACAGTGGGAAAACAGATGTCAAAACCACACTGGGACAGAGCAGGAAAGACCACTGCAAAGGGAGGCTTTATATACCCACCTTTGAGGAATTCAAGGAAATGAGAAGTAAGGAGGCAAATTTATTTGTCAGCAGCACTGGGCCAACAGAGTGCTTGAATAAGGGTCTGCCTGCAAACCAGACACTGGAGGAGAAGGACAAGAATGTCTGTCCAGAAGCTCTGGGGACCAAAGCTGTGAATGAAG